>NC_133449.1:222559518-223159518 GCF_048565385.1 Saimiri boliviensis
CTGAGCTCCTCTTTGGAGCTGCCAGGCTTCGGTCAAAGGCTGCAGGGGGCACTTTGAAGCCCTTCCAAACATTTGGGCCTAGGGTTGGGGATCTGGGCTTGTTACAATGTGCATTGTCTCCACATTTTTCAACACCATGACATGATGTATACTAGTTAATTTCTAATTTTATTCCAGAATAGAAGTACAAAGAACAGAAATATTTCTGACCTGTCACAGGACCAACTCTAGATCTTTCCTATGTTATACCTTTCATATATGTCCCTAAAAGAAATGAGGTATTTGGTTATATGTAAAATAGATATAATTTTAGCTAGAGATACTTCCTGAAGCATTTAGGCAGAGAGGATTAAAACCAAATAGCAAAAATATTCTTTTGTACATGGAGTTTCCTGTTTGCAAGCTGGTTTGCAAATGTTGTTTTAATGTTGTTTTCCACAGAATCTCACCAGTTGTTTGGAAAATAAACCAGCAACTCCTCTGTACAAAGCACAAGATGCCTGATTCTCTACTGCTGGCTTAGGCCCAAATATAAACACTTCAGGAGTGAAACGGGGAGGCAAATTTCTCATGGCATCGTTCTTGGATTGCGACTCAGAGAGAAAGTGAACCTGCACTCTCCACAGCATCCAGCTAACTCCCTTCCTTTTGTCAATTTTCTCTCTAGTCCAGGAACCCTGTGCACAGCAGAGTTCTCCAAAATCAGCAATACTGAGAGGACAACTAGGTGTCAACGTTGCCAAGCATTCTCCTGGCCACACCCAACCAATTACACAAGTAAAAGGCCTGGTGCTTATCATAATTATCTTCTGTCTTCCCTGCAATCCATTTCTTCCCTGAGAGATGCAGGCTGGGTTGTGTGTATTTATGAACCTATTTATTAATGAAATCTCTCTAACTTCTTTACAAATGGTATCTGGTTGATTCTGAAAATACTTGAGATAGGTTCTTCTATGAGCCTGCTTTAAATGGACCCTTCTATAGCTAAAGCAATTTTGAGATATCCAATTTCCTCATAAATCATGGATCAAATCTGGGGTACATTTTTAGTCTTATTCCTTTTCACATTTACAGTCTGTAGGTTAGACCTGATTTTCACAGCATGGGGGATGATTGGTACACAATTGAGGTGCTTTGGAAAGCTGTTATAGTTTTTTTTTTTTAAACTATACCAATATAGCAAATGACTTTTATCAATGTCATTCTCTCCTGTCTATTACCACAGGACCCTGTATATTTCTCCCATATTATTTTAAAATATTTCTGGTCTTACAATTTTTTGGTATGAATTATGAAGTCCTTGAGAATAGTGATTTTTTTTTTTTAGTTTTTAGAACTTGGCACATAGTAGGTAAATACTGATTTTTTGTTAAAAAAATAAACAAATGGTTGAAAACTAAAACAGCATGAAGCTCCAAATAAAATCCAAATGACATGAAACTACAAGTTCTGTAAAATCTAAATGAAAAGCATCCATAGTTTTTCTGTGTACCTCATTGCAAAAATATTATTGTAGAGCCTGTTTTATAAATGATGACCATAATTTCATTTTCTGTTTCCAAAAGATTTTCTCCTCACTTACAAGAAGCAGCTTGTGATGTCTCAGAACCCTGTGAGTCCTCTTTGTTTAAACCTCTGGCATCTCCTTGATGATGCCTCCTCTGAGGAACAACTGTTATTAGTCCTAAACTGCAGAGAATATAGAAAACACTGGTTGAGGTATACAAAAATTTGTAGGATGATTACTTTTAAGATTGGTCGTATAAAAAACAGAAAGAAAGAAACCTTAAACTTTTAGAAAACTAACTTTATTGTACTCGTTTACAAGATTTAGAAAACTGACAAATGGCCTCATTTTAGCCTAGTGTTGTATTAAGCTCTAGTCACCCATCAGAGCTGGCTGAGAGCCCTCTGTAGAAAATGGGCTGCATACAAGAAATGAACAGATGAGTTTAATCATAAGAACGGCATCTGGCCCAGGCAGAAATCTCTTTACTAGTAATTGGCATGTGGCTGGCACTGAAGCAGCAGATGTTGCTTTACAGTTTGGGGAATCTGCTTTAAAATCTGCTGAAAACATGGACCTTACTGCAATGGTTGAACCGACAGTACCTGGCCAATTCAAATAGAATCTGAAAGCTGTAGTTTTCTTTTAGCCCAATCCATGCATATCCAACAAGACGGCAATCTGTGGAAACATGTTGTTTTCGGCCTTCAAGGCTTTCAAACAAAATGAAATTTACGGACAAAACTTTCTTTTAGGGAAATGTGGGTATGGCATGGAAATGTGGATGGATTGTCTCGCCATCTCAGAATGAATAAATACTGAGATCAGATGAAAATAACATTCACTGCTCTGGTTTTCTTTTCTCAGAAAATGAACTAAAAGGTGACATCCTATTTCCCCAAAGGTCTTCTTTTACTTGTGGAGCAGTGTATAGGGTTGGGGGAGCCATGAGGTCAATATTAAAGGAAAGAATCACAAGAGGCTTTCACAGCCCTGTCTGCTAATGTGGCTGGCAAACCTCCGCACACATACGCCTATGAGGACTAGAGGAAGCTTATCCAGAGGATTAGGTATCAGCCTGTAAAACACCTCACTTGTATCGCTAAAGTGACACAGCTGGAATTCTTTTTCCAAATCCAGTATATGTGATTTTCTTTTTGGCAAATAGAACTAAACTAACTGAAAAGTACATAAATAAATCAAGACTCACGTGTAGCTTAGCACCACTAATTCAGTTATCCAATTCTTCAAAGGAGTCCTTTCTTAAGTTCTCTATTTATAATGTTTGCTTAAAATTTATTTGAAGTATTTTCATATATATTTTCCAGCTTTTCTCAGAATTATTACCCTTATGAATCAGATCATTATAGACCAAAGATGTTGTGATTATCTCAATATTACACAGAAAATTAGAAAGTAGAACCAGAATAATAACGATAGACTTCAAATAATGTGTTGTTTTTATAATTTACTCCTCTTTATATCCATCACCCAAAGTAAACAAGTTTCTATATAACATAATTTCTGTGAGAAAGATTTTAATTTGGCAAAATAACTCAAATGTTTAGGATTTGTATTATAAAAGCTTTGTTTCATACAACTTATTGCTCTTTCTCTGCTTATCTCCTGAAGATCTACTCTTTGCCTGTAAACTGTAATGTATCTGTCAGGTCTTCTGATCAAGTGACAATATATTTTTGCTGTTAGGGGAAGATAAGAAAGAAATTTTTACAATAAATATGAAGAATCATTAAATTATGAAAATAGTGGCAAAGATACCATTAAATTCACTGGATTCCTCCTTCTTTTTTAGAGATAACAATCCTCATTGTAGACTAAAGTAAGGCAGATTGTGAGAACATGTGCAGAAGAAATAATAATCAGTAAATTTAGCAGTGTTTTCTATTGTGACACTGTGCCTCCCAAAAAGAAAAGTTGGCTGAAGTTAGAATGGAATATGAAGGTAGAAGCCAGGACTCCTGAGAGGGGGATGAAAACTTGCACCGGAGCAATTCCAGGATCAGGTCACCAAAAATAATAATCAAGTGTTCCATTCTTATTCAGATAGTTATCTTAACTACCTCCACTTTTAGTGCTATTAAAGGCCCAATCACATTCCCATTGTATGCTTCATAACATTTCTTTGCTTCCATATTGGCATCGGACCAACTTTACTGAGAATAATTAGGTCATCTCTTTGATTCAGTTCATAAGGCTGAGTATCCTTGATGCTATTTGTTCTAGTAATCAGCTCTTTTCCTACAGAAGTGCAGAGGTAGAATTTGCCCCAATTACCTGGAAAATACCACATACTGCTTTCTAGTTTAGTCTAGCTGTAAATGCGCTCCAATGGGTAAATGGAGAGGAGAACAATCAAGTAATCCCATTACTTGATGCCTGATTACTGGTCAAAACCCACTACTGCAATGTAAATTCTATGGAGCACAGAGAATGAAAGAATAAATGAGTGAATCAATGGCCAAAGTAAATAAAAAATGGAATGTTCTATCAGAGGATCTACAAAGATATGGGTTGTCTATTTGTTTATACAAAGCTATGGACCTTTCTACTTGGCGAAACATTTATCCTTTCTCTTGGAGATCAATTTTGCCACCAAGCATTGGCTTTTGTCGTATGTATGTGGAGGTTTCTTCCTCCAAAAGACCCAAGGCCAATCTTGCATAAACAACAATCTGTCAGCTCACTGATGGCTTTTGATCAGTTCCAGCTACACCATTGGGTTTCTTATTTCGGTAAAATATGCCTTTACTAAATCATTGTGACAAGCCTGCAGTGAGGGTGTTTGCTGCTAACAAAGGATCAGCCTGCAAGGGAGAAAGAGGGATTGTGCAGAGCAGGATAGAACATTTGCATGCCAGGATCAAAGCCAATGGACTGTAACCATGCAATCATCTAATCCACTGAGCAGGACAGAGGTCACCTCTAGAGAGGAAATTTCCTATCTCTGCCAACTACAGGACAGAAGAATTGCTAAAGTGCATCAGAACAAGATTTTAGGAGTAAATCCACTCTGGAAATTAGGCAAAAGCTCTGGAATACTGATCACCACATACCAAATTTAGCTAGCCACAGTATTTATTTTATTATTTATCTGTATAGTTTATCTTGATTTTTATAGGAAAGATTTAAGTTTGCCAGAAAATGTTTATACGATGCTAGTTTAGAAGGACAAAGGGGAGGATCATTTGAAATATCATATTGGAAATATGTTTGCATTTATGTTTGAATTTTAACATATTTTTTGTTTTAGGAATTCACATCACTTCAGAGTGAAGCAACATAACAAAGGCTTAATCCGGCCTTCTAGAAGTTTACCTAACTTCTATACATTTTATATTTTTCATACTTATGCAGAGTGTTAGCCCAAATTAGCTAGGAGTTTAAATACTTCAATGAATTAAAGAGCAAAGATTTTTGGTTAAAAATGTTTTTTTTAAAATAAATGAGAAATGAATAATATAAATAATATATATTTACTAACATTCAAAAAATTTTAAAATTATAATTCAGTAATGAACGAGTTTGTATAGGGTTTGTTATGCTTTGAATCAATCTGCTTTTCATTCGTTTATTCAATTCATGCACATTGATAAAACACCTACATGTACCAGACTCTGTGATGAATTTCACTTTGGAAATGAAAGTTATATAACAGCCACATGAATCTACTGGCTTACACAAAAACTTAGGAAAAAAACAACAGCCCCTTATTATTAAAAAGTAAATTTAAACACACAAATATAGAAAGACAAATCTGTATAAACCATCAGACTCAACAGTTTCCATGATTTTGCCCTATTTATTTGCTCACACTCCATTTTTCCTGAAGTATTCTAAAACAAATTTTACATGTCGCTTTACCTCCACACGCTTCAGCGTACATTATTAAAATTATGGAAAATTTTTCTTGTAACTACATTTCTATTTTCATACTTAATAAGATTAACAATAAATCATTGGTATCACCCAATAGTCTCTATTAACATTTCTCTATATGATCACTCTTCTATCTTATTTGAACTTAAAACTTTTTGGGTGAAGTAATTTAAATACACACAAGAATGTTTTTATTTTACCAACACAAAAATTACTGAACTTGTATTTTAAAATATATATTTAACATATATTTTTAAATGTCAAACAATATATTTAATATACATTCTATAAATTTTTAAGTTTTATATAATTGTTTTTAAAAGTCAAACTTACATATTTAAAATTCATATTCATTGAAAACACCTTCAAATTTGTTTCATAAGCATTATCTATTTTACATCAATATTTGAAAACAACTCTCTCTTTTTTTTTTTTTTTTTTTGAGACTGAGTTTCGCTCTTGTTACCCAGGCTGGAGTGCAATGGCGTGATCTTGGCTCACTGCAACCTCCGCCTCCTGGGTTCAAGCAATTCTCCTGCTTCAGCCTCCTGAGTAGTTGGGACTACAGGCGTGCGCCACCATGCCCAGCTAATTTTTGTATTTTTAGTAGAGACAGGGTTTCATCATGTTGACCAGGATGGTCTCGATCTCTTGACCTCGTGATCCACCTGTCTCGGCTTCCCAAAGTGCTGGGATTACAGGCGTGAGCCACCATGCCCAGCAACAACTCTCTTTTTCAATGGTGTGAATATTTGATGAAATTAATACCAATTGTCTCAATATCCAGACTAGTTCTTTTTTCTCATCTTTGCCCCAGATAGAGTCATCTTTGTTTTCAGGAAACTTTGAAAGTAATCCATTGACTTCATACTTGCATTTTAACATTTGAGGGGAAGGAACCTGAAACCAGCTCTTTCAGCCCCATCTTCCTGCTCATTCATTAGCACTGTGCTACTATGGAGTAATTTAGTTGTTTTAGTAAAACTTGGTTTTGAAATTTTAATAAACACTAAGACTAGGGCAGGAATCTCTAAAACAACTGAACATTTCTGATGTCCTTTCCATTATCCATAAGCTTAAATGCAGGCTTTTAGGCATGTCCCCTGCCAAAATTAACAGCTCTTTAAATCAGAAAGCTTTTGAAGAGTCATCAGTAGCAATATTAACAAATGTTTATTGTGCAAAGTTTATTATAAACTATAGTTGTGCTTTTAAGAAGCTTAGAATCCGATGGAGGTTTTCATTACTATTTCACTGAGATTCATGTAGCTAGGAAGAATCCTCTTATTCTACCATAGATTAAAACTATTGAGAAAAGATCATCTCCATTTTTAGCTCTGCATTTCTGAACTTTGATAGGTTGTGAAGTAAAAGAAGTCTGAACTCCTCACTCTTCATTGTTGAAATGCACACATTATGGAGTCTACCCTTTAGACCGCCTTTCATAATAAGCAGACATATACTTGTTTAGTATATTGGTTTGTTTCTATGGTTTGATAGGCCATATCTGTGGTTGGAGCCAACCACATTCAATCATTGATTCATTATTTATTGAGTTCCTATTTTGCCCAGTAATATAAAGTATAATTCTAGAAGTAATTGAAATAAGTCAAATTCCTTGATCTCAAGTGGCTTATAATCAGTTATGGAAGACAGCTGAGTAAAGCAACAGTGTAGATGGATAGAAGCGGCTAAACCCTGTCAGTTTCTCACTGTATTAGCCCATTCTTACAGTGCTATAAATAAATACCTGAACCTGGGGAATTTTTAAAGAAAAGAGGTTTAATTGGCTCACAGTTCTGCAGGCTGCACAGGAAGCATGGCTGGAGAGGTCTCAGGAAACTTACAATCATGGCAGAAGGGGAAGGGGAAGGAGTTACGTCTTACATGGCAGAAGCAGGAGGAAAAGAGAGAAGGGGGAGGTGCTACACATTTTTAAACAACCATATCTCATAAGAACTCACTCCGTATCATGAGAACAGCAAGGGGGAAATCCGCCCCCATGATTCAATCACCTTCCACAAGGCCCCTCTTCCAACATTGGGGATTACAATTCAACGTGAGATCTGGGCAGGGACACAAATCCAAAACATCACTCACTTATTGTTTGCTTCATCTCTGGTGTTAACCTGATTCTGCACTGCCTCTGGACTGTGGAGCCCTGTCCTTTCAGTCACTGAGTATGCTCCTTGCTTGGTGTCTGACATTTATTTTTAGTCTTGTCCTATTTTTCCTGGTTCTGGCTTCTTGTTCTAACTCTGAAAGCCACATCCACCTACAGTCTAGACACGAACCTCTTGAAGTTGCTTCTATGACTTACGCGTTTGTGGAAGAATGTGGAGAGCCAGAAGGAGAGGCATATGTTTAACATCAAAGTTAAAGTCTGGATATAGTTCTTTACTGGGGAAATTTTCACAGAGCACATTTAGAAAACTATACCCAGAAATATGAGAAAACCTTTTTAAAAGACCTATATAAAAATACAGAAAATATTTTATACCCTTTAACATCCTGGATAGAATGGCCTTAAAATGATGGGAAAATCCCACCATCAGGAAAGCTTTGTCCGTCTGTCTGCATCAGTAGATAATTGAGGACTCAGTTGTACATATTTTGGCTTCCAATTAACTTTAACTCAAGGGCTTAAGGCTTAGCAACTCATGTTCACCATCAAAAATTACTAATTAATAATTGTTAAGCTTTCTGTCACTGCTATGGAGTAATGCCATTTTTCTGCTAAATGAAATTTTGCTATCTCTCTACATTTCTCTTTCAGCTTTTCTTACTATGTATATTGAAGAAAATAAAATAATAATGGATTAGTGTGAAATCTTATTAGTTTTTCAATGAGAATAATACTTCTGATAGGAGTTTAGTTGTCTAGCACTAGTTTGGAGCCAGATGAACGAGAGATTTCCTTATCCATACTCCATTTAAGAGTATCACTTTGAGCCAGGTGTGGTGGCTTATGCCTAGAATTTCAGCACTTTGGGAGGCTGAGGCCAGAGGACTGCTTGAGCCCAGGTGTTTGAGACTACGCTGGGCAGCATAATGAGACCTTGTCTTTACAGAAAATACAAAAATTAGCTGGGCATGGTGGTGTGCACCTGCAGCTCCAGCTGCTTGGGAGGTTAAGGTGAGAGGATCACTTGAGCCTTGGAAGCTGAGGCTGTAGTTAGCTACAGTCTTGCCACTATACTCCAGTCTGGGTGACAGAGCAAGGCCCTGCCTCTCTCTCTCTTTGCCCCCCTCTCTCTCTCTGCCTCTCTCTCCCTTTCTCTCTCTCCTTTGGTAAAAATTTAATAAAAATGCCATTCAGATTATTTAAAGCTAAGTACACAAGGAAGATTTATTGCTTTACTTCTTATGAAAGTGCATAAGTAACCAAAATTGGGTTTTAATTTTTACAAGAGGAAAGTGGGGAGGAGGGGAAAAGAGGAGGAAAAGAAGGAGGAGGAGGAGGAGGCAGAGGCAGCAGCAGCAAAGGAGTCACTAATTGCTCAAGAAGAGTTGGTTCCTCTTGATTTTTTTCACCTGCACGTAATGTATTCGGAGGGAAAGTACTAACTACAATTTCCATTCTTTTAATCTTAGCCTCTTTGTAGTTAATATGAAAGTGGAAATTTCCAAAGGTTTGTAAAACAGAAAGCATTTTTGTGGGCTAGATTGCTAGAATGAGCCCAGCCGAGGTTCAATAAATCATTCCTCTAATTTGGGTGACACTTGCTGCTCATGGCAGCATGGATGCTGCAGACTGAGCCATCCAATAGTGAAAATACATTTAATTGGAGAAGAAACAACTCTCCAGATATTAAAATTAAATCATGCTTTTTCTTAAAAATATTAACAATTTAATTTACAGGTATTAATATCAATGTCTGTATTTACCATAATGCATATTAGAAGGAAAATAAAAATGCCTTGTTCTTAGTTTAGTAGCAGAGGTGCTGGAGTGGTACATCATCATGGATTACAATTTTGTGTCCCGAACATACATATGTTGAAACCCTGACTCCCAAAGCAATGGCATTAGGAGGAAAAGCCTTTGTTGGGCATCTAGGTTTAGAAGAGGTCATGAGGGTGGGGTTCTCATGATGGGATTAATGCTTTTATAAGGAGAGTTCTCCACTTGTGAAACCGCAGTGAGAAGGCAGCTGCCTGTAAGCCAGGAAGAAAGACTTCACCAAAAACAGAATCTACTGACACCTTGATTCTGGACTGTTTAGCTTTTAGAACTATGAGAAATAAGTGGTGTTTAGGCCACCCAATCAATGGTATTTTGTAACGGCAACCCCGGCTGTTATATGCTGTGCTGTGCACTCATCAAAGCCCTTTGCTTATTCCAGAGATAAGACTAGCACAGATGGTTCCATTGATCAGACAGAGCTCTCTCCTCAAAATCTGTTACTCATTCATCCGAACAAATAATCCTGCTACTGATTCTCTTGAACTATAGAAAATTTCAAGAGGACTTTTAGAACTCAAATCATCCAAATTATTTTGTTCTGAACATGTGGGCTCCTATATAAGAGTACGTTCTGGATGATACCTAGCAGAGTGTCAGTAAACTTAAGTCATTCATAAACTAATTATGCAATAATAGTAGTTGAAAAACAGTCTTTAATTCTGAACTCTCTACCAGCGTGCTTTGTCCAGCCTGTCTTAATGTCTCTTTGAGATAGGCTGCTGCTAGAATAATTTACTAAGAGTGCAAATACTTAAACTTGCTTCCTAGATGATAACCAATGGCAGTTATCTGTGGAAAGACATAGTCTACCAACTAGGGTGACTTGTGAGGTTTTTGTTAGAAATTCAGATTTTGTATCCCATATTTTGGCTAAGACAACCTGGTTAGGGTAACATTTAGAGTTGAAAGCTGATTTATCTTTGGAACAATGAAATTTATTTATTTGATGGTTGATTGATTTATTTTGATCTGCTTTTCATATGGAATTCTTGGATGTTTTAGATGACAAGTTGTACATGATAATATATTGTTAGATCATTTTGTTTCAATAAATATTATTGGTATGTGTACCAGATAAGCAGCTGAAATGCTTATTCACTGTGGTCAGTGGATTTAGATGAAAAATACTGCCTGGTGTAGAATATTACAAAAGATGTGTGAGGATTTCCCAGGACTAGATGGAGAATGAAAAGGGAGAAAGTCAGCCTTCCTGGAGTTGTCATGGAGGAGACTTGCCCCTGGGGATCCCCTGCCAGGGCTGAATGACCCCAGTACCAAGTGACCGGAGATCCATCCTTAGGAGCAAATGCTAACGAAGGGGAGATTTACAAACATTAAGAAAGCATCCCATCGATGTTTTCATGAAGAAATCTCTGAAAAAAACAAAAGAGCTGAAAATGAAAAAAAGAGCTCCCTCCCTTTCTTTACTCATTTTCCATTCCCAAGCCCTGAAAGAGATAAAGGCAAGCCAGTGAACCCACAAAGAAGCAGAAGAGAACGGGGAGAAGAACAGAACAGAAATGGAGAAGCTACCACCACTCCACCTTTTCTCAATGAAGATTTCTGGCACGAAGCAGGCCCAAGCTGGGGACGGGGAGAAACTTTAACCTTAAAATCTGGAGTCTGACTACGACTCAGGACTAGGTATTTTATTTCTCAAATAAAACTATGTTATGACTGAAAAAAAAAAGTGTGAAGAGGACCTTGATGCCCTGACATGTTCCAAAAGGGTGCTGTACATCATGGACAATCAGAGAATGTGCTTGACCAAAGGGCTAGAGCTGGGTGTACTCAGGGCAGGCAGGCTGCAGATGACCAGAGAAGAAGTATATACTTAACAATGTCTCCTTTGCTCCTCTTTTTAGACACCTGTCCTCTACCTCCTCACCAAAGCTGGCTATTAGGAATGGGACTGGCTTCTTTGCAACCACCCAGGCTCTTGTATGCCACAGTCATAATGTGCGAAACATCCATCCTCTACTAGAGTTCCTCTGCACTACAGCTTATGGCCATAGCTATCACAAGTTTTGAGTCTCTAGCTACATTACAACCACCTCCAGCTATGCTCTATACTCTGGAAGGAACAGGGATCTTTAAATAAACCCAACAATAAGTATTTGTACTGCTCAACTTTGATTTTTGTTTACTGCCACCTTCAGAAACTCCTGAACTAGTTTTTATCCCTATTCACTCCATGCCACTGAAAGTCTCATCCTAATTTCCATTCTGGATTTGGTTTTCCCTAATTCAACCTTTCAAATTTTCTTTATGTCCTTTATAATCTACTTTATGTCTCTTTAGCATGCATCCTTTACCACTCTATCATCTCAGTGCAATAGTGGAAACATTTGAGGATGTGGATACTGAGGGCGGCTGCTGCAAACTCTGTCACAGGCAAGTGACCTTCAGCAGTCACTTTATATCTTTCACTGAGATTCCTCATTTGTGAAATGAGGGAGTCAGACAAGATGATCTATAATCTTTCTCCTAAAGCTCCATGAGTCTATGACTGTTTCTACTCACACTGTTCCTCTTATAACTCACCGTTTTTAATGTCCATTTTGTGGCAGTTCCAACTTCTCAAACTTTCCCTTGTAGTACTGAATACCGTTCAGCAGGCTAAAATTAATTAATATTTCAGCTGTTTAAAAATGTTTTTGAGGCCTTAGTTTACCATGTTTACTCAATTAAGTATGAATTCTCTTGGAGGTGGTTCTATCTCCTTGTGTAGATTCCTAAAAGCTCCAATAAGGCCCTTATTGATAGAGAGTCCTGCTACAAAACTTTCTTCACATATATCATCCAGTTTTATATCTAACTCAAGTTTTTCATTTTAAATACCCTGACATACTCTTAGAAATGCAACTTTGGTTTGTGGTCTGTGAAGTGACGTGTCACCAGAAGGGAATAAATTTCTACAAGCAGAGTGACTACATGAAGAAATAAATGTTACAAATGCCTTTGTCAATCTCATCAAAGCAAACATCACATTTGTCTTTTGAAACACAAAAAACTCCAAAGTTAGAACTCAACCTGAGAATACATGTAAATATTTGTATAGGGATGAAGAGTTATGAGTGGGAGAAAATGACATTTCTTTGACAAGCTACTGTTTGTGAAGACAAACAAGATTGTGCCACTGAGACATCATTTGTAATATTTGCTGAAGGTATAAGCTGAAAATCTTACCAATTTTTTCTCTAATTATTTTAAACACATATTTTAGAAATACAGTTAGATGGTACTTTCTGGTATTTACTTATTAATTTTTAAAATAACTACTTAGAAACAATATAAGAATATCACTGGTAAAGACTTTCTATATAATACCAACAATTTAGTTCTGCTGTTAGCAAAAAATAGGATGTAGTAAAAGATATTAAATACCATAAATTTATCCTTAAAATGTAAATAATGAAAAATTATCCTTGAAATATAAACAATGATACCATTTTGAAATAGCACACAAAAAAAATCTTCATTGGACCCTGCCAGAGCCACCGCTGCCAACCACAGTTTCAAGACTTTCATTATGACTTCAGATGATTATCAGCCAAATTGAGTCTTATACATAATTATTTTTCACAGAAGGTTTATCATTTATCTTGAAGAACAAGCATATGAGTAATGCAGGTGAAGTTGAAAGCAGCTGTCATCAGTGAGTTCAGAGTTTTCTGTGGACATGGTAGTCTGTTAAGATGGATAACCTATTCAAACCTTCCTGGAACAGAGCTCCCAGAAGTAAAGGCATGTCTCCATCTTTGCTGTTTGGGTGACTTAGCTGTTCAATCTTTGGGCTTTGGAGTGTCTGAGGCGACTAGGGACTGAAGTGAAACACCAGCACAGTACAGCTGCTCTGTGAAAACATGGCCAGACTGATTTTTTAAGGGGGATTCCAATCCCATTCCTCTTTACTTGGGAGGACCTCCCAGCTGGGGTCTACAGCCACCTCCTACTGGTGCATTTAGGCTGGCAACTGGTCTGTACCTCTCTGAAATGGAGCTCCTAGAGGGAAGGGGAGGCCACCATCTTTGTTGTTTTGCAACCTTCACTATTGATATCTCTAGGTACTAGAAAATCTGAGGTGACTAGGAACTGGAGTGGGCCCCCAGCATACCGCAGCAGCCCTATTGAAAAGTGGCCAGACTGGTATGTGGGTGCCTGTTTCCTTATCTCCTCACTGGGTAGGTCCTCTAGGCCTGGGCCTTCAGCTAACCTCCATCCCCCGCCACTCCCCAGAGCTACTGAGCCATTAGCTGCTCTGCAACTCCGTGGACAGAGCCCCCAGGGGTAACTGAAAGCCTGTCTGCTACTGCCTCTGCAGTGGAACTGCCCTTCTTAACCTTGGAACAATGAAGGAGCAAAGGTCCTAAGGCCTTATTCATGTCTCCAACAAGCTGCAGTCAGCCTAAGGAGCAGAGGGCAGACTGTCTCCATGGGTCCCACCCTCCCACCACTACTCATCACCAGACAGGAAATCCCTGGCTTGGGCTCATGGCACAGATCCTCCATCCTGGGCTAACCTGTATCTCTCTGGGCTGGAGCCCCCAGAAGATAAGCAAAAGACCCTTGATCACAACCACTACTATGGTCGCTTTCTCTACTGCCTCCCTCTGCTGCCTCCAAGTTGGGGGGGAACATAAACACTGAGATTGCCTCAGAGTGGAAATGCGCAGCCCAGGAATGCCAAGCCATTATCCACAGCCAGCACTCAAGGGGTGAGAAACACGCTTTCAGAGCATTGACAGGGAACATGGCTGCAACTGTGAGGAAATATAGGGGGGGCACACAAGCAAGCAAGAGTCTACCAACTGACCAATATACATAAATGCCACTTACTGGATCACACCCCAAAGCTTTGACACCAAAAACACCTTACTAACATACCACAGTCTAAACCAAAGACAAAAAGTTAGCTTCAAATAAAAATGCTGCACAGAACCTTGGCTCTGTGAAAACATCCAGAATAGAAGTCTATTGACTGCACTTAATCTACATTGAAGTTAAAGAAACACCCACAGGGATGAGAAAGAACCAGTGCAAGAACTCAAATGGGTAACTCAAATGAGTGTTGTAGTCCTACAGATGACCATACCAGTTCTCCAAATAGAGTTCTTAACCAGGCTGAACTGGCTGAAATGACATAAATAGAATTCAGAATATGAATAGGAACTAAGATCATCAAGATTCAGGAGAACAGCAAAACTTAATTGAAGGAAACTAAGAATCACAATAAGATGGTATAGGAGCTGACAGATGAAATAGCCTGTATAAAAAGAACCTAGCGGCTGGTTGTGGTGGCTCATGTCTGTAATCCCAGCACTTTGGGAGGCTAAGGTGGGTAGATCACAAGGTCAAGAGATCAAGGCCATCTTGGCCAACATGGTGAAACCCTGTCTCTACTAAAATACAAAAATTAGCTGGGCATGGTAGCATGCGCCTATAATTCCAGCTACTTGGGAGGCTGAGGCAGGGCTTGAACCAGGGAGGTGGAGGTTGCAGTGAGCCGAGATTGTGCCACTGCACTCCAGCCTGGGCAACAAGAGTGAAACTCCATCTCAAAACAAACAAACAAACAAAAGAACCCAGCAAATCTGACAGAGCTGAATAACACAATACAAGAATGTCACAGTGCAATCACAAGTATTAACAGCAGAATAAATGAAGCTGAGGAAAGAATCTCAGAACTTGAAGGCTGGTTCTCTGAAATAAGATAATCAGACAAAAATGAGGAAAACAGAATAAAAATAAATGAACAAAACCTCCAAAAAGGATGAGATTATGTAAAGAGTTCAAATCTATGAATCACTGGCATCACCTAAAGTCGGGGGAAGAAAGCACACAACTTGGAAAACATATTTCAGAATATGGGCAATAAAAACTTCCGTAACCTTGCTAGAAAAGCCAACAGTCAAATTCAGGAAATACAGAGAACTCCTGCAAGACTCCATGCAAAATCATCCCCAAGACACATAATTGTCAGATTTTCCAAGGTTGAAATTAAAGAAAGAATGTTAAAGGCAGCTAGAAAGAAGGGGCAGGTCACATAAAAAGGGAACCCCATCAGGCTAACAACAGACCTCTCAGGTGAAAGCCTACAAGCACGAAGAGACTGGGGTTCTATATAAACATTCTTAAAGAAAGAAACCTTAACCAAGAATTTAATATGCAGCCAAACTAACTAAGTGAAGAAGAAATAAGATCCTTTTTATATAAACAAATGTTGAGAGACTTTGTTACTATCATACTCACTTTATAAGAGATCTTGAAAGGAGTACTGTTTATAGAAAGGAAAGACCACTACCAGTTAATACAAAAATATACTTAAATACACGACCAGTGACACTATAAAGCAACCATGCAGACAGGCCAGCATAATAACCACCTAACAACACAATGACAGGATGAAATCTGTATGTATCAATATTATCCTTAAATGTAAATAGGCTAAATGCCCCACTTAAAAGGCAGAGAGTGGCAAGCTAGAAAGGATAAAAAGCAAGACCTAATGATATGCTATCTTTAAGAGACCAATCTCACATGTAATGACACCTATAGGCTCAAAATAAAGGGATGGAGGAAAACATATCAAGCAAATGCAAAACAGAAAAATTCAGGGGTTGCAAATCTAATTTCAGACAAAATAGACTTTAAACCAACAAAGATCAAAAAAGATAAAGAAGGGCATTACATAATGGTAAAGGGTTCAATTCCAGAAGATGACCTAACTGTTCTAAATATATGTGCACTCAACACAGGAGCACCCCAATTCATAAAGCAAGTTCTTAGAGTCTTACAAAGAGACATAGACTCCTATACAATAATAGTGGGACACTTCAACACTCTAGTGATAGTATTAGACAGATCACCAAGAGAGAAAATTAATAAAGATATTCAGGACCTGAACTAAATATTGGACCAAATGGATCTGACAGAACTCTATGGGGAACTCTCCACCCAAAGCAACAGAACACACATCTGTCTCATTGCAACATGGCACGTACTCTAAAATTGACTACATAATTGTACATAAAACAATCTTCCACAAATGCAGAAGAACCAAAATCAAACCAAACACACTCTCAGACCATAACACAATAAGAATAAAATTCAAAAGTAAGAAAATCACTCAAAACCATGCAATTACATGGAAATGAAGCAACATGCACCTAAATGACTTGTGGGTAAATAATGAAATTAAGCAGAATTCAAGAAAGTCTTTGAAACAAGTAAGAACAAAGATACAGTATGCCAGATCTCTGGAACACAGCCAAGGGAGTGTTAAGAAGGAAATTCATAGTACTCAATGACCACATCAAAAAGTTAGAAAGATCTCAAATTAACAACTTGACATCGCAACTGAAAGAATTAGAGAAGGAAGAACAAATCAACCCCAAAGCTAGTGGAATACAAGAAATAACCAAAATTAAAGTTGAACTGAAGGAAATTGGGACACAAAAGCCATTCAAAAAATCAACGAATCCAGGAGTTGTGTTTTTTTTTTGTTGTTGTTGTTTGTTTTTTTTTAAACAGTAAGATAGATAGGCTTCTAGCTAGAGTAATAAAGAACAGAGAGATTCAAATAAATACAATTAGAAATAACAAGGGAATGTTACCACTGACCCCATGGAAATAAAAATCATCATCAGAAACTACTACAAACCCATCTATGCACACAAACCAGAAAAACTAGAAGAGATAGGACATGTACATCCTCCCAAGACTGAAACCAAAATTTATGGATTGCTTAAACATACTACTAATGAGCTCTAAAATTGAATCAGTATAGTCTACCAACCAAAAAAAAAAATCCCAGGATCTGATGGAGTGATAGCCAAAATCTACCAGATGTACAAAGAAGAGCTGGTGCCATTCCTAATAAGACTATTCCAAAAAATTGAGTAGAGATTTCTCCCCAACTCGTTCTAAGAGGTCAGAATCATTCTTAATTGCCTATATATAGCTCACTAGGTTGGTGAAAGATCTCTGCAAATGAGAATTACAAAATATTCCTCAAAGAAATCAGGGAAGACACAAGCAAACTTTTCATGCTTATAGATAGGAAGAATCAGTACCATTAAAATGGCCATATCCCCAAGCAGTTTACAGAATTAATGCTATTCTTATCAAACCACCATGATATTCTTCACAGAACAAGAAAAATACATTTTAAAATTCATATGGAACCAAAAAAGAGCCTGAATAGGCAAAGTCATCCTAAGCAAAAAGAACAAAGCTAGAGGCATCACGTAACCTGACTTCAAATTTACTATAGGGCTATAGTAACCAAAATTGCATGGTACTGGCACACAAACAGGTACATACACCAATGTATCAAAATTGCACAGAAACAAGTCCACACACCTACAACCATCTGATCTTTAACAAAGCTGCCAAAAACAAGCAATGGAAAAAAGAATTCCTAATCAAAAATGGTACTGGGATAACTGCTAGACATATGCAGAAGATTGAAGCTGGACCCCTTCCTGATGCCATATGTAAAAATCAACTCAAGATCAATTAAAGACTTAAATATGAAACCTCAGACTATAACTACCCTAAAAGACAACTTAGGCAGCACCATCCTGGACATAGGACTTGGCAAATATTTAATGTTGAAGATACCAAAACAACTGCAACAAAAGCAAAAACTGATCAAATGGGATCTAATTAAACTTAAGAGCTTCTGCACAGCAAAAGAAACTATCAACAGTGTGAACATACAACCTATAAAATGGGAGAAAATTTGTATAAACTATGCATCTTACGAATGTCTAATATCCAGCATTTATAAGGAATCTAAATTTACAAGAGAAAAATAACCCCATTAAAAAGTGGGCAAAGGACATAAACAGAAATTTTTCAAAAGAAGACATACAAGTGGCCAACAAGCATGTGAAAAAAAGCTCAATATCACTGATCATCAGATAAATGCAAATCAAAATCATAATGAGATAGCCATTCTGATTGGGAGGAAGTGGTACTGTTAAAAAGTCAAAAAACAAAAAACAGATGTTGGCAAGGTTTTGAAGAAAAAGGAGCACTTCTACACTGTTGGTGGGAGTGTACATTAGTTCAACCATTGTGGAAAGCAATATGGTGATTCTTCAAAGAGCTAAAAGCAGAATTACTATTTGGCCCAGCAATTCCATTACTGGGTCTATAACCAGAGGAATATAAACCATTCTACCATAAAGACACATGTGTGTGAATGTTCAATGGAGCAGTATTCACAATAGCAAAGACATGGAATCAACCTAAGTGCCTATCAATGCCAGACTGGATAAATAAAATGGGGTACATATCCACTATGGAATACTATGCAGCCATAAAAAATGAGGTTATGTCTCTTGCAGGAACATGGATAAAGCTGTTATGTTAGCAAACTAACAATGCAGGAAAAGAAAACCAAGTACTTCATGTTTTCACTTATAAGTGGGATCTAAATTATGAGAACTCATGAACACAAAAAAAGGAACAACAGACACAGGATCTACTTGAGTGTGAAGGGTGGGAGGAGGGAGAGGAGGAGAAAAGTAACTATTGGGTACTGGGCTTAATACCTGGGTGATGAAGTAATCTGTACAACATACCCCTGTGGCAGAAATTTACCTATGTAACAAACCTTCACATGTACCCTGAGACTAAAATGAAAGTTTAAAAATAAAAAGACCTTCATTAGTTTATTACTTATAGAATTAATATAAACATTTTGGCATTCTTTTTTATATTCTAATATGAAGAGACAATATCAATACACAAAATGCTTTTGGAAACAGCAATGAGATGAGGGTGAATTAAGAGAAATAAAATGTCATATAGTTCAACTTTCGATGTCATTAATATGGAGTATATATTTACTCACATGGCACTAACCAGTACTAAGAGCTTGCTTGGACATTAAACTTAGATATTTTAAAGATTGCTGTGGATAAAGGTAATAATAAATAAAGATTGAGTGGTAATGATTCAAGTAAAACATGTGCATGAATTAACCTTTACATTGATGATACTACTTTTGCTAGGAACATTCATGACACTATTTCTGTTTAAATAGTAGAGGAAAAGACTTCTATAGCTGTATACCTGTGATCCATACATTTTTAGCCTCTCTTGAGGGCTTGGCAAAACACAAATTGCTACATTCCACTCTCAGAGATTTTGATTCAGTAGCTGATGCTGCTTGTCAATAACCCCACTTTGAGAATGACTACTGCTGCTGCTGCTATTACTACACTACTATTACTACTACTGCTGCTGCTGATGCTGCTACTACTACTACTACTACTACTACTGTACATAATACCTAAAGGTGACTTAGTTCATCCCTGTGCCCCTGTACAGGTGGTGAACAAACTATGAACCACGAGCCATGACAAGGTCTCAACTAGGTTCAACATATTAATTATCTAATTTCAAGAGCACTTCACATAGAGTGGAAGAACTGGGCCTTGGGCTAGGGAGTTTTGTGAGTAATACAAAAAACTGAATTAAAATTGTTCATCCTTGGTCACAGAAATAGGTAAGTGATTGCCAGTAGGGTCTGCCTTTTGTGTAGACCCCTTCATCTCCCACCTTCCCCTACACACATGGGCTCTTTAGGGAAATTGTTACTGTTGATGTTATTGCAGGTATCACAGCTTTATCAGCCCTTTTACAATTAAGCAGAGAGGAGACTTGTATCCAAGAGAGATGGAGGCCTAAGTAAAGGAAGGACATGGGGGTATGCTGGCAAGATACAGTGAAGCTTCATTTTAATCATCTCTTTCTCTGGCAACTGGTACTTGGTGCACAATAGGCATTCTGTAAAAACTGCAAGAGTGGTATGAGCTAAATTTTGTCTTTGCTTAATCTTGAAACACTGTATGATGCTGGGAAAATTGCTTCATGTACTTGAGTGTTAGTTTTCTAAGTGGGGCTGGGAGGAATATCTCCATTGCAGAATGTTTTGAGAACAAATTGAGATAATAAATATATCTGTACTCTAAAACAAATTATAAGCCTAAGAGAAGAAAAAGTAGAAAGATGTTCCTATGTTAACATTTTCAAATATTGGCAGATATATTTCAATAACTAAAAGTGCCAAATTCCTTATTGATATTCTTCTATTCAATGGAGCTGGTACTCTAAATTTAAGAATAACATATCTACCTCTAACCCCTTCTAGGTATAGGACTTGACAAAGTTATTCGTATTTAAAAAAAATTTAAATGTGCCTTATAGATAAACTTTATTTTTCTTAAGTGTTTTTGACTCACTATCAAGTGGACTATAGGGTATCCAAGTATCTCTTACCTTTTTTTTTTTTTTTAACTCTTTTTTCATTTTTGGAGAGAGGATCTTGCTTTGTCATACAGGCTGGAGTACAGTCACAAGATTATAGCTCACTACAGCCTCAACATGTTGGGCTCAAGGGATCTTCCTGCCTTGACCTCCTGAGTAGCTGGGACTACAGGCATGCACCACATGCCTAGCTATTTTTCAAAAAAAATTTTTGTAGAGATGGACTCTGGCTATATTGTGAGAGTAGGCTGGTCTTCAACTCCTGGCTTCAAGTGATATTCTCGCTTTGGCATTCCAAGGTGCTGTGATTACAGGTATAAGCCACTGTGCCCAACATCTAATTTATTATTATTATTATTATTATTATTACTTTATCTTTCTCTCAGATACTGTCAATTGTTCATTACTTGAAATTCTCCCCTCTTGAGTTTTTACATCAATTTTATAACCTCTTTTCCAGTTTTCTCCTTTCCCTCTGACTACTCTTTCATAGTCCCTTAATGAGTTTCTCTTTTATCACCTACTCTTTAATACAGGATTTCTACACTTTTGTCCTTGAACAGCTTTAGTTCTCATTCTCTACCACATCCTTAGCATTCTTATTCCATCTGTTATGGAATAAACGATTTTGTGTCTCCTAAAATTCATCTGTTGAAAATCAAATCCCCAGTGTGTCTGCATTAGGAAATGGAGCCTCTAAGGAAGAAATTAAGGTTAAGCAAGGTCATAAGGGTCCTCATCCAATAGGATTAATGGAAGAAACATCAAAGACCTTGCTTTCTTTCTCTGCCTGAATACACCAAGGGTCATACGTGGACATAGCGAGAATGTGGCAGTCTACAAGCCAGAACGAGAGCCCTCATCCTAAAGTGAATTTTCCAGCACTTTGATCATGAATCTTTCAGCCTCCAGAACTGTGAGAAAATAGATTTCTACTGTCTAAGCAACCCAGACTCTGGTATGTTATTGTGGTAGTGTGAGCAACTAATACAGCAGTCCATGTGTGTAAGTCCCTTACCTATGCTGGTGGGCAACTAACTCAGGCATCTTGCCTAAGTTCCAGCTATGTATTTAGTCATGTGTTTTCAAGTCTTAGATGACTAGCAGGGAGCTTATACTCAGCATATACCAACAGATTCTATTGTTTCTCCCTTTAAACCTGTACCTCTGCCTGTGACTTACTTATCACTATGTTTTCTGTTACCTAAATAAGAAAGTTGAGAATTGCTCCTTCTTTATAGTTCAGATGTCATCCCTCTTCTAAGATCCTTGGTGGCAAAATCCATGTCTTGGTACCTAGTTAGCTCTAGAATGAAATTCAATGCCTGGCAGCCCACAGACACTTAAAGTGAGTAAATAGATGATTAGAAATACTACATAAATACTACATCACTTTGTCCATCATCACCTTATGCACTTGAGCCAGCCACATGCCAGGCTCTAATGGCCAATGGAAGCAAGTTACAGCTTATCTTCTTACCAGTCACCACCCATCTCTTAAACTCACTCCAATGTATATTTGAATCCCATCAATCTTAGAACTTGACCTTTTAAATTTATAACTTTGTCCTTAGCTTTCAGTCTGCATTTCCTCCCTTGCCTTGTTAACCAATCTCGATTTCCTCAGCTTAAATTTTATTAGACTCTCTAAAGACTAACATGGATTCCAAGCTCTTTCTGTTCTTGGCATCTTGTGGAAATTCTTTCACACTAGCTCTGGTGCATGAGGACTTGGCTGGCACCCTGAACAGGATTCATTCAAATCCTCTTTTAGGTTAGTGGTGACTGGGCTTATATACATATTTTAATAACAATAATATTTATTGAATATTTACTCTGGGCTGGAATCTGCGTAAGCACTTTACATAATGCATCTGATCCCATTCACTTCTCACACAGTCCTATAAAAGAGGGAATTATTATCCCCCTTTTACCCATGAGGAAACAAAAGCTTAGGGAGGTTATATAATTTATTCAAAGTCTCACAGCTAATAAATAATAGAACATAGATTGGAATCAAATCAAAGTCTTAAGCACCCTGCTTTAAAACAAAACAAAACTTGAAGTTTGACAATTGTCAGTTAGTAGACCAAATCTAAGTATGAGATGTATAATGTGAACATAGCCCAAGGTACATCCTTTCAATGCTGTTCAAGTTACTTGCATAATGGAGTTCATAGGTTGATTGCTCATCTGCTCTGCTGTGGTCATTAAAACAGACACATGGGTTTAAAACCAGGAGCAAAAAAAATTTCAGTCCTGCAAGCCCATGTAGAATACAAAGTTTGTTCTTTCAGAGGAATACGATTAAAAGAGACTTTCTGTAGCACATCAGAAGTGATTTAAGAAGCTTAATCACCCCTGGGTACAGCATAGTGCTTCCCTTAATGTTTATCAAGAGGAATGTCATGGGCTGAGGCTTCTGTCCTAAGTGCAGCTGTGGAGCATATAAAATAATTTTCCTGCCATAAAAAGCACTGGTTTGTAATTGCAAATGTAATGGATTAACCAGATGCCACACATGTGGCTCTTAAGGAGTTCATTTAAAATAATAACCTATTTAGGAACAGTCACTTAAAGAGTATCCTCTCTAAGCTGCTCCTGGAGGCAGGATGCTTAAATTAGTTTAACAAGAATGTTGTAAAAAGAAAATGTACAAACTGCTTGTTTTATCACTTTCTTTTACAGTTGGTTGTTCTTGCAAATGTATCAATGTTATTAGGTTAATTTTGTTCTTTATCCTAATGTATTTAATAAGAGAAAATACAATTGTGTTTTAAAGAGACACTCATTTCTCCCTAGCTAACTATGGTAATACTTTGCAGGGTGGTTTCTCTAAAGGTAGGATCAGGATTCAAAGGAGGTCAAGAGAATATTAGGAAGGGTCATGGAGAAGTTAACCGAGAACCCCTAAGAAAAATCTTTTCCTTTTTATGAACAACCATGTATTTGATGCCTTATTGTCATGTAACTTCACACTATTAATAATCCCTTTTCTTGCTCCTTTGTTATCTGTCATTTTATTAACAAATTAAGGAATATTAATGTTAGCCAAAGAGTTGCTATGTGAGCATGTATATTACTGAGTGAAAAACTTAGAGAAACTTACAAATGAAAATATGACATAGGAATGATTCTGAGGATTTGAAAATTAATTTATATAGCCTTTTATTTACATTATATCTTATAAATAAAAGGCTCCAAAAAAATAAAAGTTACATGCATAGATTTAGTTAAACATAAGACTGTCTTCATGTAGCACTGTATAGGGCACATGCAGTAAAATGGTCCATAGGACCTATCCAGATAGAAAAGTTTTATCATTGAAATATTAAACATAAGTTTAAGACCTAATAATTAATTTTCAAGCATTTCTATCTAATGAAAAAAATTAATGAAGCATGCTAAAAGTGGCACCAGACTTCAGTTCTTAGCCTGAGGTCTGTGAACTCCCCTGGCTCACCACGGAGTCTGTGAACTTCGATGGGAAATGTGTACAGCTTTTATTAATCTCTAATTAAAATTTATCATTACCTTCAATCGAAGGAAACTACTGTAACATTAGCAGTATTTGTAATTTTGTCACCAACAGAAATCACATGTTTTCATATCATATACTATTATAGCAAATATACTGAAATGTTATACTTATCACTACTTTGAAATTAAGGCAGTTATTAAATGTATCACTTGATGTTACCTAATCATTAATAAAATGAGATATTACTATTAGAGTGGACCATATGAAATTCCCAATATTTGTAGCATTTTTTTTTATATAAGAAAACAAGTTTTGTATGGTTCAGCCAATATCGTTACCATTTTTATTAAAATATTTTGATAACTGTATTTCAATAGCTATTCTGAATTATATGTTTTCTTTTATGCATTAAAATAATTTTTCTGAAAAGAGTTCCACAGGCTTCTCAAATTGCCAATGGGATTCATAGCATAAAAAATGTTTAAGAATGCCAGTGGTTACAAGTTTTGGCTCTTGATTCAGAGGGACCTGAATTTGACCTCCAGTTTTATCACTTAAAAGCTGTGAAACTTTGAGCAAATTATTTAATTTCTCCATGCCTCAGTTTCCTCAACTGAGGTAAAAGGGACACTATACAGTGACTCTCATAGAACTAAGGGAGATTACTATATTCTCAATGGAATAAGTACTCAATAAACATGTTATTACTCCTTCTGCTTCTTCTACTAATCATAGTCACCATTTTATTTTTTTTTTATTGCATTTTAGGTTTTGGGGTACATGTGAAGAACATGCAAGATTGTTGCATAGGTACACACATGGCAGTGTGGTTTGCTGCCTTCCGTCCCCTCACCTGTATCTGTCATTTCTCCCCATGCTATCTTTTCCCACCTCCCCACCCCTCCGCCCATAGACTGGATAGGGAAAATGTGGTACATATACACCATGGATATTACACAGCCATCAAAAACGATGAGTTCACGTCCTTTGTAGGGACATGGATGAACCTGGAAACCATCATTCTCAGCAAACTGACACAAGAGCAGAAAATCAAACACCGTATATTCTCACTCATAGGTGGGTGTTGAACAATGAGAACACATGGACACAGGGAGGGGAGCACTACACATTTTATTCTTATTATAAAAATTTCAATAAAGGTGTTGCAAGTATATGTGTGTGTTTCAGTGACTTCATGTGCCACGGAATACTATGCAGCCATAAAAACAAATGAAATTTTGTCCTTTGCAGCAATGTGGATGGAGCTGGAGGCCATATTCTTAAGCAAATTAACGTAGGAACTAAAAACCAAATACTGTGTGTTCTTATATTTATGTCCATGTGTACTCAATGCCTACCCCTACCATAAATGGTACCTTAATTTGGCTTCCAGTTTTACTAATAGCCCTTCCATAATGGTATCTTAATTTGACTTCCAGTTTCATTAATAACGCTTCCATAAATGGTAGGGCTAGGCATTGAGTACACATGGATATAAATGTAAGAACAACAGTCACTGTGGACCACGAGAGGATGGAGGAGATGCTGAGGTAAAAAACTAATTGGGCGCTGTGCTCACTACCAGGGTGACAGGATATGTATTCCCAACCTCAGCATCATGCAATATTCCCATGTAACAGATCTGCATATGCACCCCCTGTATCTAAAACTAAAGTTGTAAAATAGAATAATCATTTAACAAATCCATAACTTCATGTGGATTTTTTGCTTCATATTAAAAAATGACTTCATAGTCATTATGTGTTGAATTTTGTCCCCGCAAAAGATATGCCAAAATTCTAACCCCTAATTCCTCAGAGTGTGACTTTACTTGAACACAGGTTGTTACAGAGGTTATCAAATTAAAACGAGGTCATTTGAGTGGGCCCTAATGCAGTATAACTGATCACTTTACACAAAGGGGTAATATCAGGCCCAGTGGCTCATAGCTGTACTTCCAACGCTTTGGGAAGCCAAAGTGGGAGAACTGTTTCAGCCTAGGGGTCTGAGACTAGCCTGGGCAACATAGTGAGACCCCATCTCTATAAAAATATAATTAAACAATTAGGCAGGTGTGGTGGCACAAGCCTGTGGTCCCAGCTATTTGGTAGGCTGAAGTGAGAGGATCACTTGAGCTCGGGAGGTTGAAGGTACAGTGAGCCATGATCGTACCACTGCACTCCAGCTTGGGTGACAGAAGGAGACCTTGTCTCAAAAAGGGGTTGGGGAAGGGGAATGATATATATGGACACATAAAAAGACATGTGCAGAAGGCAATGATGTAAAAACACACATGACTGTGAAGCCAGAGATTTGGAGTGATGCACCTATAAACCAAAGAATGCTAAGGATTGCTGGCAAGCCGCCAGAAGCTCAAGAGAGCTGAGGAAGAATTCTCTTACAGGTTTCAGAGAGAGAGCATGGCTCTGGTGACACTTTGATTTCAGACTTCAAAACTGAGACCATAAATTTCTGTTGTAAGTCACTCAGATCTTGGTACTTTGTTATGGTAGCCCTGGGAAATTAGTAATAGCACTTTAAATTATTTTAAATTTCTCTGCCTTTTTGTATGTCTTATACATCTTTTTGAACACAGTGCAGTTTCTATTACACACACACACACACACACACACACACACACACACACACACACACAATTTTCTTCATTGGTATATAAATCCCAAAGCTTTGTCTTTTTTACTTCCTAAAAGTTTGATTTTCATAACCATTACAAAAAGGAAATATTTAATAAATATGGGAACAGAATTATCCTGATGAGTGACCATGATAAAAGTCAACACATACCTATGATATGTTATTACTCATTGGCTAGAGCAATACACTAAAAGAAATTTGCCATGAAACTCTGCACATTTAAAATGCAGTCTATGGTCACTGTCAGAATGAAATGATGTCATTGAAAAGACTTTCTTGGAAAAACAAACTCCAGAATCAATTTCTTTCAGTTCTAAAAGAGTAGCATTGTGATAAAATTCATGTTCTGTCTTATATAGTGTCATATTCTCTTCACTATTCCAAAGGTCAGAAGAGGTTGCAAAGAATTGCTTGTTACCTGTGGAGCTCCTTAAACAAAATAACTAAAACCTAAAAAATCCTAAAAAGGATTTTTCAGTGCAAGCTTTTAAGAAAACAATAATATGTCCTTAGTTATATGATTTGCCTCTATCTAAAAAATATACTTTAGATAGATGTTATGTCCATATTTTAGTAGCTGCTAAAATATGGACATAATTACTGAGTTAAGACACAGACTAAATTTCTGATGCCTGATTGTCTTATTTACAGGTAGAAAAAGCCTGTGTTTCTTGTAGTAGGAGTTGAGTGTCCTTGAATTTAGGGAGATGAAAGTCTGCTATATAAAATTTCATTTATTTCTTACGGTACTTTTCATAGTTAGAAAAAATGTTATATTTTTATTTCTTTTGCTTGGGACATAATGATTTCCATTTGAGCTTATTTTGATAATGTTTGAATATAAATTAAGAAATACATAATACATTAAAATTACATAATAGCATTTATATTCATATTTTTCTCAGGCAATTTCAGTGAAAATAAAAATAAAATTCATTCCAACTCTAGTATTCCACATACTCTGGTCTTGAGAACTCATAAAGAAATCAAGACAAAGTCAAAATGGAAAAAAAAAATGATAATTTCAATCTTCAGTAGTTTAAGAAATAATTTAAAAATCTTATAAGAGTGATAACTTCAAACTATTTACTACCTTAAAAATTCTAAAGGATTTATGTCCTTATAAAGGATTAACTTATATGAGGATTATCCTTGTACTCTAAGCAATTATAAATACAGGAAAAAATGTGTAAAATAATGGTTTTAAACAAGTATTCTTAGACAACATAGGTGAGTGATTTCTAAAAGAGAAATTGAGCCCTATGACTTCTCAGGTCACTGAGTGATGGCAGCTTTCAGGGGATAAGGCAGGGAGAGAGAATCCCTACAGAGCCTGGAGGACATGCTGAGTTGAAGAGTCAGAATGTTAAAGAACAGGGAGATGTAGGGGTCTAGAATGTACAATAGCTGAATACGGAGAGGAGAGAGCTGTGAAGGGAGGAAGCTCGAGTTCTGCAGAGAAGATTCTTTCCAGTTTTGGGTGGTGATTGACACTACACATAGGCAGGGTGGAACTCCTCAAGGCAGAGGAAAGAACCATCAGAAAGCAGGAGGTTAAACATCCCCAAAATTACACACGGCAGAGGATACTCTGTGTTCCCAAATGCTGGAGGGGAAAAGATCTCAATATACACGGGACTTTGAGTAGAGTTTTCAGAAGACTCTTATTTGCCTTAGAGGGGCTAAAACATCCCTAGAGTAAAGGCTGCTCTGAATCTTGATTCTCAAAGCTTAAAAGAAATCCTTCAAAGGATCAACACGATGCCAAGAAACTCAATGTGTGCCAGAGCAAAATCCAACATTCTTTAAAAGAATACCATAGAATTTGCACTCAAAAATGTAAAATTCACATCTAGCAACCAGTTAAAAAATCCCAGGGTTACAAAGAAGCAGAAAAATAGTTCTCAACCAGGAAGGGAAAAAAAACCAATATCGACTGACATAGAAATGATAGAGATTATAAAATTATAAGACTAATTAAACAGTGATTATACATATCATAATACTATCATTCACAATGAGGACTATCCCGGTCATACTATTTTACATACTCCTTTCTCTACCCCATTCCCCTGCCCAGTACTCCTGTTTTACTTTCTGGTCCATTTTGCTCACAGCCCATCACTTTCTATCAGTATATGTAAAAGTATTTTTAAATTTTTATAAGTTACTTAAAATCAATTAAATCGATTTATTTATTAATTTCACTATCTATTGTCTCCCCCTGGCTGCCCACTAGAATATAAGTTCTGTGGGAGCTTAAATTCTGAACTGTGTTGTTCACTGGTATAACTCAACAGCCAAGAACAAAGCCTGGTATAAAGTAGGAGCATGGTAAATTGGCTAAATGAAACAAAAAGCTATTGATAATTTTTAAATTTTTATAAAATTGTTCTATATTTCTAGAAGCTACGAAAGAGTTAGAAAGCATTATGATTGACCTCAGATTCTTTGATGTCAACACAAAAATGTTTAGTTAGTTACACAAGCACACAGTTACATAATTCAAACTTTTCTTTCTTTGAAAATGCAAATTGAATATCAGTTTATGCAGAGTTCTCCTTTTTCCCTGTCAGCTGAACATAACTTGAATTGCCTCCATAGTGAAAAGTTTAAAGAAACAATGTTGATTCATGACAAAAATATTATAGAAATACTAATGCAATATAAATGGATCTCAATGAGCATGATTTTAAAATATTTCCTCTGTTTATACTCTATTTCTTAAAATAATTGAGGCAAAGTTGCAATAAAAGCATATATACAATACGATAAAGACTAATAAAGGAGCTACATGATATCAGTTAGAAGAAAGGAAGTGATAACTATGGCAAAGCAGTGGACAAGAATATTTTGAGTATATAATTTGATTCTGACCTTCTTTAAAATTATGGCAAAAAGGAAGCATAAATATAATATGTAATTATTCTTATTAAAAACATACAAAAATCTGGTAGCAGTGGCACATGCCTTTAGTTCCAGCTACTTGAGAGGGTGAGGCAGGAAGATTGCTTGAGCCCAGGAATTTGAGGTGTAATGTGCTGTAGTTGTACCTGTGAATAGCCATTGTACTTTGCCCTGAGCAACACAGCAAGACACCTATCTTAAAAAAATAAATAAACAAATAAATAAACAGCAATAATAACAACAACAAAACATGCCTGCAGAGGCAAACATTACATTCCTTAAGTTGACATTGAAGTTCAAGCAAAATTTGCCACTCAAATCCTTATGGAATGCTATCATTTAAGGGATATTATCTACAAGGCCAATTTTGTAGAAGGAGTATTTGTCATTTTCTTTATAAGACAGGATCTTGCTTTGTCACTAAGGCTGAAGTGCAGTGTTATAATAATGGCTCGCCACAGCCTCAACATCTTTGACTCAAGAGGCTGAGGTAGGAACCTCTTGGCTCAGTCTTCCAAGTAGATGGGACTATAGGTATATACCACCATGCCAGGCTAATTTCATTATTAATATTTTTTGTTTCAAATTTTAATCAAAGCTTGTATATAAGATTACTTTATTCCTGCATCTTCTCAATTGTTTCTTCCTTGTATTTACCCTTTTCCTTTCCTACTTGGTGAGATTTGGCTTTTCATTCAAGGATCTTTCTGTGGTCTTTCTCTGGTTTCAGCCTAGTGATAACCACCTTGCTGGGGTAAGGCCAACATGGACAGTTATGCCATTAGCCTTTTCCCACTGCTGTTCAATGCAGCTAACATATTTCTTTCCATAAACCTTGACTTCTTTACCAATTTGCTGATCTTTATATTGTCCTCGTACAACTTGAATTTCATCATCCTTTCAGGTGGGTATGGATCGCACATTGTACTTCTGTCTCAGCTTTTTGGAAAGAGGGGAAGATGTAATCTTCCTGCGTACATGGGAAGGTGCATTGAAATGCCTTTATGATTCTTGTTTTGGTCAGAAGTTACAAAGGGATTGAACTTCTGCTCTCCCTTTGGTGATGGTTGCAAAAACCAATCATTATTTTTTATAGAGATAGCTTCTCACTATGTCTTCCAGCCTTGTTTCAAACTCCTAGGCTCAAGCAATTACTCTTGCCTTGGCTTCCCAAAGTGTTTGGATTACAGGTTTAAGCCATTTCACCTGGCCAAATAGTATTTATGTATCTTTTTTAAAAAAAAAAACAAATTATAATGGAAATTGAGGCTTAAGGCTTACCATTAAATAGTAACTCAGTGAAAATATTCCTATATGTAGCTATAGTAAGTTACTGATAAACTGATGCAAGGATATGGCTATCTAAAGAATCAAAGTATTTTTCTCAAAAAGTATTAGTATCGATGACATTTTGAGAGTAGTCAGGTAACAGTGAATTTAAAATTGAGCTTTATAAAGAATGAAGAATTTCTACAGCAATAATCAGAATGACATTGATAAGTTTTGTGCATAAAAATAAATTAGCAAAGTCATCAATCTGTTCTAAAAGTTTAAAAGACTGATTTGCATTTTAACATTAAAGATATCTTGCCCACCTGTATTTCACAACCATCTTCTGCATGTGAAATACAGGTGGGCAAGAAAGGAAGGCCAACTTTTTCTAAATGGAACTTTTAATTTTTTTTTAATGGTTAGGCACAATAGATGCTTAATGGAATATGCTTCATAAGACTTAAATAGATAATTTTGCTCAGGCAAATTTTATAGGCAGTTATTATCATTCAACTTTCTGTACTCTAAAATAATCTTGGTAAGAATTCTACAGAATGTTAGATTTGAGTAACACTGCATCTGGATGAAACAGCTAGAATGAAAAATTTGGAATGCTTATGCTCAAGTCACTCAATTCAATGACTTTCAATAGAACTATATTTTTAATGTAAGCTGAACAACTGTATGCCACAAGAATCCTTTTGAAGCATAGAATTTGAGTATTTATTCAATGAATGAAGTTGTATCTTGAAAACAAGTAAATCACTTAGATCAGATGTATTATAAAGTCAAGACAGTACAAGAATGATACCTTAAATCTTCTTAGAAAAGTGATCATATTAAAGAAAATGTTTTAGTAATTATCAGCAATCTATAAAATTAAAAAGTAATGTGACAGAAATAATCAGAGCCATGTACTTAATCAGTGAAAAACTAAAAAGCTTGTAATAATGGGAACATGCTAAATAAGCTTCTCATCTACTTAGGTTGGATCCTCTAATATGGTCCTTTCAGATGACTTAGTAGATAGGAAGAGGTGATGTTCACTGAAAATCATATATATTTTTGTTAAGGAGCCCTTCTGAATTTAATGGACCAGGAAAAGATGAAAACACTTCTAGCAAATTTCTTGAGTCCCCATGAAGCTTGTTATTTTTCTCAATGGAAAACAACTTTCAGTCCGCCTGTCTGCTGTTTTGAGAAAAACAATCATTTAAAGTCATTAATCTTTCATAGCTGGACAAAAATTCCATCATATAATTTTCTGTTAATCATGGAAAATTTAAAATGTAGGTTTACTGAATCCCCTTTCTAAAACCTCATGAATAATGACAGTAAATATATATTTTTTAATAATAGGAAAAAAAAGTAGCAGATGAAATAAGTCAACCAACTTAAAAATGAATAACAAATGAAGGAAGAGTAACTGATTTTGCCAAGTGGATGGAGTTCCTAGAATGGTTGGAGGCACAAGTTACCATGCGAGGAAGGGATGAGTTGGGCTGATATAAACACAAGCATTTGTTTGAAAGTATATATAGGCATACCTTGTTTTATTGCACTTCACAGATATTGTGTTTGTGTGTGTATTTTAATAAATTGAAGGTTTGTCGTAACCCTGCATCAAGCAAGACTATTGGCATGATTTTTGCAACAGCATGTGGCAGATTTGTGTCTCTGTATCACATTTTCATAATCCTCTTAATAGTTTTTTTTTAACTTTTTTATTATTTTCATATCTGTTACAGTGATCTGTGAGCAGTGATCTTTCATGCTACTATTGTAATTGTTTTGGGGTACCATAAACTGTGCCCATATAAAATGGCAATCTTAATTGATAAATGTATATGTTTTGACTGTTTCATCAACCAACTCTTCTCTTATTTCTCTCTCACTTTTCAGGCCTATTTTCTAAGACACAACAATATTAAAATTAGGTCAATTAATAACCCTACAGTGGCCTCTAGATGTTCAAGTGAAAGAAGAGTTGTGTATCTCTCACTTTAAATCAAAGAAGTAAAAAAGCTTAGTAAGAAAGACATGTCAAAAGCCAAGACAGTGAAAAGATAAGCCTATTATACCAACAGTAAAGTTGTGAAAGCAAAGGAAAAGTTCTGGAAGGATATTAAAAGTGCTATTCAGTGAACACATGAATGATAAGAAAGCAAAGGAGCTTTATTGCTGATATTGAATGGACTGGATAGAAGACGAAATCAGTTCCAGTGATTCTTTAAGCTGAAGCCTTATCCAGAGCAAGGCCCTCACTCTTCAATTCTATGAAGTCTAGCAAAGGTTGGTTCATGAGACTTAAGGAAATAAGTTCTCTTCATAACATAGAAGTATAAGGTGAAGCAGCAAATGCTGATTTAGAAACTATGTCAAGTTATCCAGAAGATCTAGCTAAGATCATTGATGATGGTGGCTACACTAAACAGCAGATTTTTAATGTAGAGAAAACAGGCTTATATTGAAAGAAGATACTATCTAGGACTTTAATAGCTAGAGAGAAATCAATTCCTGGCTTCAAAGCTTTAAAGGACAGGCTGATTCTCTTCTCAGGGAGTTAGCGTAACTTTTCACTAAGTCAGTGCTAACTTACCATTCTGAAAATCCTAAGGCCCTTAATAATTATTCTAAATCTACTCTTCTCATCCTCTTACAAACAGAACAACAAAACCTGGATGACAGACTCTGTGTACAGCATAGTTTATTGAGTATTTTAAGCCTACTGTTGAGACCCACTGCTAAGAAAAATTTCCTTTTAAAATGTTACTGTTCATTGACAGTGCATATGGTCACTCAAGGACTCTGATGTAGCTGTATAAAGAGATTAACATTTTCATGCCTGCTAACAGAGCATCCATTTGCAATCCATGGATCAAGGAGAAATTTAAATTTTAAAGTCTTATTATTTAAGAAATACATTTTATAAGGCTGTAGCTGCCAGAGACAGTGACTCCTCTGATTGACCTGGATGTCAATTGAAAATCTAAAAATAATTCAAATTTCTAGATGCCATTAACAACATTCATGATTCATGGGAGAAGATTAACATGTCAACATTAACAGGACTTTGGAGAAAATTTATTCCAACCTTAAAGGGGTGACTTTGAGGGGTTCAAGGGTTCAGTGGAGGCAGTCACTGCAGATTTGAAAGAAAGAGAAGAAGAACTAGAATTAGAAGTAGAACCTAAAGATGTGACTGAATTGCTGCAATCTAATAAAAAAAAAAAAAACTTGAATAGATGAAGAGTTGTTTCTTATGAATGAACAAAGAAAGTGGTTTCTTGAGATGAGATCTGCCTCTGGTAAAGATGCTGGGAACATTGTTGAGATGACAACAAATGACCTAGAATAGAATAACAACTTAGTTGATAAATCAGTGGTAGGGTTGGAGAGGTTTTAGTCTATTATTTTTAACTCAAATTTTGAAAAAAGTTCTACTATGGGTCAAATGCTATCAAACAGCATCACATGTTATGAAAAAATCTTCTGGAAAGGAAGAGTTAATGAATGCAGCAACTTAATTGTTGTTTTATTTTAAGAAATTGCCATTTTTCCCCAGACAGGATGGTCGAATAGGAACAGTTCCAGTGCGCACCTCCCAGCAAGATCGACACAGAAGGTGGGTGATTTCCACATTTCCAACTGAGGTACCAGGTTTATCTCACTGAGACTGGTGGGACAGTGGGTGTAGCCCAAGGAGGGTGAGCCAAAGCAGGGTGGGGCATAGCCTCTCTGGAGAGGTGCAAGAGACCAGGGAACTACCTCTTCTAGCAAAGGGAAGCCATTAGGGACTGTTTCCTGCACTCTGGCCTAGATACTTTACTCAGGGCCCTGGGTTCCAGCACAAAACTGGGCAGCTGTTTGGGCAGAAACCAAGCTAGCTGCAACAGTTTTTTTTTTTTTTTTTAAATACCCCAGTGGCATCTGGAAAGCCAGTGAAACAGAACTGTTCACTCCCCTGGAGAGAGGGCTGAAGCCAGGGAGCCTAGTGGTCTAGTTTGGCAGGTCCTACCCCCACGGGGACCAGCAAGCTAAAATCCAATGGCTTGAAATTCTTGCAGACAGCACAGCAGTCTGAGCTTGACCTGGGTCATCAAGCTCAGTGGGGGAGGGATGTCCACCATTGCTGAAGCTCGAGTAGGCAGTTTCAACCCAACAGGGTAAGCACAGCTGCCTGGAAGTTCAAACTGGGCAAAGCCCAACACAGCTCAGCAGTGCAGGCAGTCTGTCTCACTAGATAACCTCACTGGGCAGGGCATGTGAAAAAAAAGCAGCATCCTATCAGGGACTTATAAATAAAGCCTCCACCTTCCTGGGACAGAGCACCTGGGAAAAGGGATGGTTGTGGGTACAGCTTCAGTGAACCTAAACACCCCTGCCTGGCAGCTCTGAAGAGAAGTGGATTTCCCAACCCAGTTTTCAAGCTTTGATTAGGGACAGACTGCCTCCTCAATTGGCTCTCTGGCCCCTGTGTATCCTGACTGGGAGATACCTCCCAGTAGGGGCTGACAGCCCTCCCCAGTAGGGCTCTGGCTGGCCTGTGGAAGGTACCCCTCTGGGACACAGCTAGTAGAGGAAAGAACAGGAAGCAATCTTTGCTGTTCTTCTGCCTCTGCTGGCGATTCCCAGGCAAGCAGGGTCTAGAGTGGACCTCAAGCAAATTCCAACAGACCTGCAGCAGAGAGGCCTGACTGTCAGAAGGAAAACTAAAAAACAGAAAGATATAGTTTCAACATCAACAAAAAGGACGTCTACTCAAAGACCACCATCCAAAGGTCACTGACCCCAAAGACCAAAGGTAGATAAATCTATGAAGATGAGAAGAAACCAGTGCAAAAAGGTTGAAAACTCCAAAAACCATAACACCTTTTCTTCTTTAAGGCATCACAGCTCCTCGCCAGCAAGGGAACACAACTGGATGGAAAATGAGTTTGACAATTTGACAGAAGCAGGCTTCAGAAGGTGAATAATAAAAAACTTCTCAAAGCTAAAGGAGCATGTTCTAAGCCAATGCAAGAAAGTTAAGAACCTTGAGAAAAGGTTAGATGAAATGCTAACCAGAATAAACAGCTTAGAGAAGAACATAAACGATCTGATGAAGCTGAAAAACACAGCATGAGAACTTTGTGAAGCTTACATAAGTCTTACTAGCCAAATCGATCAAATGGAAGAAAGAATATCAGAGATTGAAGATCAACTCAATGAAATAAAGTGAGAAGACAAGATTAGAGAAAAAAAGAGTGAAAAGAAATAAACAAAGCCTCCAAAAAATATGGGATTACATGAAAATACCAAATCTATGTTGATTGGTGTACCTGAAAGTAACAGGGAGAATGAAACCAAATTGGAAAACACTCTTCAGGATACTAACCAGGAGAACTTCCCCAATCTAGCAAGGCAGGCCAACATTCAAATTCAGGAAATGCAGAGAACACCACAAAGATACTTCTCAAGAAGAGCAACCCCAAACACATAACCATCAGATTCACCAAGGTTGAAATGAAGGAAAAAATGCTAAGGGCAGCCAGAGAGAAAGGTTGGGGTACCCACAAAGGGAAGCCCATCAGACTAACAACAGACCTCTGCAGAAACCCTACAAGCCAGAAGAGAGTGGGGGTAAACGTTCAACATTCTTAAAAAAAAGAATTTTCACCCCAGAATTTCACATCTAGTCAAACTAAGCTTCATAAGCAAAGGGGACATAAAATTTTTTGCAGACAAGCAAATGCTGAGAGATATCGTCACCACCAGGCCTGCTTTACAAGAGTTCCTGAAGGAAGCACTAAACATGAAAAGGAACAACCAGTACCAGCCACTGCAAAAAATTACCAAATTGTAAAGACCATTGACACAATGAAGAAACTGCATCAACTAATGGGCAAAATAACCAGCTAGCATCATAATGGCAGGATCAAATTCACATGTAACAATATTAACCTTAAAAGCAAATAGGCTAAATGCCCCAATTAAAAGACACAGACTGGCAATTTGGATAGAGTCAAGAGCCATCATGGGGAGAAATGCTAGATGTTGGTACGGGGGATGGAGGAAGCAAACCACATTGCCATGTGTGTACCTATGCAACAATCCTGCATGATCTGCACATGTACCCTAGAACCTAAAGTACAATTAAAAAAATAAATAAATAAAAGCCATCAGTGTGCTATATTCAGGAGACCTATCTCACATGCAATGACACAGTAGGCTCAAGATAAGGGATGGAGGAATATTTACCAAGCAAATGGAAAGCAAAAAAAGCAGGGATTGCAATCCTAGTCTCTGATAAAACAGACTTTAAGCCATCAAAGATCAAAAGAGACAAAAAAGGGCATTACACGATGGTAAAAGGATCAATGCAACAAGAAGAACTAACTATCCTAAATATATATGCAAGCAAAGCAGGAACACTTAGATACATAAAGCAAATTCTTAACAACCTATAAAGAGACTTAGACTCCCACATAATAATAGTGGGAGACTTTAACACCTCACAGTCAATATTGGACAGATCAACAAAACAGAAAATTAACAAGGACTTGAACTCAGATCTGGACCAAGTGAACCTAATAGATATCTACAGAACTCTCCACCCCAAATCAACAGAAGATACATTCTTCTCAGCATCATATCACACCTACTCTAAAATTGACCACATAATTGGAAGTAAGACATTCCTCAGCAAATGCAAAATAATGAAAATTATAACAGTTTCTCAGATGACAGTGAGAGAACTTTTAATCCTGAGTTCCAATCAAATTGGAATTCAGGATTAAGAAACGCACTCAAAACCCCGTAACTACATGGGAACTGAACAACCTGCTCCTAAATGACTACTGGATAAATAATGTAATGAAGGTAGAAATCAAGATGTTCTTTGAAAGCAATGAGAACAAAGATACAATGTACCAGAATTTCTGGGACACATTTAAAGTGTTTTGTAGAGGGACATTTATAGTGCTAAATGCCCAACAGCAAAGATCTAAAATTGACACCCTGATGTCACAATTAAAAGAACTATGGAAGCAAGAATTAAAAAATTCAAAAGTCAGCAGAAGACAAGAAATAACTAAGATTAGTGCAGAACTGAAGGGAATAGAGACACGAAAAACCCTTCAAAATAAATCAATGAATCCAGGAGCTGTTTTTTGGCAAAGATCAACAAAATAGATAGAACACTAGCCAGACTAATAAAAAAAGAAAAGAAAGAAGAATAAATAGATGCAATAAAAAATGATAAAGGCGATATCACTACCAATCCCATAGCAATACAATTTACCATCAGAGAATACTATAAACACTTCTATGCAAACTAACCAGAAAATCTAGAAGATATGGATAAATTCCTGTAAACTTACACCCTTGCAAGACTAAACCAGGAAGAAGTCAAATCCCTGAATAGACCATAACAAGGTCTGAAATTGAGACAGCAATCAATAGCCTATCAACCAAAAAGAGTCCAGGACCAGGTGGTTTCATAACCAAATTCTACCAGAGGTACAAAGAGGAGCTGGTACCACTCCTTCTGAATCTATTCCAAACAACACAAAAAGAGAGAATCCTCCCTAACTCATTTTATGAGGCCAATATTATCCTGATACCAAAACCTGGCAGAGACACACTTAAAAAGAAAATTTCAGGCCAATATTCCTGACGAACATCAGTGTGAAAATCCTCAATAAAATGTTGGCAAACCGAATCCAACAGCACATCAAGAAGCTTACCCATCACAATCAAGTCGGCTGCATCCCAGGGATGCAAGTCTGATTCAACATATGCAAATCAATAAATGTAATATGTCACATAAATAGAACCAAAGAAAAAAACCACATGATTATATCAATAGATGCACAGAATTCAACAACACTTCATGCTAAAAACTCTTAATAAACTAGGTATTGATTGAACATATCTCAAAATAATAAGAGCTATTTTTGACAAACCCACAGCCAATATCTTACTGAATGTACATACTGAAAGCATTCCCTTTGAAAACTGGCACAAGACATGGACGCCCTCTCTCACCACTCCTGTTCAACATAGTATTGAAAGTTCTGGCCAGGGAAATTAGGCAAGTGAAAGAAATAAAGGGTATTCAATAGGTAAAGAGGAAGTCAAACTGTCTCTATTTGCAGATGACATGATTGTATATTTAGAAGACCCCATTGTCTCGGCCCAAAATCTCCTTAATCTGATAAGCAACTTCAGCAAAGTCTCAGGACACAAAATCAATGTGCAAAAAATCACAAGCATTCCTATACACCAATAACAGACAAACAGAGAGCCAAGTCATGAGTGAACTCCCATTCACAATTGCTAAAAAGAGAATTAAATACCTAGGAATACAACTTACAAGGAATGTGAAGGATCTCTTCAAGGAGAACTACAAACCACTGCTCAAGGAAATAAGAGAGGACAAAAACAATTGGAAAAATATTTCATGCTCATGGTTAGGAAGAATCAACATTGTGGAAATGGCCATATGCCCCAAAGTAATCTATAGATTCAATGCTATCCCCATGAAGCTACCATTGACTATCTTCACAGAATTTAAAGTGGAAAAAACCACTTTAAATTTCATATGAAACCAAAAAAGAGCCTTCATAGCCAAGACAATTCTAAGCCAAAACAAAAAAACAATGCTGGAGGTATCATGCTACCTGACTTCAAACTATACTACAAGTCTACAGTAATCAAAACAGCATGGTACTGGTACCAAAACAGATATATAGACCAATGGAGCAAAACAGAGGCCTTGGAAATAATGCCACGCACCTACAACAATCTGATATTTGACAAACCTGACAAAACAAGCAATGGGGAGAGGATTTCCTAATAAATAAATGGTGTTGGAAAAACTGGCTAGCCATATGCAGAAAGCTGAAACTGGATCCCATCCTTATATTTTATGCAAAAATTAACTACAGATGGATTAAAGATTTAAACATGAGATCTAACACCATAAATACCCTAGAAGAAAACCTAGGCAATACCATTCAGGACATAGGCATGGGCAATGACTTCATAACTAGAACACCAAAAGCAATGGCAACAAAAGCCAAAATTGACAGATGGGATCTAATTAAACTAAAGAGTTTCTGCACAGCAAAAGAAACTATCATCAGAGTGAACAGGCAACCTACAGAATGGGAGAAATTTTTGCAGTCTACCCAACTGACAAAGGGCTAATATCCAGAATCTATGGAGAACTTGAACAAATTTACAAGAAAAAAACAAACAACCCCTTCAAAAAGTGGGCAAAGGATGTGAACAGACCCTTCTCAAAAGAAGACATTTATGTAGCCAACAAACATATGAAAAAAAGCTCATCATCACTGGTCCATTAGAGAAATGCAAATCAAAACCACATTGTGATATCATCTCATACCAGTTAGAATGGAAATCATTAAAAAGTCAGGAGACTACAGATTCTGGAGAGGATGTGGAAAAATAGGAATGCTTTTACACTGTTAGTGGGAGTGTAAATTAGTTCAACCATTTTGGAAGACAGTGTGGAGATTCCTGAAGGATCTAGAACTAGAAATATCATTTGACCCAATAATCCCATTATTTGGTATATACCCAAAGAATTATAAATCATTCTAGTATAAGACACATGCACAATAGCCAAAACTTGGAACCAACCCAAATACCCATCAATGATAGACTGGCTAAAGAAAATGTGGCACAATTACAGCATGAAATATTATGCAGCCATATAAAAGGATGAGCTCATGTCCTTTTCAGGGACATGGCTGAAGCTAGAAATCATCATTCTCAGCAAACTAACACAAGAACAGAAAACCAAACACTGCATGTTCTCACTCATAAGTGAGAGTTGAACAATGAAAACATATGGACACAGGGAGGGGAACATCACACACCAGGGCCTGTTGCGGGGTGCGGGCTAGGGGAGGGATAGCATTAGGAGAAATATCTAATGTAGATGATGGAGTGATGAATGCAGCCAACCACCATAACATGTGTATACTTATGTAACAAACCCACTTGTTCTGCACATGTCCCCAGAACTTAAAGTACAATCAATAAACAATAAAATAAATAAAAATTAAAGAAATTGCCACAGCTACCCCAACCTTTGGCAACCATCACCCTTAGCGGTCAACAGCCATCAACATGGAAGAAATATTCCCAGCAGAAGAACACCATGACTTGCTGAAGGTTCAGATGATTGTTTGCATTTTTTAGTAATAGAGTATTTTATGATTACAGTATATACTTTTTTTAGACATAATGCTATTACACACTTAACATACTATAGTATGCTTAAAAGGTAACATTTTTTTTGAGACAAGGTCTTGCTGTGTTGCTGGACTGGTGTGCAGTGGTGCAATCAGGGCTCACTGCAGCCTTGACTTCCCAGCCTCAAGCAATCCTCCCACCTCGACCTCCAGAGTAGCTGGGACCACACATATGTACCACCATGCTTAGATAATTTTTTATATTTTTTGTAGATGCAGGGGCTCACTACGTTGGCCAAGCTAAAAATAAATTTTACATGCACTAGAAAACCAAACAATTCTTATGACTCACTTTATTGTAATATTCACTTAGTTGTAATTGTTTGGAACTCAACCTGCATTCTCTCCATAGTATGCCTGTATGTAGAAAATTCTTAAACAGCCTTTCCTTCCCCATTAGGTCTGTTTACATACAATGAACAACTAAGTAATTGCCTTTCTTCATTCACAGGAGATTCAGGAAATAAAAGCAAGAGATCTTGAATTCAGGGACAACAGAAATAGCAGAAGATATGACGAAGCACAAAACTTTAAACTGGGAAATTACGTGAAAATCTGTATAACTGAAAACAGCATCCTCAACTTCTGTTTCACATTTACTTGCTGAACAATGATAGCCAGGCTATCCACCAACTACCACCAAAACCCAACCACCACCACCAAAACAGGAAACAAGATTTTTGATATTTGTCAAATTTCTTAAAGAAACACGTTTTCTGCCTCTCTTTTGATAACTCCCCAGACATTTGAGGAAAGTCATCATCATGCAAGACAGACTGATACAGAAAATTAAAATGAAAGCAAAAAGAAAAATTACCAACAAAATCTTCAAAGAGATAAAAGAAATATTTATTCAATGCAAATAACCTATTTCAGAAATAATCCAAGATTAAGCAATAACTCTTAGATACTAAAAAGAATCAAATATACAAAACAAAATAAAAATGAAATTGATAAACTTCTTTCCACGCTGATTAGGAAAAATAGAAATGACACAAATTATCAATATTAGGAGTGAGATAATTGACATCATTAAGGATTCTAGACATAATAAAGGAGTACTAAGAGACATGGTCAAATATCTCAGGTTCACATTCATATTTGGGAGCTAAAAGTTGATCTCATGGAAGAAGAGGGTACAATAATAGATAACAGAGTCTGGGAATAGTGTATAGGTAGGTGAGGAGGAGGAGGAGAGGAGAAGCTGGTTCATGAATACAAACATACAGTTAGATAGAATGAATATTTTTCTAAAGGTGACCAAAGTTAACAATAATGCATTGTATATTTCAAAATACCTAGTAGACAGGACTTAAAATGTTCACCACACATAGAACTGATAAATATTTGAGGTGATGGATATCCTAAACATTTTGATTTGATCATTACAGATTCTATGCATGTAACAGAGTATCACAGGTACTCCATAAATAGGTACAAATATTATGGGTCATTAAACTTTTTTAAAAAGAGACCATGATGAACAAATTTATGCCAATAAAATTTAAAATTTAATACAGTAGGCAAATTTCGTGAAAGAAACAAATGTTTAAAGCTCAGCTTTAAAAAAAAAGAGACAGAACTAGAATACCTCTGTATTATCCAATAATTAAATTTGTAGTTAAAAGTATTCTCATAAAGAAATTTTAGGTCTAGATGGTTTTAGAGGTAAATTCTACCAAAAATTTAAGGAGGAAGCAATGTCAATTATACACAAACACTTCCCAAAAACTAAAGACAAAGGCATTTTTCCAATTCTCTCTAAAAGGCCAGCATTTCTGTGATAGCAAAATCAGATGAAAACATATCAAAAGAAAATTACAGGTCCATATCTCTCAGATACATAGATGCAAATATATCAAACAAAATGTTAACAATTCAGTTAATCAAACATAAAAATAATAATATATTATGACGAAGGAGATATACTAGGAATGCAAGGTTTGTTTACCAAATGAAAATCTGTCAAGGTAGTTTACTATCTTACAGACTACAAAGGGGGAAAAATGTGATTTTCTCAACATATGATGATACTATACTTAAAATCCAGTATCTCAATTCATAAAAACTCTCAGTAAACTAGCAAAAGAAGGGGATCTACTCAACCTGAAAAAAAGCCTTTAAAAAAAAAGCTACAATTAGCAGCATACTTAATGGTGAAAAAAAACTCAATTTCTCCCCTTAACATAAAGTACAGGGCAAAGATGGCTTTTGTCACTACTTCTATTCAGGACTATATTGATAGTACTAGCCAGTGCCGTAAGACAAGGTTAAAACAAAAGTTACTCATTTTGGAATAAAAGAGGTACAGCTTCTTTATTCGGATAACATGATCATACAAGATAAATTCCAATAGAGTCTACAATAATGCAACTAGAACTAGTAAGTTAGCAAAGTTGAAGAATACAAAATCAGTGTAAGTTCTATGTTTAGCAATAAGCAATCAGAAACTTAAATGCAAAATACTTATAGCAGTCTCAAAATTATTACTTAGTGATAAGTCTGCATGAATTCTGTAGTTTTCTTAAAAACTGTAATATTCTGCCAAAATAATTAAAGATGTAAAGAGACAAATCATGTTTATGGGTTAGAAGAATCCAATATTGTAATTCTCCCCAATTTGATTTACAGATTTCACGTAATTTCTGTCAGAATCCCAGAGGACATTTTGTAGAAATTTACAAGCTGATTCTGAAAGTCATATGAAAATGCAAAAGATGTAGAATAACCAAAACAATGTTGAATAAGAATAACAAAGTTGGAGATCTTAAAGTACCTGATTTTAGGAATTATTATAGGACTACAATTAAGACATTGCAATATTAGGTAGAAAGATATACAATACAGTACATCAGTAGAATAAAGAGTTCAGAAATAAATCCACATGCACATGGTCAAATGACTTTCAACAAAGGTACAAAGCCAATCTGTTTTAAAAAGTCTTTTCAAAGTTGCTAACACTTGAAAATTTAGATATTCATATGTAAAAAAAAAACTTGGATTCATACTTTGTACCATAAAAAATAGTTAACTCACAATGAATCACAGACCTAAATGTAAAAGCCCAAAACTATAAGAATTCTAAAAGAAAACAAAGGAGAAAATATTTGTGATCTTGGATCAGGCAAAGCACCACAAGCATAGTCTATAATAGAAAAAAAAATTGGAATGTATCAAAATTCAGAACTTTGGCTCTTTGAAAGACACTATTAAAATAACAAAAGTACAAGCCACAGAGTGAGAGGAAATATTTGGAAGTCACATATATGTTAAAGGATTGGGTCCATAATCTATAAGGAAATCTCAAAACTCATTAATTAGAAAACAAACAACTTTTAAAAAGTGGCAAAAATTTGAAGACTTTTCTAAAGAAGATATATGGATGGCCAATAAGCATTTTAAAGAGATGCTCAATATCATTAGCCATTAGAGAAATACAAATTAAAACTTCAATGAGATACAACTACAAACCTGTTAGAAATGCTAAAATTAAGAAGACTGACCATACCAAGTGTTGGTGAGGATATAGGGCAACTGGAACTCATTTATACTGCTGATGGAGATACAAAATGATGCAATAACTTTAGAAAACAGTTTTGGTTGCTTGAAAAAGTCAAATATATATCTATAATATGACTCAGCCATTCCTCTCCTGTTTTAGATAGCAAGGGCTTCACATGTTTGCATCACATACATCATTTCTCAGGAAAGTACCAAGGTACGCTCTTCAGTATATTTAGAACATAAAGCAAGAAATACAAAGAGAATGGTTCGGGACACAGGAGACACACCCCTGAAAGAGGTTTTGGAGTAAAAGGAGTCTCCCCCTCAAAGAGCTTTTGGAGTAAAGGAGGTCTCAAGGAAAGCATTAGATCTGCAAAGAGCAACCAGTCAAGACTGAAATAGAAGCGTAGTTTCCAGAGGAAAAATTGCAACTGATAAGTTATATGATAGGTTTAGTTGTGTAAAAATTTTTATTAACAGATAGTTAAATGGTACTGTAAGAAGGGAGCAAATGAAACGAATAAAAAAATGAGGCATTTATGACAGAGAAAAATAAAAATTAATTATTAACAGGAAAAATACTAGTTGTCTTAGGATGAGCAATGTTTTTGTAATCATCATATGAACACTAAATAAGAATTTAACCAAAATTATTATATAATTTAACCAAAAATCATTATATAATTTATAGGAAATACTGGGAAAGACAGAAAATGCATAAGGAAGCTTCATCATTTACTATAATAAATATTTGTTGCAAACCAACTTAGCCAACTTAGTTCTATATGAACCCTTAGATTCTTTTTAGTTAATATGAAAGCCTCCAAAGAAGATTGAATTCAGTGGTGTTTAGCTACTATTCAATATCCTCAAACAAATCTACAATTAAGAAGTCAAGTCAGAAAAATTGTCACACAAAATTTCTCCTATTACATAAACATTCATCAAGTAAGCACATAAACAATTCTATGATTCAAGAGGTCTTATCTCATTCTTTTAGATGTTCTGACTACAACCCACATGAAAATTTAATCAGAGACAAACAAGAAATGTTTTTGAGGCAAGATTCAGTTAACCTTAAAAATAGGCAATTGCCTATCAGGATTCCTCCAAATTAGTCTGTTCATCAGACCTGCTAGGGATTAAGCCTATGATTAACTCTAAGGCTTTAAGATACAGGCTTCTTTAGATTATATTCACATATGATGAAAAAATAGAGAAATCTTTAAAATATTTCAGCCAGTCCACATAGCTTGAATACATCTAATTTTAGCAATAATCAGTTCATGCAAATTTCAACTAAAAGCCATTAATTCACCAATGGAGAGCCATATTCTTATTTATGGTAATTATCAACTCCTGTTATGTAATAAATAAACAAAACAGAAGCATTTGTAGTGATAGCCTCTGGAGAGTGGATTTCCTGATTAGCTGACTGTGTCTAAGGTGTGATTACAGTAACCAATCACATACATTATGTAATTAACCCAATACACACATATCTCATTCTATGCTGAAATGAAGTGCTATAGATAGCATAGTAACAGCTAATAGATGAATGTCTAAAATCAATAAAATAACTAGAATACAAGTATATCATTTGGAAAGTTAAGTGAAAATAACAAAAAAGATCCAAAAAAGTTGAAAGTGTTTACCCCTTGAGATTGTGGGATGGGGTGATGTGTAATGGAGTGAGGGCAAGGAAATCCACTCATTTTCAGTCTTCATAACATTAAAATAATTCAAAATCTATACACATGCATTTCTTTGCTAAGCATGAAATTAATTGAATGAGATAAAAGGTTACAAATAAAAGCCAGAATAGGAATATTCTCCTGTGAAATTGCAAGGTGCTTCTGCTCCCATAACTGGGAGGACAGGATAAAAGCTTCTGGTCTCCCTTGTTTCAGAAAAAAACATTTTAATTGTTCCTGGGATCTACTGATGTATGCAGGCTCTGTGCTTTTCTCTTTTGAATAAAAGATAAAAGACAAGTAAGATAATAATGAAATTAAAATTGCACATTAAATGGAATATAGATGAAGTACTGAAATAAATATGCTTCACTTCAAATCAACAAAATTCCACAAAGGATTCAACATCTTGGTTTGAAGTGAAATGAATAAAAGTAGTTAGAAAATTATCTGTATTATAAATGACAAGGTTGAATGAGGATCTTTAGCAGAACTGAATGGGCCAGATTCAGTTCAGTTCAGGGCACCACTACTATAGAACACCCATTTTGTTGGGCATAGTGCCAGCACTTATTCCACACTGAGAGAGTGCACAGTGAGGAATAAAAAGCTAACTGTTCTCAAGGTGTTTATATCTGGTGGAGAAAGACAAAAAATACGGGCCAATCTGTTGATGTATATTCTCCAAAGGTGGCATACCATTGTAGGTCTTGAAATATGGCTGTTTACAGCCCAGCCTTCATTCGAGCAGTTTCTCTGCCAGGAATGAGTGAACTTATTTTTGGAAAAGATAAATTCCACTTATCAAAGTTCTTCAAGATTTAACTTAAATTTTATCCATGGTGTGAAGCTTTCCTTCACCAATGTAGATCCCCTTTTCTCTCTCAGGCCCTGTCATGCATGTTTAATTACTACACTTATCCAGCTAAGCTGTCATTGTCACCTGACTAAGCTATCATCCCTAAAGAGATTGTACATGTTTTTTAAAAATAAATATTGGTATTACTTATCATTCTTAAATAATAACATAATGCTAGGTACATAGGTGTTCAGTTAACATTTACTGACTAATCAGTGGAAAACTGGAGGGGATGCTGCTGATGACATCTTTGATGGGCAAACAACTAAGTTGAAATTTGCAGTATAAATAAGAAGCCATTTACAGTCAGGTAGATTAAGTATGAAATGCACTGTAGAGAAAGCAAAGAATGAGTTTAAAGATAGGATGATTGAAACACATGGAACCATCAGAATTGCCTAAGATTCCAAATCATTAAGGGATAACTCAAACCAAAAAAAATAAGGGTCAGATCACAAAAAAAACTTCTGTTTCAGTCTATGGGTTGGATTTTATAGATCATGGGGAATTATTTGGGTTTAAGCAGAGAAGTAACAAGATGTGTACTTTTATTCAAAACCAGAATTCGTTTTTTTCCAAATGATATAAACAGTACATATTTTTTGTATAAAATTTAAAACAGAAAAATCATGAAAACAAAGGCATAAAAAGTATAAAGTTTTAAAGTGTCCTAAAATCGCAACAACTTGAGATGCCACCATTAATTTGGTAACTATCTTTTCATGCATCACATTATGTATACTCATTGATGTGCATTGTACACATATTACATTGTACATAAACTGAGTCACATAATTTATTCTATTTTTATTGTGTAAACACTTTTTATTTTCTCTTTGTACTTTAACTTACTCATTCTTTATTCAGTCCCATATAAACAACATTAACATGTGGTTACACATAAATAATCATGTATATATGAGATTTTTGCCATTATTTGAGAAATATCCATCACATACTTTTGTAAATTTAACTTTTCCTACTTAACAATATATTGTAAAAATTCCTCCCATTCAACTAGTATAAAGACAACTCAGTCTTTTTAATGGCTCTATAATATCTTATAGTATAAATGTAACACAAAGTATTCAACCATTTCCCTGTTGATGGGAATTCAATGTTTTTTTTATAGTTTTGAAATTAATAACTATGGTGTAGCAAACTTCCTTATAAATATATCTTTATTAATTGGTGGTATTTCATAGACTAAATTCTTAAGAGAGGGAATGATGTGTTGAATTATAAGCTCATTTTTAATTTGAATAGATATTGCCAAATTACTTTTTAGAAATGGTTGCAGTAATTCATATTGTATTAGAAATGTATGCGAGTACCTTTTCCTCTTATGATTGCAGCCTATAGATATGATTCTTTTTACTTTTTGTGAATCTTATAAGGGAGAAATGGATCTTAACATTTCTTTAATTTGCCTTTTTTTCCCTCACTGCTACTAGAATTGGACATCATTTTGTATATATAGGCATTGGTTATCTGGATTGCTCATCTGTCAGTTTCCTATTAATATTATTTACATATTATCCTATAGAGTTTTAATTAATCTGTAAAAGTTCTATATAAAGTATAGATGTTAATATCTTTTCCATTTTAGAATAATTTTCATGACAATTAGAAGATAGACCAAAACTGGACATCATCAGAAGCAAAGAAATTGCTTAGAAGACTATTGAAAAAAAGTCTAAATGACAAGTGAAGAACACCCAAACCAAGAAACAGGCCATGCTCACAGAGAGCAAGAGGATATAATATAGAGATCTGCATTAGGTGTTTCCTAATCAAAGGTTATTAATCTCACGGTCCTTAATCTCTCACACTCAATCTTAAATCTCAGTTTCCAAAGAAGGTGCACGATAAACAGTGAAAGCAAAACCATGACTTCAACTAGGTGAACAGGAGAAAAATTGCCCTTCCATTCCAAGTCTTCATGTGTTAACAAGACAAAGACCCTGTACTCTTTGCTGATTTTTTTTGACAATAGTCATGCACACCTATGAATCTTGCTACTGAAAGATGCCAATGTCCTCTGAATATCAAATTAAAAATTTATGCACGTTTAGTAGAGTTTTTCTGTGATGTATGTTTTTATTTTTATTTTAAATATGAATCACTTATATTTTGTTGTGTTTTAATTCTCTAATAACCAGGGAATGTGATTTCTTAATCATAATGTTCCACTTTGGTATCATGTCAAAGAGGAGCTTCCTGAAGGACCTAATGCCTAGTCCAGTTTTCTAGTAAAATCCTGGGCACTCCTTTGGCTAACACATTCTTTGAGTACTGTATTAGGTTTGTGTTAAAGTAATTGCATTATTTTTGCAAATACTTTTAAATGCAAAAACCACAATTACATTTGCATCAACCTAATAATTGCATTTCCAGCCTTACTTGATAGTGAATAGCAGTAACTAGATGTTGTTACCTCATATTTTTATGTATTGTTTGATGTATGACTTTACCCAGAAAGAGAAATGTAAAATCACATTAATATAGATAACATTTCAAAGAAACACTGTTAAGATTTTAAGATGGGTGGGTATAGTTATATTTGGTGAGTAATGTGTTGGGAATAAATGAGCTTGTTTAAAAAAAAAAACTTTTGGGAACTTTAAGAGAAAGGTGTGTAAAAATTCAAAGAATGATTTATTCACATGCTTTGAAACAAAGGAAATCAGAATGCTAAATAACTGGAAACTTCCCAGAAAATAGCCGCTTACTGATACACTAACCATAGGTACAAATAATTTTATGTAGAATCTTAAGGGTAAACTTTACTATTATAATTTCAGGCACGATGAATCCCGTATTTATTTTTGTCTTATTTTATTCTGAACGAAGAGTCAATAACATTTCTTAAGAAATCATATTTTAATGCGACTCCACTAATAAAAATACTTCATTTACTTTCTTTCCTAAAGTGCTTACTATTGCCATTTAATCATTTCATTTCGTTCTTATAACTACTCTGTGAGAAAAGTAGTATTTTTTTAAAATTGAGGAATCAGCACAGGGTGAGTATGTTGCCTAATATCACAGAGTTAATAAGGAACAGGGTGAGGGTTGCATCCAGGCATGCTTGCATTAGGCTGTCTGCACTTGTCCACCATATAACAACATCTGACAGTGGTTACACCATTCCTGCTGTGGAGTCTTCTTCCTTCCATTAGCACTTTCCATTGGCCATGCAGGCAAGGAGTCCACCAGCAAAGGCATTACCATGTCCATCATAAATATGGTGGTAATGTAACTTTAATTTTTCAATGTCATCTGATTTTAAAATGATTTTCAATCCCTTCAAAAACGAGGGAATTTTTAATATGTACATTGTGTACCACTGGCTCCATAGAAAGCCAAAGTACAATACCTTGCTCAGAGTAGGTGCTCAATAAATATTTGTTAATTATATAACAACAGCAAAGAAATGTGGGAAGTAGAAAAGTGCTGTGCAATGGTTCCCTCAGTGATAGTCAAGATGATTTTGACATATAATAGGAATTCAAATGCGTATTAGCTCCTCTCTTTATGACTCTTTCCTCAAACATATTTATAGATAATTTGTTTATTAACATTTGCGATCATGATTTGCTGATTTACCAGTTTTCTTTATATGACTGGATGTGTTCTAGCTAAAAATCCTTTGAGACAGACAACACAAATATCATTCTCCTGCTTTCCTACAGGTGTGACACAGAGGAGCAAGTGTTGTTTTCAATGTTCTATAACCTGAAAGTGGTGAACATATGTTTAGAACCCACGCCTTTTGACTTTAAGGGCATTAATCACCAGTGAAGAAAACAGTCATTAAAAACTTTTTTTTTTTTCTGTCAAAGTAGAGAGAAAACATTCCTCTTGCAACAGTGCCAACTTAGCACCAAACCCGACTTGTGCTCTGAAGCTGATCTTTGTTTTATGCAGGGTGGCATAGAAAAGAATAACACAAAACAAGTCAAGCTTCATTGAGCACATTTATTGTTCAGTGACAAAGCGGAAATCACTTTGTTCTAACAGTTGACTTTCCACTGAACTCTGAAAAAAGTAAGCAATTACTTGGTTCATGCTCTTTAGCAAAGTGAATGAATGCTTAGTTTATTTTAAGCTTCCAGATTTGATCTGTCACACTAGGAATGATAATACCCCTAAGCAATTATGGCATTTGTCATTTGTTGCTCTATTACATATTTCTCTAAGCTCCAGAGGAAAAATAAATCTCTTCTGAGTGTTCTATGTATAAACCATTTGGTAATAGCTGTATCAGGGAGATCTGCTCAGTGTTGATGGTGTCTGGCTAACAAAAGTAATTTTTGACTTTCCTTTCCAGTTATCAGCCAATAAATCATTCACAAAATATAATTTAAGTAGACCAAGAAGGAGGTGACTGTGCTCTAGAATGTTAACTATTGACAGATCATTTGATCAATTTCTTGATCCCATTCTTTCCAAGAAATGAAACATTTGCTGTCTTTTGGATTTGAGGAATGTGTTGTTTTGTCTTATTTTATCAATTTTGTGTGACAATAAGTCTCTATTTGGGGAATAAAACAAGCTCCCATCTAACATTATGGTTAAACATTTTTCTTGTTACCAATTATTTAAATTAGAACTCTTTACTCGGTAAATATGTGTCTTGAATAGCTATCTTTTGAAAAACATCATGGAGGAGACAAAGATGAATTGATAAAGCTAATTCATCTTTTCTTTAGAACTTGTAATTTAGTCTCATAAATGAATGTCATAGAATATGAAAAACCAGGACAAAAGAAAGTACTCACTTCCCAATTAAGAACAAACAAACAAACAAAAAAAAAACAAAACAAAACAGAGAAAGCCTTACTATTAGAGGAAAAGGGGAGGGGGATGACAGAGTTTCAACTCCTTCCAAAATAGTTAAATTAATAACATCCAAGACTAGAATACTTGTTACCAGGAGCTACAGGGAGGAAGAGAAATGAGGAGTTATTAATCAATAGGCATAACATTTCAGTTAAGATGAATAAACTCTGGAGATCTGTCATACAATATTTGTTTGGAGTCAACAATAATATACTGTATACTTAAAATCTGTTAACAGGATAGATTTCATATTAAATATCCTTACCACAATTAAAAAAATACACTGATTTCCAAATGTACATATAGGTGATATTAAAGAGATTTGTTGTATAGAATTATTCAGCTATAAAGCAGTTAAAAGCTTAGATGTGCCTACCAAAAATGATGGCATTAATTGTGGATCAGTTGACCTATAGCTTTTCTCACTGTCTGTATTAAAATAACAATAAAAATTTTTCTCTAGGGCCATTTCCTAATGAAAAAATTTCATATATTTTGCAGAGAATGGTGTCTTTATGTTATCTAATAAAGAGAAAAAGGAATCTACCTATTCCTTGCAAAGTTATGTGAAATTAAAGTTAAGATGAATATCAAAAGGCAAGAAAAAACTTCAGCTTTATCTCCACCAAAATCTGTTATCTGATTCATCAATAGTCCATCCTTAACAATTCTGAGACTCTAAAGTTCTCAGGTACACCTCCTGTGTCAGCAGTAGCAACTGGTATTTTACTTTGAAGTTTGGTCTATAACAGAATCCTATGCACAGAGTTAGAGGCAGAAATAATTTTAATAACTACTGTAAACTATTTTAGCACACTCCTAAAGGTTTTCTGTACAAGGTAACAACACTTCTAAGATGATTAAAAATGAAAGAGTTCTGCCAGTTTTCTGTTAGTAGTTGTTTAGACTCATTTGCTTGAAAAGTCTAGGCCTGTAGTCTATTGAGCAGGAAATTAGATTACAACTAGGTGAAATAACTCGTATCCAGCAGGGGTAACTTTGGGAGTTACTTATATAGAAAAAAATCAAAATATCTCTTCCATATAATAGCTCCTCAAATATCTGAGGGGTGCAATTATATTCCTCCAGGCATGATGGGTTTCCCCAACCATCACTCAAATGACATCAAGTGAAGTTCACTTTACCATTCTCAGACCTTTCAAAAATCATTCTGGTAAGATCTAACCAATTCAAAGTAAAGAAATATTATCCTAATGTCATTCTAGATATTAGAATATCTAGATATTAAAATATCAGGAATGATAGAAGTTAATATGCCTTTAGATCACATTTGTTCCTTGGCAAACAAATCTCATTATTGAGTCATATATTGAATTTGTATTTAACTAATTCTATAATTCCGTCTCATACATGCTTCTTCTAAACCAATTTTTCTCCATTTGGCTTTGATCTAAGTTGTGTCTTCGGATTGCAGTGCAGGACCCATGATTATCTGTCACATTTCATATTGTTAGATTTCCTTGTTTCATGTTTTCTACTATGCTTTTGGATTCAGATTTCAACATCACTACATTTGCTGTCCATTCTGGCTTTTTACTGTTGTCACATTTACAAAGCATGTCCCAAGCATTTGCTTCATCTAAGTTATTGATATAAATGTTAAATAGGACAAGTGTAGATATGGTATTTTGTCATATATCCGATCATTGTTTCACAATTATTATCAAGTTTAAATAGCCAGAATCTTTAGTTACTATTGTTTCAACAATTAACAATATAAATTACAGATTTAGGTTGACAACAAGATTGACAGGAAGGTACAGAGATTTCTCATATATCCCCTGCTCCTACACATACATAGATACTCCCAATATCACTATCTCCCACTGGAATAGTACAATTGATGAACCTGCATTATTATCATGAAAAGTCCATAGTTTAACATTAGGATTCACTTTTGATGTACATTTTATAGGTTTAGACAAATGCATAATGACATGCATACATGTGTAAATGACTAATATTTAGAAAAATACTCTGATAATATATTATGTGGTATATTGTCTTATACTTTGATGAATTTCAGTTAACATGTTGTCTGCCACTTTTTCTTGATTAATAATTCAGATCACTAATTGGTTGAAAGTTGTAGCTGTTTTATTAAAAATGTTTGGTCATGCAGACAGACATAAAAACAAGAACAATAATTTTATGAAAGTTAGCCCTTTCATAAAACTTGTTTTCATTTATTTTCCAGTAGAAACCTCAAGTCTTTGTTAACTGCAACAAATAAATGCCTTTTAGAGTTTAAATTTGTCTTATACATTGACAAAATAAAAGGTCTATAAGTTTCATTTTCAAGGGTGGGTAACAGTTGTAAGGAGTGATTATTACCTATTAATATGAGATTAATGAGCTTATGGTTATTAAACATTGTGTATCTTTTTAACATAATGGTACTAATTAGAACTGTAAATTTTATCTTGCTAGTCATAAGAGATTATCTCTTTTTATATGATGTTTTCTTAGTTATATAATTTGGAGGATCTAGAATATTGGAAATGTTCTTCACAAATGACTCGGTTCATGTGCCCAGTGATCCTTCTAATATTCTCTCCTAAAGCTTTAGCTTAAATTACAGCATTGCATCTTACTGAATAATTTAGTTCACCCTATCACTACTTTCAGATAAACATCTTTCAGTATCATATGTTTGCAGTACAGTGCATCCTTAGTATCACCCGCACATTAAAAGCTAATATACTTAAAATTACCATGCAATCATCATTTCCATTAAGGGTCATCTCACCGATTGGTCTTGCCTTGTGAATTCTAGGTCAATCTTCTAGAATAAGCAATCCAATAAGTAATTTAGAAAGAAGAGCATTTCGACGGTACATTTTATAATGGGCCCAAAAAGAAGAGACAAGAAAAACAGAAAGAATGGAAGGGAAACAGTTAAGTTCCAAAACAGTGTTTCTCAACTGGGGGCAACTTTGCTCCTTAGGAGACAATTTTAGTGTCCTAATTTGGTGGGATGCAACTATCATCTAGTAGGAAAAGGCCAGGGATGTTACTAAATCTTACAGTGCACAGGACAGCGTTTATTTAGAATTAGCTTTAGATTTTAAAACTAAACTTAAAAAAAATTCTAGGGGCATAGTACCTTGTATAAAGTAGATCTATTTTATGTGGAAAATCAAGAGACTGTCCATGGATTATAGTACCAAAAGCCTGACCTTCCATTTCTTCTTATATTTGTAAACAGCCTGTTCATCAGAGATTGCTCTTTATGGTGCAATAACAGACTTTTGATGAACCACAAAAAAAGTCATAAACAAATGATGAATACACCACTCCATAATATCTTAACGATGCAATTAATTTCAGGAAAAACACTGTAACATATGTTTTACAAAACATAATGGATAACCATAATTAAATATTGGGTTGACCCCATAATGCACTAAATGTGTTTATAAAACTTGTTTATACATTTTGTTCTTAAGATCTGAATTGTTTTTCTAATATTTACAGATGTTTCTTGCAAAAACCATTCAACTTCTAAAGTGTCTACAAAATAAAGTCCTCAAATACATTTGAGAAAGACTTGGAAAGCTGCTATAAAGAAAAAAAAAAGGTTTTACATCACCCCTCACCCCTTCAAAGACTCTTTTTTTTAAGAAAAAGGATTTTTGAAGGCCATTGTTTCAATAAAACAATTCTCTTCTCTTCTTTCATTTTTATGTCAGCTGATTTTGAAAAAAAAATTAGTGACAACATATTGAATTGCTATAAACAAAACTAAACATGTAACTATGTAAAGTGAATGAATTTGTAAACATAAATCTTATTTTTCCAAAGATACTTTAAAAGGACTATCTCTAAAATAATTTATTTACTGCATACAGTTGAACAATTTAGGCCTGGAAGATACTACAGCACCCAAGAGAGACTGAGGATAAACTGAGGTGACTGAGGTCCAAAATAAGATAAGATCGTCTCTTATTTCTTTTACACAAAAGCTGAATGGCACATCTATATCTTTCATGCAAAACGAAGAATCCAAAAAGCAGCCTGATGCATCATTGGGGTTTGGGGAAGGTAGATTCAATCTAAGAGAAAATCAAAGGGATTTTATTTTCTTTCCTCATTCCCTCTGCAGGTTGAAGGAAACATGCAAAGTCTATATTAACTGTCTTAATGAATAACAGAGCTTCTGAAACTGTGAAATCATATTTCTGTGGTGCTATAGTTTTTACAGTATAAATATTTATCTTCTTGCCCAGTGATAAAGGGGATGAAAAATACGTTGTTTAAAGAGAATTAAGAAGTCAGAGTTATGCTGAGAATATACTTTTACACATTGATTCAACTAATATTTGTTAAGAGCATAATATATGCTGTGCAAGTGATACAGAGAGCACCAAATAAGATGTCAACAATACCTTAATGTTTCCAAGGATTAGAGTGACAACATTAATCTCTGAGAAGGGGCTTTTTGCCCCTTCTCAGAGAAATCAATTAGAGCAGATGGATTTAAATTTACCCTTAAGGTAAATGTAACTTAAGGATTTACCCTTAAGTTAGGGCGAAGGATCTTTTATGTTAAAAGACACTATACCAGTTATGAAGATATTGTCTCTCAGTTTCAAATCCATTCTTCTCAGCTTTGGGATTCTGGGGCTGCAATTTTGGAAACTGCTTTCCATTTGCTGGACAACTGTGTAAGGGGCACTAGAGAGAACCTGGGAGGCTAGAGGAGAAAGGAGGGACTTTTCCCTGCCACTTTGATACTGTCTTGCTCTTTTATTTTTTCCAGTTCCTGTGAACATCACAACAGCCACACTTCTTCACCCTAGCAGCAGCAATTCCAGGCTTCCGTTCTCTAACACATTAAAGGGTCAGCCTGATGGTATCCGTTACAGATGCTAGCACTGGCTGGTAACACTCAGAGGTCTGAGCTCTGCAAGAGTTCTCCACCAAACAACAAAGTTTTGATAATTCCCACATCTTTTCTTTGTTCCCTAAGGATGGTAGCTGCTTCCTGCAGTTTCTATTTTCATGGTACCTTATTGTTTTACTGTCTGGCTTTCAGTTTATAAAAAATAGTTCAAAATTATTTACATTAATTTTTTTTTTTGTTAAAATAATTTTTGTGGTTTTTGAGTGGATCTTGACTGATCCAGAGATTAGTACTTGACAAAGGGCATGATTTACATTAAGATTTCCATAATATTAATCATAATAATGACATTGATAACCCAACTTGTAATATTGAGGGGCAAAGCACTAAAGTTCTTTTGATAAAATTTTGAAGCCTAGGCAACATGGTGAAGTCCTGTCTCTACAAAAATTACAAAACCTGGCTGGGCATGGTAGCACATGCCTGTAGTCCCAGCCACTCACGAGGCTGAGGTGGGGGAATTAAGTGCACCTGGGAGTTCAAGGCTGCAGTGAGCTGTAATTGTGTCACTGCTCCCCAGCTTGGGCAACAGAGTGAGGCTCTATCTAAAAAGCAACTTTTTTGTAATAATTATTTGTGGTATATTATTTAAGCAAGTATAGTTGTCTTAGGTCATTTGTATTTGCAAAACTTTAGAACAGTGCCTGGCATATAGAGAAGATTCCATAAGTGTGAGTGTATGTCTGTGTGAGTATATATGTATATAGGTAGGCATATATATTTACATGAATATGTGTATATATATTTGTTGTATATGTATTTAGGTATGTGTATGTATATATTTGTTATATAAGATCAAAAAGACAAAATAAAAATAAATGATAGAAAATGTATCACTGTTCTTCTGCATGTAAGGTGGTACTCTATAAATATTTATAGTAATTTTAGATCTGTTATACGTCTCCTCAGAATGCATCCAACAACAATTACTCATTTTTACAGGTATCTGTTCTCATGCCTATTATAGGAGGATATTTCTGCAACCAATTGGCAAATTCTAAGTTTTTTGTCTTATATATTCTCTGCTGTCCATGGTTTACAGTTAGTACCTTTTCTATGCAAAAATGTAGTTTTTTCATAAATAGTGGCATTTTTTTAAATGCTGGCTTGGTATATATTTAGTTAACTCATATTCATATTGAACAGTTCTTTTTTCCAGAGGATTGTGAATCTATAATCCTAAAACATACATCTCTTCCTTCACATCTTGATCTCAAACCAGAATTGGTTAGAGTTCTAATATATCTGTAGGTTTCTGACAGACACCATGGAATTCTGAAATCGATGGCTTCTAAACCGTCACATGTTATTTATCACATTCTCCACAACTGTCAATTTTTTCTAGAGTACCAAAAAGTTTAGTAATGTAAACATTACAGGCAAGTTTATGAACCCCATTATTTGTTCTCAGTCAACTATTGATAAGTTTCTCAATTGTTTAGTTACATGAAGAGTTTCTTCCTAATTATCAGACAGATGTATATCAATACATTAAATCCTTAGAAAATAATCCTGTAGATAAATTCCCATGAATATTAAAGCAAGTTATAGGTATGTATCCTGGTGATCTATTATTCATGTAGGTTTAGAATGTACTAATAAGGTATGGTCTAATTATCCCTATAAGCTCAGATGTTCTACGTGTTACTTTAAAATGACAAGTATTATATGATAAAGACCTTCATAGATGTTTCCTGGATTCTTATTTTAAAAGCAAAAAATTAAGTTTTCTAACTGACATTAAGAGTAGAATGCATATGGAACCAAAAGAGTGCCCACATAGCCAAAACAATCCTAAGCAAAAAGAACAGAGCTGGAGGTATCATGATGCCTAACTTCATGCTATACTACAAGGTCACAGTAATCAAAACAGCCTGGTACTAGTACCAAAACAGAGACATAGACCAATGGAACAGAACAGAGGCCTTGGAAGCAACATCACACATCTACAATCATCTGATCTTTGACAAACCTGACAAAAACAGGCAATGGGGAAAAGATTCCCTACTTAATAAATGGTGTTAGAAAACTGTGCAGAAAGAGAAACTGGATCCCTTCCTGATGCTTTACACTAAAATTAACTACAGATGGATTAAAGATCTAAACATAAGACCTAACATCATATAAACCCTAGAGGAAAACCTAGGCAAAACCATACAGGACACAGGTATAGGCAAGGACTTCATGACGAAAATACCAAAAGCATTGGCAACAAAAGTCAAAATAGACAAATGAGATCTAATTAAACTTCAGAGCTTCTGTATAACAAAAGAAACAATCACTAGAGTGAACCAGCAACGAACAGAATGGAAAAAAAATTTCTGCAGTCTACACATCTGACAAAGGGCTAATATCCAGAATCTCAAAGAACTAAAACAGATTGATAAGAAACAAACAAACCCATTCAAATGTGGGCAAAGGATATGAATAGACACTTTTCAAAAGAAGAGATACATGAGGCCAACAAACATATGAAAAAATGGCCCATCATTGGTCATTAGAGAAATGAAAATCAAAACCACATTGAGATACCATCTCATGCCAGTTAAAATGGTGATCATTAAAAAATCAGGGGACAACAGATGCTGGCGAGGATGTAGAGAAATAGGAACACTTTACACTGTTGGTGGGAGTGTAAATTAGTTCAACCATTGTGGAAGACAGTGTGGTGATTCCCTAAGAAGCTAGAAACAGAAATTCCATTTGACTCAGCAATCCAATTACTGGGTATATACCCAAATGATTATAAATTGTTCCATTATAAAGAGACATGCACATGTATGTTCATTGTGGCACTGTTTACAATAGCAAAGACTTGGAACCAACCCAAATGTCCATAAGCAATAGACTGGATAAAGAAAATATGAAACATATATGCCATGGAATACTATGCAGCCATAAAAAATAATGAGTTTGTGTTCTTTGTAGGGATATGGATGAATCTGGAAACCATCATTCTCAGCAATCTGACACAAGAACAGAAAATCAAACACTGCATGTTCTCACTCACAGACGGGTGTTGAACAATGAACAATGAGAACACATGGACACAGAGAGGGGAGCCTCACACACAAGGGTTACTTGCAGGGGGCTGGGGAGGCCGCATGGGGTGGGGAGGGTGGTGAGGGATAATGTGGGGAGAAATACCAGATATGGGTGATGGGGGGATGGAGGCAGCAAACCACCTTGCCATGTGTGTACCTACACAACAATACTGCATGTTCTGCACATGTACCCCAGAACCTAAAGTACAATAAAATTTTTAAAAAGAAAAAATAGAATGCAGTATTTCCTTTTCTGAATAAAACTCAAAAGAAATAGGCTTTTTTATGTGTGTGGGATTGGTAAAAATTATCAAAAGTAAACAAAAAAATGCCAGGTTAATTTGTAGAAAAATACTAATTTTAGTTATTCACTGAGGCTAGGGCTGTGGTACTTAGCTAAGGATCACCTTTTTTTTTTTTTTTTGAATTCTCATTTCTTTTGATTTTTTGTTATAATTTGCTATTTTTTTTATATCCTGTAAATTCAAACTAACTTTTTATATAGAAGTTTATAGAGGAGGAAGTAATAATCATGAAATTATAACAATGAAATAATGACAATTTTTATAAGCAAGGACTAATAACCATGAAACAACTATAGTTGTATGTTTCTTCCCTGATACATATAGTTGTACTTATTTTGGAGGTACATGTGATATTTTGATACATACATACAATGGGTAATGATCAAATTAGAGTAACTAGAATATTAATCACCTCAAACATTTGTTTCTTATATTGGGAACATTCCAATTCTTCTCTTCTATGTATTTTGAGCCACACATTAACTATAATCACCCTACTGTACTACTGAACACTAAATCTTATTTCTTCTATCCAACTGTGTTTTTGTACCTGTTAACTAATGTGTCTTCATTCACTCCATCCTTCCTACTCTTTCCAGCCTGTGGTAACCACCAATATACTCCCTATCTTCATGAGACTCATTTTTGAGTTCTCTCATATGAGTGACAACATGTGATATTTGCCATTCTGTGCCTGGATTATTTCACTTAACATGATGCCCTCCTGTTCCAACAATGTCATGGCAAATGATAGGATTTCATTCTTTTTATGGCTGAGTAATATTCCATTCTGTATATGTTTCATAGTTTCTTTATTCATGTATCTGTTGATGAACACAGGTTGATTCCACATTTTGGCTTTTGTGAACTATTCTGCACTAAAAATGGGAAGTTAATTCATGCTCATATTGAACAGTTTTTATTCCAAGTATATCTCAAAATATTTTATATTTAGTACAACTACAATGAAGTTACATATATCATTTATATTTACATATATCATTATATTATTTAGTACAACTACAATGAAGATACAGTTAAAATATCTCTTCAATGTATAGATTTCCTTTTGGGGGGATATATGCCCAGCAGTGAAACTGCTGGATCACACAGTTCTATTTGTAATTTTTTTGAGGAACCTCCATAGTTTTTTTTTTTTTTTTTTTTTTTTTTTTTTTTGATGTAGTCTTACTCTGTCTACCAGCCTGAGTACAGTGGTGTGATCTTGGCTCACTGCAACCTCTGCCTCCTGGGGTCAAGTGATTTTCCTTCTCAGCCTCCTATGGTAGCTGGGATTACTGTGCCTGCCACTGCCACTACACCTGGCTAATTTTTGTATTTTTAGTAGACACAGGGTTTCACCACGTCAGCCAGGCTGGTCTCAAACTTCTGACCTCAAATGATCCACCCGTCTTGGCCTGCCAAAGTGCTGGGATTACAGGCATGAGCCACTGTGCCTGACCCATAGTGTTCTTCATTGTCATTATACTAATTTACATTTTCACTAAAATTTTTTGAGAGTTCCCCTTTCTCCACATTCTCACCAGCATCCATTACTTTTTCTTTCTTATAAAAAAGAGTTTAACTGAGGTAAGATAACATCTGATTACTGCTGTGACTTGTATTTCCCCGATTACTGATGTTAAGCATATTTTCTTAAGCTGGTTGACCATTTGTATGCCTTCTTTTGATAAATGTCTATTCAGATATTTTGCCCATCTTTTAATTAGATTTGTGGGTTTTCTGCTATTGGTTCATTATACATGCTGTTTAATAGTCCCTTGTCAGAAGCATAGGTTGTAAATATCTTCTCCCATTCTGTAGTTTGTCTTTTCACTCTGTTGTTTCCTATGTTGTCAGAAGCTTTTTAGCTTAATGCAATCCCATTGGTGTATTTTTCCTTCTGTTGCTTGTGCTTATGAGGTCTTATCTAACAAGTCTTTGCCTAGATATTTTGAAGTATTTCTCCAGTACTTTCTTCTAGTAATTTGAAAGTTTCTGGTCTTAGATGTAAGGCTTATTGCATTTAGACTTGATTTTTGTATTTGGTGAGAGATAGGGGTCTAGCTTTATTCTTCTGCACATTGTTACTCAGTTTTCCTCCTGAAGAGACTGTCACTTCCCCTAATGTTTGTTCTTGACACCTTTGTCAATAATGAGTTGGCCAAACATGTGTAGATTTATTTCTGGGTTCTCTATTTGGTTTCATTGGTCTGTGTACTTGCTTTTCTTTCAGTACTATGCTGTTTTGATTCGTATGATTTCCCAGTATATTTTGAAGTCAGAAAACATGGTCCCTCCAGTTTCATTTTTTTTTTTTTTGCTCAGGATTGCTTTGGCTCTTGGGGTCTTTAGTGGTTCCATATGAATTTTAGGATTGTTTTATCTATTTCTGTGAAGTGTCATTGGTATTTTGACAGGGATTGCATTAAATCTGTAGATCATGTTGGATAGTATTGACATTTTAATAATATTGTTCAATTCATGGGTATAGGATATCTTTCCATTTTTTGTGTGTGTTTCTGTTTTCCTTGTAGAAATGTTTCAGTTCTTTGGCTAAATTAATTCCTAAGTATTTTATATTTTTTGTAGCTATGGTAAATGGATTGGTTCCTTGATTTTTCAATTTGTTCACTGTTGGTGTACATAAATGCTACTAATTTTTGTGTGTTGATTTTGTATCCTGCAACTTTACTGAATTCATTTATCAGTTTTAATAGTTTTGGTGGATTTTAAAGGTTTTTCTAAATATAATATCATGTTTGCAAACAAAGATAATTTAACTTTTTCCTTTTGAATTTGGATGCCCTTTATTCTTTTCTCCTGCCTTATTGCTCTAGCCAAGACTTCCTGTGGTTGTGTTTTAGTGAAGTCTTATGTTCTGCCAATTTACCATTGGTGGGTTATGGTATGTTCCCTAAAATCCCCAGTTAAAGAACGCATTGTTTCTGCTGGTATTTCTCCAGTAATTTCCCATTTTGCTTAGTTCTTTAACTAGTTAAGCACTTTCTCCATTAGAAAATTAAATGCAGTGTTGGTCCTCTTCCATGTGCTTGAGAGTGGGGGGAAAAATAAAGTCACACTGAAGTGGAAAAAATTCCAGTCCTGTGGCAGAAGGAACTTTGAGGGCACCACACATGAGTTGCAGCTAAATTGAAAGACACCAACATCAATCTTCACTGACCTCATAACTTTGCCTATGTCCAGTCCACTGTAACACACAGATATTGAGTCACATCTTTCTAACATATATTGTAGGTTTCCTGTGATTCTTGTGCACTAATAATAACCAGAGAAAACTATCATGAATCTACTGTGTAAAAGGGACTTAAAGTACTTTCATTCCCTTTGGAGGATGGAGCAAAGGAAAGCAAAGAATGAGAAAATAGAACTTAGCAGTTGTTAGTTACACATTAAGTGAGTATTTTGTTAAAGCAAATGGAATACTTTTGCACTATAACTGAAATTGATTAATACAACCACTCTGATAAAATTTAGAAAAATCCAGTAAATTCACCAGATAATCTACCATAATTGAAACCACTCTTCATTAATTACTCTTTGTCCTACTCAGCATGTGTCTGAAAGAAGAAAGCATGTGTTTCAATAAAAATGATTTATGGGTTAGTTATAATGGTATCCTAACTCATATAAATAATTTAGAGATATAAAGCATCCTTCAGATGATATAAAGACAAAATAGCCCTTTCATTAGCTGTTTTGGATAAGTGGGAGAATAAGATATCTAAATAATCCATTTGCTTTTTTGATCAGATTTTATGTGTGAGAAACCACTAGGTGACAGTGTGACTTTAGAACAAAATGAACACACCTTTTCAGAGTTCACAGTAACCTTCAGTTCTGAGAATTTCGCACTAGATCTAAAATGTTAACTTGAAAATTGAACATTTATTTTGCTTGACAACAAAAATTACCATTTTTAGACTTGCTTCCAGATTTTAAAAAAGATTAAAGGGTTAAAATATTTGCTGGTATATCAGAAATTTATACTAAATTTCTCTCACCCCAGTATGACAAGATTTTCAATATGAGATGCTTTTCATCATGCAACAGAAAAGCTTCCTGTTAACTAGTCTTCATTGTCTAAGATGGCTATTGCTATTTTCTTGACTTTTCTTCATCAAATTACCACCATTCATGTTAGTTCTTCATTATCTAAATTTTAAAGAAGCAGAGTAGCATTTTCCATCCATATATTTATTTTGAAGAAAACTAAAAAGAACATTTTTTTTTCAATTATATATAGAGTTATGTTTCGGTAACCTTAGCAATTTTCCTTCATTATTAAGAGATGTCAAATATGTAGCTTAATAGTTAATAAACTCTTCCATGCAGGAGTCCCAGAGACCAGCTCTACTATTCAGCTGAAGTTCTTTCCCCTTCCAGAGCATTCAAGCTATGGTTTAAATCATAGAAATATTGACAGTGTTAAACTAGTCACAGACATGTGTAGTAAAGAATTTAGCTGGCTTTTGTTCCTGGTTCCTAGGGTGTGACCTGTAAACCCTTGACATTTTCCAAGTGTCTATGTTACCATGGTGGACCCTAGGATCACACCTGACAGTTTATGCTAATGAGGTGACTCCTTGTAGGTTCCTCCACAGTTTAATACTAACATGGTAACTGTTAGTGACGGGTGACTCAGGATGGGGGACTAAAGTCCAAATATGCCACAGAGGGTTGGGACTTTGAACCATGTGATAGCAGCCCAACCTCTGGAAAGGGAAAGAAGACTGAAGCCTGAGTTAAACTACATGGCCCATGATTTAATCAGTTTTGCCTATGTAATGAAACTCCAGTAAAAACTCTGGACACTGAAGCTTAGATGAGCTTCACTGATGTATGAGGAGAGCAATGCTTCCTGAGGACAGACAGAGAAGCTTCACATTTGAAACCTTCCCAGACTTTGTCCTATGTGGCTGGTGCCTTTGGCTGATGCTGATTTATATCTTTTTGCTATAACAAAATTGTAGTTACATGTGTAGTAGCATTTTCTTGAATTCTGTGATTTATCCTAGCCAATCATTGAAACTGAGAGGGTAGGGAGAACTCCCAAATTTGTAATTAGCTTGTCAAAAAATAAGCATGGTTTAGGGACTCCCAAACTTGTGGCTGGTAACTGAAGTGGGGATAGTCTCATAGAAGACTATACCCTTAACCTCACATTTGAGAAGCGTATTGCAATATGTGAGACAAAACGTCTATAATTCAAATTAGTTTAAGACTTTGATATTCAGGTAGTGTCTCAAAATCACCATATAATTCTTCCCCATATTTTTCTCATGTATTAGTAACACTTGCCTATAAATAGCTATTTTCATTAAACCTTGAGTCAGCTCTATTTCTCTAAAAATAGTAATGTATTCTATGACTTATATATTAAAAATGTTGATTTGAAGATTATCCCTTCTTTGGTAAAATAGATTCTTACAGGAGAAGAGTAGATAGTAGCATCTTTTTTTTTTTTTTTCTAGTCTGAGCTACTCACTTTCCCATTGTGTCCTCAGGGAAAGTGTAACCCAGAAGGCAACGCACTGAGAGGAATAAGGTATCTTAGGTCAGTGCTGTACATTAGTTCTTTTCCCAGTGTGGAGAGGAAACCTAAGAGAACCTGAGAGCAAACTGCAAGGTTAAATTGCCATTTTTAGGCTCTACAGACTCTGAGTACAGTGGACATTTTATATATATTTTTTGATCCAACATCAAATGGATTCCCCTCCTCCTATTAGCATCTTGATTTCTCTATTACAAGGGCATTTCCCCATTGGAGGTAGACTTGATGGGAGGGGGCAGCATTTATCTTTGCCATGATGCAGTGTGGACACATACATGAGTTAAGTTCTGCCAATTGAGAGCTCTGATTATTGAACAGGTGACATATGGTTATGGGGATAATTAGAAGTCAGTCAGCTTTATAAAAACCAAATTGTTTCTCTTTTTCAGGTCCTCCAATTTACTCAAATCTTTCCAGTAAACTTAATAGGCAGGCAGTCAGATTTTCTTGTTACAATCAAGAATTCTGACTCACCAGGTCTTCAAAAAATGACTTACAGTTGTGTTTAAAGGTAATAAAATTCTCTAAAAGATAACATATTTTGCTAGTAATAACCCTAAACAGAATTATGCTTATAAAAACCAAGTTGGAGGTAGAGGGAATTAAAGGATGTTAGTAAAGTAAGAAGTATTTCAGACATTTAGAAAATATCTAAATGGCCTCAATAATAATCCAGCTCATGGCATGGCATGGAAAAGAGGCAGAAATGACACAAGATTCAAAGAATAAATATAGAGTAATGAGTGGAATGGTGTAATGACTAGATTCTTTTTTTTATTGCATTTTAGGTTTTGGGGTACATGTGAAGAACATGCAAGATTGTTGCATAGGTACACACATGGCAGTGGGGTTTGCTGTCTTCCGTCCCCTCACCTGTATCTGTCATTTCTCCCCATGCTATCTCTTCCCACCTCCCCACCCCCAGTCCCTCCCCCATTTCCCCCCAACGGACCCCAGTGTGTAGTTCTCCCCTCCCTCTGTCCATGTGTTCTCATTGTTCAACACCCGCCTATGAGTGAGAATATACGGTGTTTGATTTTCTGCTCTATATATTTCAGCCTGAAGAAGAAAAAGGGCTAAATCCAAATATGCAGATTATAGTTTAAAAAAAATAGTTACTAAAGATCTAAGACATATAAAATTGTCTCTCTTCTCTCTTAAAAATAGATGAGGTTAGAAATAAGAAATCACTTTCTTTAAAAAAAAAGATATTTTATTTGGAAAGAATTTTTAAAAGGAGAGAGTAGTTGACATTTCCAATGAAAGGTATAAAATACAATACTTTTTCATTATGATTTATATATACTAACCTAAGGTAGGAAACTCTAGGTATTCTGAATTTTGTTTAACAAGCCAACATTATTATATCAATAATTATCTCAAAAGAGCCTCCATTGTATGGAACATTGCCACTTAACATGTGGTCCAAGGAACAGTGGAAATAATCTTGAATCTTGTTAGAAATGCGGAATCTCAGGTCTTCCTCCAGATCTACTGGCTCAGAATCTATATTTTAACAATATTTGCGGGTGATTGGTATGAGAAATATTAGCATAGAGCACAAAGAAAATACTTCACTGAGTCCAAGTCTCCTGGTTCCTAAGCTATTCCTTGCAAATCAATAAGTCACCTTTGGAACATGAATTAATTACTTAGTTCACCAGCATTTATTTAATGTAGTGAAGATTTAGGCTGAAAGAATTAATTAAAGTGACAAATGATATTCCAGGTTGAAATTATGAGGTCATTTGAATTAAACTTCAGCCTCAAATCTATACAATTAAAATACTTTTAGCAAAGTTAACCATGTGATCAGGGTGCAAAAAGAATACAAATAGAATGACTCAATTTTAAACATAATGGCTATATCTAGCCAAAAGAAGTGAAGTGATACAGGGCAGAAACTTCTAAAAAATAATATTTTAAACCATTTTAGTTTGAAAACTATAACTTTTGGAACTTTGGGTTCTAGGACTGTCCACAGATACCTAAATTCTCAAATGCTCAACTCCCATAAGGGACGTGGTACAGTACTGGCATATAAAATGATATAGTATTTGCATATGACCTACAACATCCTCCTCTACAGTTTAAATTATCTCTCCATTACTTATAATACCTAATACAATGCAGATGCTATGTAAGTAGTCTTTATACTATATTATTTAGGAAATAATGAGAAGAAAAAAGTTTATACCTCTTCAGTACAGATATAAGCATCTATTTTTTTTTCTAGTATTTTTGGTCCAGGGTTGGTTGAATCTATGAATGTGGCATCCATGGAAACAAAGAACTGACTCTGTGTGTGTGTGTGTGTGTGTGTGTGTGTGTGTGTGTGTGCATGCACGTGTGTGTGTGTATCTATATCTATATCTATATCTATCTATCTATCTATCTATCTATATATATATATATATAGAGAGAGAGAGAGAGAGAGAGAGAGAGAGACCGTTAACTGTTGAACAATGTAGTGGTTAGCAGCACCAACTCCTGTGCAATTCAAAATCCCCATATAACTTTTGACTCCTGCAAAACTGAACTACCAATAGCCTACTGTTAACTGAAGTCCTATCGATAAAATAAATAGTAAGTTAATATATATTTTTAATGTTATATATATATTATATATTATATTCTTACAAGAAGGTAAGCTAGAGAAAATGTTAAGACAATCATAAGGAAGAGAAAATACGTTTACTATTCATTAAGTGGAAGTGGGTCATCATATAGGTCTTCATCCTCACTGTCTTCATGTTGAATAGACTGAGGAAGAGGAAGAAGGGGAGGAGTTGCTCTTGCTTTCTCAGTGATGGCAGAGGCAGAAGAGGCAAGAGGTGGTGGAAGTGGAGGCATGCTTGGGAATAACTTTTGGTGAAAATATTTGCATATAAGTAGCCCTGCAAAGTTCAAAACTATGTTGTTTCAAGGGTCAAATATATATTTATCAGACTCCAAAATACATGCCTTTGTATAATTCCCTTCTACATTCTATGTACAATGCAATATAGTAAAAGCGATGAACTTCCAAGACTGGGTAATTAAAAACATTGACACCTCTGCCATGTTCTCTTATATCACTTGCTCTGGAATAGGCACCATGAAATGAAAACACTCAAATATCCCTATGGAGAAGTATACGTGGTGAGGAACTGAGGCCTCCTGTTAACTGCCAGTGTCAACTTGCCAGCCACTTGGGTGAGCCATCTTAGAAGTAGTTGACCCCAGCTGATTGTCTGACTACAACCTCATGAGAGACCCTGAGACAGAACCACTTAGCTAAGCCACTTTTTCTTGACCCACAGACACCAAATAAATGTTTATTATTTTTTTTAAGTAATTTGTTTTGCAGCAATAATGCTAGACAAGTAGATTTGATCTGAAATAGGTATTGCCATATAACACATAAGCATAGTCTATAATGCAAGTTTTTAAATAAATGTCCATAATAAGTAGATAAAGTTTTAGACATCATCTAATAAAACAGCCATTCAAGACAAATTAAAACAATTTCTCTAAAGGTTTAGGAAGATATGCTCTAGAAGCTACTGTGAAGATCTTCATAAAAAATTTGGTCTGCCATGTGTGATCATAAAATAGAGGAATTTTTTAATGTAAAATGTTGAAAAATAGCCTTAGGGTAAAAAGTAAGTGAAGGCTCAAATGATCTCTTCTCTAAGTTTATCATTCTTGATTTCTTTTAACAAATTGCACACATGTTCACCTGATTGTTTCTCTCAAAACAGTTTAGTATAAATAATAGTTATCATATAGTGAAGGAAGATATCTTCCTAGTAAACAAAAGAAGAAGAAAATATTTGACATTGACCAAAACCCAAAGTATATGTATGGAGCCAACCTATTTGTGGGTTTAGGCTAACTAAATCATAGGCTTCTGAAGCCTGGGATTTTGTCTGATGGTGTAATGAGGGAAGTGTGGGAAGTGGCCTGTTTCTTTATGGGCTGGGAGAAAGTAATTCACTCTTTCTGACAGAAGGTAGAGTCTGATAAAACTCATTTTTGTCTCGCAAAGTCAACAAGGCAGACCCAAAGTCTGTTGGAGTTAAGCTGATACAGACTAATTCTACAGACCAACACAAGTTGTTGACAGTCTCCCATAACATATAGGCATGATCATACAATAACAGATGAAAGAAAATCATCATACGAACTCAATAACAGAAACAGATGACACCATATAAGTATAATTTCAGTGCGGACCTTGAGTCCTTTTAGATTGATAATAAATAATAGCTACAATGAATAACACTGGCCTTCATAGGAAGAGTCATTTCCAACCAGTATGGAATTAAAAAGGAACATAATTCCCAGTAGAGGAAGAGAAGCTAGATAAGGAAAGGAGAGAAATCTAGGACAGGACTGAGGCAATTCTCTTTGTCACATTCAACAACAGTTTGCTCAGTTCTTAGTGAAAAACAATGGAAGTTAAAACCAGAACTCCACTATTTTTCAACTATATTTCACAGGTATAACTTGTTCAAGTTCACTATATACTAAACTATACAGATATCAATTGGTCAGTCTGTGAATTCTCTATTAATTTCTTCATTTTCTTAAGTTTTAAGACCCCTTTAGCTTAGAAGACAATATATTACAGCAAGATTTGGGCACCTGTAGAATGTAAAAGAGTACGGTCTACATTTTTGTGTCTATCTGCATGTCTGGGAATTAAATATCACAATGGCACAATAAAAATATGCAGGTTCAATAAAACTGTAATCACTCAGATTATGTAAATATATTTTTTCTTTGTTAGAGCTGAACACATAATTGAAGGAAAGGACAATATTTTTAATGATTAATTGTCTAGGTTATTTTCTTAATTCATGATATCATGCTGTACTGTTGGAAGGAATAGTGTATAATTTTTTTTTCTGTATTCTAGCCCATGAAGATGATATAAAAATTTTAGTGTAATAATGAATGCATTCACTTCTATCTATACATCATCTTAGGAAGACACGACTGCAATGGGATTATTGTTGTCCTTCAGAGTTACACACACAGTAATTTGTTCTTGTATTGTAAACTGAAGAGAAAATCTGATTCTGGGAATTTAGTCTTTGATGAAAGGTGGCAGCTACCTTTAGAGATTTTCCAGAGGAGATGCTCATTTTTCATACCTGCTATCTTTATGACCATGATCTTTTTCTTCCAAAGATATAACTTCCCAGTCAATGTAATGAGACATTTTCATCCCTTAAGCCAACTCAGTTATCATCTTCATTATCTTACTAAAATCTGTAAGCTGTGGTCCAGCAGTGAAGAAGCTGTTTTGTTTTGTTTTTCTGGTTCTATAGCAGGTTTGCCATGAAACTTTGGAGCGAATTTTTCCATTCTGCTTCTGTTTTCACAAATGCAAAGTGGAGATGATGTTTTCATCCATTTCCCCTCTCAGCAGGATGTAGCTGGAAAAGATCTGTGAGCTCCTTGGGAAAACATGTCACATACATTTCAGATATTATTTTATTTTTCACTAGGTTAATTCTAGTTTAAGCTTAAAAGGCAGGGACATGAGTCAAATAAGAGGGCTTCAAGAATATTTGTTAAAAGTCCTGATGTTTAAGGCTTTAGCAGGAATTCACATACTCAGCAAAGGCACTAGCGACTCACCAGCAGAACTGTTTGCAGGGTATATACTGCAGTTACATGTTTAAGCCCAGGAATCTAGAGGGGGGAAATGTGTGAATATAAGAGATGAAAAAGATGTCAACCTAATAAAATATCTAATGAAACAAAACAGATTTCTAAGAGCCAAGGGCAACCTAAATTATTATATCTTTATTTCAGGGAAGCCTGATTATTAATATTCACCAAGTTCTTATCAAAGGTTTTTGTCTAAGACCTTAGAAGTAGCTGCATGTTACTCTTCTTTCAAATTACTTGGAATGAGAGATTTTCAAGATCTGCTTGTCATTGAGTTTTGTGGAAGATTACATTCTTGCTTCCATCCTATATATTGCATCCATCTTCTCCTTTTCATTTTCACTTCTATAGTTAAGGCTTGTACCTCTTCAACATTTGTATTACTAATTCAACATTCTGCCACTCCAATCCATTTGATACATTGTCACCAGAGTAATATTCTTGAATCATAACCCAATGTCATAGTTCTTCTGTTCAAATCTGTCAGTGATTTCTCTATTTTAATAAAATAAAGCATAATTTTCTTGTTTGAGTGTGTAAATCCATCTGGTTTGCTTCTAAGTTACCTCTTCATCTCCCACATTTTTCCAATACTATATCTAAGATCCAGCCATTCTAGGTTGCATCCTATGTTCTGATTAGACATGCTTGTTATTCTGGACTTTGTATATACCCTCCTTTTAGGTTAGTATATTTCTTTGATCCTTCTTTATTTTTTATTTTTTGAGATGGAGTGTGGCTCTGTTGCCCAGGTTGAGTACAGTGGCATGATCTCAGCTCAGTGCAACCTCTGCTTGCTGGGTTTAAGCAATTCTCCTGCCTTAGCCTTCAGAGTAGCTGGGACTAAGGCATGTATCACCACACCCTGCTAATTTTTTGTATTTTTAGTAGAGATGGGGTTTTACCATGTTAGCCAGGATGGTCTCGAACTCCTGACCTCCTGATCCACCCACCTTTGCCTCCCAAAGTGCTGGGATTACAGGTATAAGCCACCACTCCCAACCCGATCCCTTTATTTTTTTAAGTAAGAAAATCTATCAGTAAAGTTTCAAACATGTCTCATCACATCTCCACAATAATTTCCCTGGCCCATCCATATGAAAATAAGCCCTCCCATATAACATTTACTTATAACATTTATATATTCCTTTCCACATAATTACTTAAATTATAATTCATTCATTTATTAAATTTTCTCATAATTTAGTTATTCATAAAACATTTACTGAGCTTATGTTACATGCCAACCTCTAATTGTAGTTGGGATATAGAGATATAAGATGCAGTAATTGCTCTTCCTGGGAAACTCACAGACCACTGATAACATAAATATGTAAGCAGTTAAAGTGTACTGTGAAAATTACTGCAAAAAAAATGATATATCAAGCACAATGTAAGCAGAGTGGAAGGAATGCTGAAGACTGTTTAGGGAAATAGCAATTTAATCTAATGAAAACAATTATATTAAAATAATATTAATAATAAAGTGAAATACCATAGCATGCTGTGAGAGACCAGAATATACCACCCCAAAATCTGAAGGATTGTTGGGCTGAAGGCAATTAAAACTAAGCTGATACAGAAAAGCTCTCTGTCCTCCCTCCATTTGCCTAGAAACCGGACATAGAATTATAAAGACAAAATGTCTCCTGTCTCTCACCCCTCTTCTACCAGGGAAAACTTCTAAGTAAGAGTCTATGGAAGTTGAAAAAAAATTATATGTCCCCTGTAGAATTTAGTGCAATGAAATTGTTTCAACTGAAATTATTATCCCCTCTTACAGATGTGGGAACTGAGGCTGAAAGAAAAGTTATTATTTGGCCATAGTCACATAACTGGTAATTAGCATCACTGGGATAACATCCAGCTCTGCTGGACAGAAAAGTGTCAGAGCATCAGAATAGAAAGGAGCGAAGGAGTGGTAAATGTTTCAGAGAGCAAATTATTTTATTTTGGAGGCCAAGTCTTACATAAATTTGGTTCTGACGTGTTGCTTACAGAGTAGTGTCTTTCACAATAATTTTTAAAAGATTCTATTCATTATTGTTTTAAAGTAAATACAACATGCTGAAAGAAAGCCTAGACTATTCCAGGTTAAAATAAATGGAATTTTAGGTTATTTGGTAAGTTTCCTTTTCCCATGCAGGTTGAAACACAGTAGACCTAGAGAGAAATGTCAAGAGATGTCAAATTATTGCCTTTATTAATGATAAAGGCTACAAGTTAGTTGACCAAGTGGCCTAAAAGAAACTTGACTATCTTGTCACAGGCAGCTCTAGAAAAGAGCAGGCCTCACCTGCAGGGGAACAGCCTTCATCTCTAGCCAGCTTTGCCTGAGCACACACTGGCTCCTGATATAAGGGAGGGAAATACAAGCTATTTCTGCTCCCAGACTCACCAATCGGTTAAATCCTCCTCTTCCCCAGGGAATGAGGAAGTGAAGCAGAAAAAGGCAGAGTGTTGTTCAAATGGGATGCCTCGGCATGGAAACATATGGAAAAGGCAAGAGATTTTACCCCAATGAACACAGCTTGCTTTAGTTATGATTTTTCTCACACAATGCTACACAAATGAAAATAACAGTACAGTAAAAGTAGACTAGAAGTTTAAAACTAGAAGTTTAGAAACCTGGCTTCTACAGAAAATCAAATACCACATGTTCTCACTTATAAATAGGAGCTAAATGATGAGAACACATGGACACACAGAGAGGAACAAGACACACTGGGGCCTATCGGAGGATGGAGAGTGGACGAGGGAAAGGATCGGGAAAAATAACTAATGGGTACTAGGCCTAATACCTGGGTGATGAAATAATGCATGCAATGAAGCCCCATGGTGTAAGTTTACCTGTGCAGCAAACTTGCACATGTATTCTTAGACATAAAAGTGAAAATCAAAGCAAAGCAAAACCCCAGCTTCTAACTAGCACACTACCATTAATAAGTTTTGTGGCCTTGAACAAAACCCCATGGGCATGTTTCCTCATTTCTATACTTAGAATATTGAGCTAAATTATTTCCTTTCAGCTCTAAATTTGGTATCTTATGAGACAGCTCTCTTCAACTCTACTGCTAGCTTGGCATGAAAAGTTTTGACAGTTTCAATCATTAAATGTTGAACTTTTGCTTGAAGGTGTCATTGGAATTTTGTGAGGCTCGTGGTTTGGATTCAAGGAGGAAGTAGAGCTTAGGAAACTGCAACGAAGCCACTAACTCTAAAGCTACTCGGGATCTTTGTCTTCTGAAAAATCACCAAGAGATTAATTTTAAAGGTTCAGCCTAGAATTCCTCAAATGTGTATACTTTGCTCCATTCGGTTTTGTTTCCCTGTTCCAATAACTTTTTTAACATGGCTCTTACACTGAAGTTAAACTTTATCACAAGAAGGTAGAGTATAGAATCTTGGACATAGTTGGATTACCGATTTAAACCCAAAAGGTAGAACCAGACATATCCTATACTTTCTGATGCATGAGGAATGAAATGATATAACTATTTATCATGGGATTTTATGAGTCTGTTTCTTTTCTTTCTTTTTTTTTTTTTAGACGGAGTTTCACTCTTGTTACCCAGGCTGGAGTGCAATGGCGCGATCTCGGCTCACTGCAACCTCCGCCCCCTGGGTTCAGGTAATTCTCCTGCCTCAGCCTCCTGAGTAGCTGGGATTACAGGCATGTGCTACCACGCCCGGCTAATTTTTATATTTTTAGTAGAGACAGGGTTTCACCATGTTGGCCAGGGTGGTCTCCAACTCCTGACCTCAGGTGATCCACCCACCTCAGCCTCCCAAAGTGCTGGGATTACAGGCATAAGCCACCACACCCAGCCCATTTCCTTATTATTGATGAGTAGTATTCCACTTCACAGATGTTCCACAGATTAACCTTTCATGGAGGACATTTGGGTTCTTTCAGTTTTTGGCATTTATATATAAAGCCACCATAAACATTGGCCTACAAGTTTTTGTGTGAACATAGATGATCACATCTCTAAAATAAATACCTAGGCAAAGGATTTTTGGGTCATATGGTGAGTGTATGTACATCTTTAAAGAAGCTGACAAATTATTCTGTGAAGTATTTGTAGAATTTTGCATTTCATCAGTAATATAAGTTCTAATCATCTGCATTATTGCAAATTGAATTTACTCTTATCAGTTTTTGTTTGACCATTCTCATAAGTGTACAGTGGTTGTTGTTTTTTTTTTTTTTTTTTTTTTTTTTTTTTTGAGACGGAGTTTCACTCTTGTTACCCAGGCTGGAGTGCAATGGCGCGATCTTGGCTCATCGCAACCTCCGCCTCCTGGGTTCAGGCGATTCTCCTGCCTCAGCCTCCTGAGTAGCTGGGATTACAGGCATGCACCACCATGCCCAGCTAATTTTTTGTATTTTTAGTAGAGACGGGGTTTCACCATGTTGACCAGGATGGTCTTGATCTCTTGACCTTGTGATCCACCCGCCTCGGCCTCCCGAAGGGCTGGGATTACAGGCTTGAGCCACCACGCCTGGCAGAGTCTGTTTCTTATTAGCAAACATATATTGGAATTATTCTGAAAGAGAAAACTCCTTGTAGAGTAATATATGTAAACAATGTTTTACAAATTATTAAAATAGCTAAGTGATTAATTAGATTATAATATATATATACAAACTACTATTAATTTGGTACATAGATTTTCAGTGTGTATTTAGCCCTGTTTTCCAATTCCCTACCCTTCCCAATATAATGTAAGTCTCTGAAATAACAGAAATTGAAAGATTAAGAGAATGATTCACTACTTCATTAGTACAGATAGATTTAAGGATTAAGAAAATGGGAAAAAACAAAATAAAGGCAGTGAGGTTATTATAAAACTTGAGGAGTTTTCTAAGCATAATCAGATAAAAAGTACTTAACATTCATAAATATCTGTCTTTTCTTTCACATTGTTTTAAAAATTCCAACTTTTAGTACCTCAAAGGAAACTAAATTTAATATTTAAATTTTAGGAGTGGAAGTGGCCTCTCACCCAAACCTTTCCTTTCAAAGATCATGAGACGGAATCTCAGAGAGGTTCATTAAATTGTCAAGACCATAGAGATCATGCGCAATGGAGCCAAGAGGAGCAACAGGTTTCTAATTTATTGTTCTTTTTGGTATTTTGTGCTTTCATTCCTTTAATAAATTAGTAAAGGTAGGATTTCCACCTCTCCTTGAACATAGTCCGTGTAGTGAGTTTAATTCTGGCCTCCCAATTAATCATCTCAAAAAAGCCTCCCCTCTGCCTCACCTCATTTGAAGGTCAAAATAAGAATAATCCAGGAAAAAGACCTACTTTGCTTGTCTGTACATTCTCCCCTCTCAATCTTCCCTCCAGCTTCCGTCTATTGCCTGGGCTGATTACATAGTATTTTTATACCTAGGATAAGATCGTTTTCCCCATTTTGCAAAACACTCATACAAAAACCATGTTATGCGTTTCTTGTCTTCCTCCTTTCATGACTCTTTTCTTGCCTTCCTCCATTGTTTTCTCCTTCTTAATGTAGGTCCCAGACAAGATGGATGTCTTTACTTCTCAGTTCATTGTCCTGAAAATAAAATCTACACTAAGGCCAGAAGTGCTCCTTTTTAAACCACAGACCTAGTTGTAGACACTGAGCATTTTGAGAAATAACCCCCTAAAGTTTTCTATTTCTCATTAAGTTTTAAAAGCCTTACTGACTACGTGTGCTCATTACACTGAGTTGTAAATGATGTTTGAAGAGAATGATTCCAGCCCACTCAATGCACAAAGAGAATACAAACAAGCATTTTGCAATTGCTTTTCCAAGGTGATACATGCTATAATATTGAGCTGAGCTACTGCTATGAAAGTCTGAAATCCCAGAAGTCTCAAACCACTGAAAAACAAACATGAAATGAAAATATATAATTTGTTCCATGTTGACTCTTGCCTCCCACTAACTTATTAAATATAGGTAAAAGCTTTTTCTCTAAGATAAAGTACTACATGAGGAACTCCGACTACTTATCCATTCTTCCAAATTACTTTTCTTTGTTTCTGCCTTGTTTTAACTCTGCTATTACTGGAAGCCCTGGCTGTAGTTAATACCAGCAATTAAATAAAGAGGTTAGATGTCAACAATGAAGGACCTTTTACTTTGCTTCTCTCTACCTTCTTTCCTTTCACCCTTTCCTTCAACTTTCCTGGTATTGCCTGGGCTGATTGTTCAGTATTTTTATACCTAGGATAAGATCATTTTCCCCTTTTGGATAAATGCACAAATAAAAAACATATTATACCTCACTTTATGCTGCCATTTATAGTGAATACTCTTACAGTTTCTTTTCCCCAGGATACTGCAGTGGTGTTTGGGTGACTGAAAGGTTGACTGCCTTGACAATCATAATTGTAGTTGTCTATTTTTTACAGTCTTCCGAACAGGGAATATATTACATCAAAGGGCCTTAATCTATCACCAAAGACTCTGTTGAAAGTGTTCCTCAAAGTTGGGAATGCTTTTCTGAAAACATACTACCAAAAAGAGAAATGCAATTTAGTTGAGGCAAAGAAACCCAACAACAACATAAAACAGATACAAGCATCATAAGCAGTCTTTGTGCTTAACTTGAAGCAGTGAGATGAGCAGCATAAATACCATCCTGAATAGCTTAACTCCCTAGCATTAGGGAAGTCTTAGTCCATTTAGTTTTGCTATAAAGGAATACCTTAGGCTGAGTCATTATAAAGAAAAAAGATTTATTTGACTCATCATTCTGCTGGCTAGGGAACTGGGCATCTGGTGAAAGTCTCGGGCTGTTTCCACACATGGCAGAAGGTGGAGAGGAGCCAGTGTGTGCAGAGCTCGTGTGGTGAGAGAGAAAGCCAAAAAGAGATTAGGGAGATGCCAGACTCTTTTTAACAACCGGCACTCATGGAAATTAATAGGGGGAGAGCTCACTTACTCCCATGAGGACAGCGCCAATCCACTAATGAGGGATCCACCCCCATTGCCCAAACATCTCCCAATCCAAAAAATTATGCTATGTTCTCCTGTGCCCAGAGAGTTGTGATCTTTATTCTGCTTCTTCCTTTTTTTTCAGGGCTAGAGCTAGAAGCAGAAGCAAGAAGGAGCCATATGCTACTACCCCTTATGTTCCCTTTTCTCTTCTGGAGTTAAGTTGCCAGACCTGGTCAGAGTTTTCATGTTAAAACTTAAAACTTGCAAATTTGATCCCTTGCCTTTGGGTGCTCCTTTGCACTACTACAATAATATTAGATTGTTGTCCACGATTTCTAGATAGACTTCTAAACAAGTATCAGTGGAAAGTAGGCAGTATAGCACATTGAAATCAGATTGCCTGCCTCCAAACTCCTGCTTTGGCAACTGCTACTAGCTGTGAGCATTTGGACTAAAACGTATCTCACATGGTTGTTGTGAGTATTAAATGACATAATACATGAAAAGGACTGATAAAGATATTTGAAATAGTATCTAGTTAGAGGACATCATGGTAGAGGAAAATTCATTCATGACTAAGAAGATCAAATACCTAGAAATAAAATCAACAAGAAATTTACAAAGCATACATGAATAAAACTTTATACTTCTCTTGAAAGATACAAAGAATTGAACAAATGGAAAGATACTCTGGTTTTTGGATGTAATGACTCAATATCCTAAAGTGGATTAGTCTAGGTTAATGTATAAATTGTGCAAAATCCAATAAAAATACCAAAAAGCTTTACTTTGGGGTTAGATAAATTTATGCTAAAATTCCATAAAGAAAAGCAAACATTCAAAAATAGCCAGGAAAAACAAAAATAAATTAAAACTGCAAGGGAGAAATTAGCATTGTCAGATACAAAAACATACTATAAGTCTATAGTTTAAATAGTATAGTACTATCACATGAACAGACAGCTACATTAGTAGAAAAATAATATGGAAGCTCAGGAATATATTCAAGTATATATGCAAATTTAGTGTATGATAAAGCAGCATCTCAAATCAGAGAGACAAAAATGAACCTTTATGTAAACAATGCTGTAACTAGTGGGTAGCATTTGGAAAAAAAAATAATTATGATTAGACCCATACTTCAAACCATTCAAAGACTAAATTTCAAATAAATTAGCAATTTTGATTAAAAAAATTAAGCCATACAATTATTGGAAGAAAACATGGGTGAATTCCTCTTTAACCTTGGAGTAGGACAATACTTTTAAACTCTGACTCCAAAATCATATGCAATAAAAGAAAGGTTGATAAATTTGACTCTATAAAAATAAAAGTTTGTTCCATGGCAGAAAAAGTATCATAAATAAAGCCAAAAGAGATAAATTGGAGAAAAAATGTACAACATGCACAACAAACAAAGGGGTAATTCCCCTGAAACATTAAGAAAAAACTACTTTTTAAATTGAACAAAATGCTAAAATGTGATAGAAAAGTGGAGGAAAAAGAGATAATTCACAGATATATATTTTACGTAAATAATCATTAAACAGATGAAAAAATATTCGCACTCATACATAAAGTAGTACATATTAAAACAACACTGAAATATCTCTTACCAGCTCTAAGGATACTAAAAATTGAAAAGTATAACATGTTTATTAGCAAGGTGTTGAGAAAATAGGCATTTTTATATCTAACTTGTGGGAACAAAAATTTGTACCAGATCTTCTGGAGAGAAATCTAGTAATAACAAAACTATATATGCACTTATCTTTTGACCTAACAATCTCATTTTAAGAGTCCACTTCAAGAAATATTTAAAAAAAGTATATGCACAAGGTTATTCATTTCAGCATTATTTGTAATTGTAAAGTACTATAAACAACTTAAATGCCCAAACTTTGAAGAGTGGCTAAATAAGGTATCATACCTTCAGAAAACTGAGTAGGATACAGCTACAAAAAAGAATGAGAACTATTTCTATTCACTAACATGTAATGATTTCTAGGATTTTATTCAGTAAAAAGAAAATGTAGGATGCAAAAGTAGTTGTAGTATGTATCCTTTTCTCTAAGAAAAATAAAATGAGGGTCCATATGGAAAAATAGGTATGTATTTTCTTATTTTTGTAAAAAGAAAATACAGGATGAATAAACGAGAAATTAACAGATTTGTTAAATAGAGGATATAAGTGGGAATATGGTAAAAAGAAAGAGTAAGGAGTATGGCTGAGGACATGAGAAGGATTGATACATCTCTTAAGTACAACTTTCCACAAACTCGACATTTTGAACCACATTATTGTTTCTACATGCTCAAAAATACAACAAAATTCACCACAATCAGGGTAAAATCCAAAATAAAATAGAAACAGTAACAAATGAACCCAACTGCATTACAATAACCAACGTGAAGGGGGTAGGGAACAGAAAGAATAATCCAAGTAGCTGGGCGCGGTGGCTCAAGCCTGTAATCCCAGCACTTTGGGAGGCCGAGGCGGGTGGATCACGAGGTCAAGAGATCGAGACCATCCTGGTCAACATGGTGAAACCCCGTCTCTACTAAAAACACAAAAAAGTAGCTGGGCATGGTGGCGGGTGCCTGTAATCCCAGCTACTCAGGAGGCTGAGGCAGGAGAATTGCCTGAACCCAGGAGGCGGAGGTTGCGGTGAGCTGAGATCGCGCCATTGCACTCCAGCCTGGGCAACAAGAGCAAAACTCCGTCTCAAAAAAAAAAAAAAAAAAAAAAAAAGATGTTTTCTCATGAGTTAATACTCACATTAACCTTATTACAAAGGCCTAAATAAAATTATCTCCTTAACTGTGTGGTGCATTTTTTTTGGTCTTTTATATCACTTATAACACTGCTTTAAAGTGTATATTTTTCAGCATGTAATCTGTGTCTACGTGGAGTTCTCTGAGTGGGATAGATTGGTTTCAGAGAGCAGCTATATATGCAAATACCACAAATTTTTAATTCTTTGACATCTTCTACTCTGTAACAGTTTGTCTTTAGTTTATTAACAATGAGAAGTATTTTAAATGTTGAATTTCTAGTACTTCTTTTGTCAATTAGAAATAAATTTCATTTCATTTCTGATCATAGAAATTCTCTAATATGTAGGCTATATACTGCACGAAATTTAAACTTTCACTGTGTGATTTCTTCTAAACCAAAACGAAAATGTTTTCTTGTAGCTATCTATTTTTTAAGAAAAATTATCTGGATTTTCCTCATCTCCTTGCCTTTTAAATTTTTTTACTTCAGCAAAAGGAGGAAATGGTATCACAATTTTACGTTAAAAGACCCTAGCATTTTCCTAATCTCAGTGAAAATACAAGTCTCTCTCTTTTGAAGAAGCAGAGCTTGGTGAAAGTGGCCACATCCAACCGTCTGCACAGCTTAATCAGTGCAAGCTTCTGTGTCTGACTCGAACGTGCTTGTAGTGTCAGGCTCCCTCTTTAGTCTGAACGTTGTTCCCTGTCATCACCCTCTACACAGTCTCTGCCCTTCTAGTCTCATCTCTCATACAAGGTTAAGAAAAAGTCGGGGGAGTTGCTGATCAGCCAGCAGAACTGTCAAAGCATCAGTCATTCTGGCCTTCCTTCCAAGAAACAAAACAAATTACTCTCCCAGCCAGGCTCCTCATTACCCTCTGGGCTCAGGTCTAAAACATTTGAACTCTCCCATATGGCTCTCAACATGTGATTGTGTCATTCCATCAGGAAGCCACTCAAAGGACATTTTCTCAGCTTGATTTAGCTTTTACTTTTATCTCTAACATGCTTCCAGGAGCGCAACATCTTTGTCCTGCTTTGTCTTCTGTATAGCCCAGTTGTCTTTTGCTCTTTACTTTCTGTAGTCCACTTATTTACTAGATTGAAGGACAGAAAACATGCCAAACATTTTTATCTGTTCTAGATTTAATATTGCCATATCAAATATTCTTTTTTGTTTGCATTTGTGTGATCTGTGTGAATGTGTGTGTGTGTCTGTGCAGCAAACAAATTTCAAAATACTTAGACTCTCCACTAAATCACCAAGCCTCTGTACAATGAAAGGGAGGGAAAATATTCCTGCAAATAGCTTTCAGAAAGAGGCCATTTATGAATACGTAATATTTCAGTAGTTCAGGTACAGTCTTCTAAAATGAAGTCAAGTCAATATTTGAGAAAATAAGGGAGCAATGGCTTTTGAAACTAGTGGTATGATTTGCTCTATCTAGTTCATAAGTGGTATAATTTACCTTAAACAAAATACAGAATACTGTAAAACCACTGCTGCTCTCAAAGAATTTTAATCTAGCTATGTTGACAAATAAATAGAACTTGAAGACAGATCTTATACATAAAATGTAGACCTTAGAATTTCATCGTTAAAAAAGCTTAGGTATAAATTTCAGAACTCTAGGGGAATGAAGTAATTTCTCTAATCCACAATAAAGTTAAAGAAGAAAAATTTTTGGAAGAAGTAAAATGAGAAAGATATTCTCGGAGAAGAAAATGAAGTTGGGCTCATTTTGTGTTTCTGATTTTCTTTCTTGCTCATTTTTTCCACACCAACTTGTTAACATTTGTCTGACTCAGCTTAAGAGTGACAGTAACTCTTTCACTTGGTATTTGGGTTTCCAGGAAAGACCCTTGATGAATTGTGAAAGATAATTTATTTTCTGAAGAGGGAAGGTTCTTTTGCTCCTTGCCAGTTATTGAGTAATTCCAACTCAGAATGTGTCCAACTTTTCTCAAGCAATCTAACAAAATATACTTTAGGATAATTAACTGTTTAGCTGCCCACAGGCTCACAGATCCCATGGGTCTGCTTCACCTTTGTAAGTGATGCTGAAATCCAGAACACAGCATAGTCGGTTGGTCTAGGGGAGAATATGAGGCTAGAGTCATTGAAAATATAATAAAGTGTGAGTGTTTGGGATGTCATGCTATTTCACATGCACATGGACACACACACATTTGTATATACACACATATCCATATGTATACTTACATACATAGACACACATATATGAGAAATATATACATATATTTTATGTGTATATACATACAATATATAAATACAAATGTACACACATGATCATAATCAACTACTACAGCCCTTGTCTGATTCACTAGGACATTTTCAATTGAAACAGAGGTAAACAGGCCAGGTGCAGTGGCTCACGCTTGTGATCCCAGCACTTTGGAAGGCCAAGGCGGGCAAATCATGAGGTCAGGAGTTTAGGACCAGCCTGGCCAACCTCGTGAAAACCCGTCTCTACTAAAAATACAAAAAGTTAGCTAGGCATAGTGGTGGGCACCTGTAATCCCAGCTACTCAGGAGGCTGAGGTGGGAGGATTTATGGAACCCAGGAGGTGGAGGTTGTAGTGAGCCAAGATTGCGCCACTGAACTCCAGCCTGGCAACAGAGTGAGACTCAGTCTCGACAACAAAAAAAAAGAAACATGGATAAACAACATTTTATGTTTTCTCATAGATGCTAAAGGTCTTAAAAGGCACAGAAGTGATGAACATGAGTTAGTCAATTAAGATGATTATATAAATCAAGTCATTAATTTCTCTTCAAATTCTTAAGCCACTTATTTTACTTATTATGTTTCTTAGTCTTAAGCAGACTCACTTAGCTGTTAGTAAAATTTAAAACACATCTTAAAGACTGAGAGCATCTACATGAACTTTAGATTGATTTACTTATTTACTTATTGATGCCAGAATATTGATTTTACTTCTACCATGTACTAGGTCCTCAAGAAATAGAAGTGGAAAAGGTAGATGAGGTTTCTACTTTTGTAAATATTATACTGTAGTCTGAAATAATCAGTTTAATACTGGTAAACTAGCAGTAGTATCTTTTGGTCTTTCAACTGGAAATGAGTGTTTAAGAAGTATTTATTTTTAAAAGTTAATATAAATCTACTTTGAGCTAAGCACAAGAGATAAAAGTACCTATAAGCCAGGGAGTAGTCTGTCTCTTACAGTACTTGGTGTCTTTAATTACTATAGAGTTGCCTCTCAGTTTCAGGTCTGATTAGACAATTGGCATGTATGACAAAAAATCAAAGAAAGTCACATTATCTTAAAAATTCATCAGTAAGGGGCCACATTAGTAATCACCATACCATGGTTCTATAAATCAATCAGAGATAAACCCACAGCTCCTCAGCCCTAACACTGCCACAGATCACAGTTTGGATAGACTGGACAAAGAAAATGTGGTAAACGTACACCATGGAATACTACGTAGCCATAAAAAATGATGAATTCGTGTCCTTTGTAGGGACTTGGATGAAACTGGAAGCCATCATTCTCAGCAAACTGACACAAGAACAGAAAACCAAACACCACATGTTCTCACTCATAGGTGGATGTTGAACACTGAGAACATGTGGACTCAGGGAGAGAAGCATCACAGGCTAGGGGCAGTTGGGGGCATAGGGGAGGGAGGACAGTGAGGGCTGGGGAGGGTGGGGAGGGATAACATGGGGAGAAATGCTGGATATAGTATACACCTAAAGTAAAATAAAAATAAAAATAAAATAAAAACAGAAGAAGTAATTTGTTGGCTCTGCTGAAAACCTTCCCTCCTCTAAAGTGCACTTTTAAAAATTAGTATCCTATTTAGCTTAGGTGATGGCTTTCTGTGTGATGAGAGGTGTGCAGGAACTGAGAATCTATGTGGTAAGAATGGAATCACATTTGCCATCTCATCCATTCCAGGGTATGAGAGCATTATGAAGAATGGTGATTAGAAACACTTACACTATTTAAGTTCTCAATATCTTTCTCTCTACTCTATGCTCCTAAAAATATATATAGCTAATTTTGGCAAAAATTAAATGAGACGGAAGCAATTCTACTACCTCAGCTATCTGGAGTACAGTTCTTAGGTAAAATAATTTTGAATACCACTAAATAATTTTGCAAGTCAACATTGCTGCAGTGTTTGTCATGCTTCCCCCAACCACTTAATCAGAATTTAGTGAACATAATTGAATCTTTCCTTAGTGACTCAACATAAATCAAAGATTAATAATTGTGCATGGCTATACTATAGTGATTATCTAAGTATAAAAAACAAAAATAAATTCAGCAAAATGGCTTTATATAAACCTCTTTACCTTGTCTGATTACCGATATTCATTTTTCAATGATCTCAATGTACCTACCAGTTGGCCTGTAATATTTTTCTCCTTCCTTTACAATCTTCTGGGAAATCAGAGAATCAAATTTGACAATATTTGTGTAAAACAAGATTAAATAGACTTTAAGTAAGGGCCTGAATGAATTTTTTTTTGAGAATGAAATATATGTGCATTAACATATTAACCTGTGATGTTCTGATTTAGCTGCTTTAAATATGTCTACCACCACACTTCTGGGTTGGACTGCTATATTACTAATGTGAAACTATAACTGGTTGATTCATTTCAAACATTTAAACTGTTTGTGAGTAGAGATGGCCCATAGTGAATAAAATTATTTACAGCATGAAGAATCTACTTCTTTATTCTCAGATGTTCACAGGCTTATCTGCATGTGTGAACTTTTATTGAGAGAATGGTGTAGTTGGAAAGCTACTCTAGGAATGACCTAACCCTCTCTTGGCTTTTACTCACTGTGGTTTCTGTATCACTTGTAGATCTCTAGCTGCATTAAATGAAAGCAATTCAAGCCATTGGCTTCAGAAAAGGGGAATATGTATACTCTTACTTATTCAATGATATGTTTATTAAGTCACAAGTGAGGGATTGTATTCTCTTCCCGGGTCCACAAGGTGGCACAGTTTCAAAGGCAAGAAATTCCCAGTGCCATACCTCCACCCACTTCCCCATTTGGGAGACTAGAGGTCTTTGACTTCCACGTGCATGGGAAAAATAAAAAATCAATGACTCCAGCAGAAGTTTAAAGGAACTCCTTTCATAGGACGGAAAACTTAAATGGGTGGGAATATCTCCCAGGTTAAAAGTCTCCTTCTCTCTCATCTGGGTGGACTCCATGTCTGGATCCCCTCCTATGACATCGTGGGAGCTCACGCTCTCTATCTCCTTTCCTCTCTCTCTGCCTAAATAAATCACTTTCTGAAAAACTCTTTGGGGTCCGACATTTACTTAATTACTCACTGTGCCCAGCAGGGTCCTCCCTCCCATTCTTGGGTGAGTGAGGGACCAAGAGCCTGAAGAACACATCCTATCGGGCAGCTGAGCCTCCCCCGCATCCCAAAACCCAATCTCACAGTACTGTGTGCTATTACAGTCTGAATTTATATTTATTTATAGTTTTTTTTATGGTTTTCTAAATATAGAAACTATATTTAGATTTTTTATAGTTTTCTAATTTTTTTATAGTCTTCTAAATATAGAAACTATATTTATTATAGTTTGTTCCCTGAAAAACTCATATTGAAATTTGATTGCTGTTGCAGCAGTATTAGGCTCTGAGACCATTAGGAAATGATAGGGCCATACAAGCTTCATCTTCAGGGGTAGGATTAAGGCCATTAAAAAGGGTAAGTGTGGCCCCCTTTTATCTCTTGCTTTTCTCCCCTGTGAGGATCCAGCCTTTCTCCCCTTCAGATGACACACCATAGTAGGCACAATAGGTCTGGAAGAGTCAATCACAGGGTTGAAGATGGTGAATGGCATTATCAGACGCCAAATCTCCTAATGTTCTGACCATAGACTTCAGCCTTCAAACTTCTGAGTCAATAGATTTCTATTTATTATAAATCATCCAGTCTCAGATTTTGGTTTTAGGTGCACAAAGACAGATACTGTTTTAGATTTTGAATATATGAAAATGCTAAGATATGTCTATACCTTCAGGGGATCAACACATGGCAGAAAATTCAGTGCAGATGTCTTTTTAAAATGACATTATAAGTTTGCACTTGGAGGTACCCCTTCTGTTCGAAACAACAACAATATCAGAGAAAACAACAAAAAATGAGAATAATGACTCTGTGATCCAGAATTTGGACAGAAATACACAACCAAGAGCAGGGCTGAAGTTATTGTTTTGATGAATTTCAAGTCCTGAAGCAGGTAGAGATCACTGGAAGTTTGGCTCCTTTAGAGTAAGAGATTAAACATATTCCACACAAGGAGGTACTAGACCTTTGTCATTAATGGGGTGAGTTACCCTGCTCAAAAAAGGAGTATGAGCAAATATGCTGCAGACAATCTTCTAAGTATAGAGCTTGATTAATATTCCAGCTTAGAAAGGTGACAGGAAGTAAACTAAATCACCTGTGGGTAGGGAGATAGGATTTGTGACATCTAATGTATCACTCAGGAAGAAGTCTGTCAATATAAGACTGAGTAAAGATTAGTGTTCTCAAGGGCCTGAGTGGAGTTGATCATAGGTATGAAGAGTAAGGAAAAAAAAAAAAAAAAAAAAGAGAGACCTTCCCATTTAGATGAGTCTGCAATCCAAAATTTCAAAGAAAAATACTCTTGTGCTAATTGAGCAATATCCTGAGTTTGACAGGGTTGAAGAGTAAGGAAAAAAATAATAACTTCCCATTTAAATTGGCCTTTAATCCAAAATTCCAAAGAAAAATACACTTATGCAAATCCTTGATCTGGTTCTGATGGCATTAAAATAACACAGGACACTGCTCAGTTAGTGTAACCTGAGAGGAAACTAGTGAATTGGGTGAGGGTTTCACCAGAGTGTTCTTATCCAATTCACCAATTTGCTAGTAAGACAAAGAAATAAAAGCAGAAGACATATTGAAGATAGAGAGAAATTTCAGAGGAAAATAGAGAAAATAGTGGAAACACTGCATTTGCGCATACGACAGCAGAATATTTTCCAGAATTGAAGAAATACATGAGTCCTCAAACTGAAAATATACTTTAAAGTACCAAGCAGAATATTACTAAATTCACAACAAGACCCATAATGGTGAAGCTATAGAATATCACAAATAAAGAAAATACTACTTGAAAGAGAGAGAGAAAAAAGCATAACTCCAATAGTTTCCAGCTGTTTATTAGCAACAATAGATGCCAGAACATAATGGAACAACATCTTCAAAATGCTGAGGAAAAATAACTGTCAGCATAGATTTTTATATCAACCCAATGACTATTCAAGAGTTTGAAAAAAATGAGGATATTTTTGATGCAAGAAAAAGAAAGTTTACAACCACAGACTTTCATAGCAAAAAGTTTATTTAGCAAGAACAACAAAAACAAAAAGAGTTAGATGCAAGAAATAAGAAGAGAAAGTAGGCTAGAACTACACTGCCACAATTGTTTTAAAAACTAAAAACTGTCGGGTGTCTTTATTTTTGTGAAATTAACATAGTAACAAATGTGTCTTTAGACAGCCCTGCCCTTATTTTTTCTTCTTTTTTTGTGTGTCTTTTCACTTTCTTTTATTGATATATAATGATTGTACAAACATTTGGGGTATATGTGGCATTTTGATACATGTATACATCATGTAATAATTAAATTAGGGTAACTGGAATATCTATCACTTTAAACATTTATTATTTTGTGTTGGAAATATTTCAAATCTTCTCTTTTACATAGCTATTTTGAAATATACAATAAATTGTTAACTATAGTCATCCTACTATGCTATCCAACACTAGAACTGATTTCTTCTATCTAACTGTATTTTTGTACCCATTAACCAAGTTCTCTTCACCTCCCACCCCACTCCTATAGTTCCCAACCTCTGGAACTACTATTCTACTCTCTACCTATATGAGATCATTTTCTAGCTCCAACATGAGTGAGAATGTGGTATTTATGTGGTATTTATCTTTTTGTGCCTGGCTTATTTCACTTAATATAATGTCTACCAATGCTATCCATATTGCTGCAAATTATAAGATTATATCATTTTGTATGACTGAATAATATTCTGCTTTGTATATATATCACATTTTCTTTATCCTTTCATCTGTTGACAGGCACCTACACTGACTCTGTGGCTGGGTCATTGTAAATAGTGCTTCAATAAGCATGAAAGAACAGATATCTCTTCTATGTGCTGCTTTTCTTTCTTTTGGATGTATAATCAGAAGTGTGATTGCTGAATCATATGGTAGTTCCATTTTTTTTAGGAGCCTCCATACTGATTTACACAGTGGCTACATCAATTTATGTTCCCACTAACAATGTATTAACAGTCCCCCTTTCTCCACATTCTTGCCAAGACTCATCTTTTGTCTCTTTGATGACAGTCATTCTAACTGAAGTGGGATTATCTCACTATGACACTAATTAATTTTAATGTTCACTATTTTTTATATGCCCACTGGCCATTTATATGTCTTCTTTTAAGAAATGTCTATTCAGGCTGGGCACGGTGGCTCACGCCTGCAATCCTAGCACTTCGGGAAGCCGAGGCAGGTGGATCACTTGAGGTCAGGAGTTCAAGACCAGCCTGGACAACATGTTGAAACCCCGTCTCTACTAAAAATACAAAATTAGCCAGACATGATGATGGGCACCTGTAATCCCAGCTATGTAGGAGGCTGAAGTAGGAGAATCATTTGAACCTGGAAGGCAGAGGTTGCAGTGAGCAGAGATTGCACCACTATATTCCAGTCTGGGCAACAGAAAGTCCATCACAAAAAATAAAAATAAAATAAAATAAAATAAAAGTAAATAAATAAAAATATCTAGTTGGGTAACTTGTCCATTTTTTAAATCAGATTTATAGATGACATCATCTTATATTTAGAAAAACCTACAGATTGGACCAAAAACTGTTCACACCAATAAATAAATTCGGTGAAGTTGTAGGATACAAAATCTACATACAAAAATCAGTAACATGTATATATGCCAATAGCAAACAATTAGACAAAAAAAAAAAAAAATCAAGCAATTCCACTTTCAATAGGTGCTAAAATAAAATACCAAGAAATAAATGTAATCAAAAAAGAGAAAGATCCCTATAAGGAAAACCATAAAATGCTTATGAATAAAATTGAAGAAGACAACAACAACAAAAAAAAAAAAAAAAAAGGAAAAAAGGAAAAATAACACATGCTCATTGATTGGAAGAATCAATATTGTTAAAATATCTATAGTCTCCAAAGCAATCTACAGATTCAGTGCAATCCCTATCAAAATGCCAATGTTATTCTTCACAGGAAGAGAAAAAAAAAAAGTCTAAAATATGTGTGGAACCACAGAAAAGCCCAAAAAGCTAAAGCAATCCTGAGCAAAAAGAACAAAGCTGGAGGGATCACATACCTGACTTCATACTAGGCTACAAACCTACAGGAACCAAAACAGGATACCACTGGCATAAAAGCAGACACATAAACCAATGAAACAGAACAGAGAACACAGAACTAATGACCAAGACACCAAGAATATACATGGGAGAAAGGGCAGTTTTTTTATAATTGGTGTTGGGAAAACTGGATGATCATATATAGGAAAATTAAACTAGACTCCTATCTCTCACTATATACAAATATCAAATCAAAATGGAATAAAAACTTAAATGTAAGACCTAAAACACTGAAACCACTAGAAGACAATATTGGAGAAATGCTTTTGAACATTGGTTTGGGCAAGAAATTTTTTGATAAGGCCCCAAAACACAGGCAACAAAAGCAAAAATACACAAGTAGGAGTAGTATTACATCAAGCCAAAAAGCTTCTGCACACCCAAATAAACAATCAACAAAGTGAAAAGACAACATATAGATTGGGAGAAAATATTTGCATACTATTTGACAAGGGATTTATCGGAATATACAAGGAACTCAAACAACTGAACAGCAAAAAATAAAAAAAATTAAAAAAATTTAAAAAATTATTTAACTGTTCAATACAGTAGCCACTAGCTATAAGTGGCTATTTAAGTTTAAATTGATTAAAATAAAATAAAAATGTATTTTTTCTTTTATAGTAATCACATTTTAAGTGCTTAGTACCACATGTGTCTAACACTTATTACATTGCATAGTGTGCAAATAGAAAACACTTCCCTCATTGCAGAAAGTTCTAGTAGAATGCAGTAGTGAGAGTTTGGGGAACCCCAGAAAGCTATGTATTTTACAAGCTGACAGTACCTAGGAAAGAGTATAAATAGTATGAACAAATGATACATCCACTGAATTTAAGAATATCAGCTTCAGTCATTTTATAAAATCCTATTTAAGATATAGTTTAATCAGTATGTGGTTTTTATCAACTATATTTTGTGTGGCAATCAGTAGACAGAATAAACCAGTTTCACGTGCCATATACAAATCACCTAATATTGGGTAAAGTCATTATTCTTAGCAAATCAGCTTCAATAACAAAAATCTTTAAAAGGATTTTACTTTAAAAAGTAAATTTTAGAAGTTATCTATTTGTTAATGTTAATATAAGTCATATGTGTTAGAACTACAAATAACCAAACAAAAAGAAACAAATCAGAAAAACAACAGTAAATCCTCCCATTGATTTCATATGTATCTAGACTTTATTTTTTAATAGCAAATAAAAATTGCATATGAAAAAAGTTTGTTTTGAAACCTCTACATAGTTTCTACCATAAATTAAGTTACAGCTTTGGATAAGTAGAGGTCAGACTAATGGAATACTTTTCAAATTAGTTAGACTTCACTTTTTTCATAATGTGTATAAAATTATCTGTGGCTCATTTATTTGCCCATCTATTTCATTTGTTCATTTACATAAAAATATGTTGAATGTTTGTTGTATTCTAGGCACTGTGCTGAATCCTGAAAATTTATTAGTATAAAGATATAATTATTTCCTTCAAGGGTGTATTACCTATAGTAAGAAACAAACAATATTGAATCATATGGAAAAGTTGCAGTTACAGCTATAAAAAATTGGTTGTATATTGGTATGTTTAATTTAATGCATAGACATTTTAATGTAGAGTTAGAAATGTTATCACGATAGGGGTATATTGCTGTGAGATGATATATACTTCTCTATGTTTTCCATGAGGGTTTCCTGAAATGAGGTCCAAGCTTAAATCTGTAGGGAAAGTGGTGAATCTGAGATTTGAACCCTGGTGTAAGCCAAAGACTACACTTTGCTTGTTTCTCTCACTCTTGTTAACTTTTCTCTCTCCATTCTTTTCTTCCTTTTTTTTAATTTGTCTGGTTATTAAGCTTAAATCTACAGGGAAGGTAAGTTAGGTGAAGATGAAATAGTGATTCAGGAAGGAAGTCAACTTGTCAGTGGAAAGACTTACAAATTAATCTCTTCTTACCTACATGTGAAATTTGGAGATCTGCCTGCTAATAGTTCTTAAGCATTTTATAATTTTGTTAAATTTAAACTGGAAGTCACTAGCCTGAGGCTGTCTCTGAGTTCCTGTGTAACAAACTATAATTGAATCTGGTAATAAAGCAAAACTTAACTAGGAGTATAGTCTTTTTAACAAATAGCCAGGTTTCTGGTAATAAAGCAAAACCTAACTAGGAGTATAGTCTTTTTAACAAATAGCCAGGTTTCACACAGTCACACTTGACTGAGTTTTAGCCAATCACAGGCATCCAACTGATCAGACCATATCTAAATAAGGCAAATGCCTTGTCATACCATGCCCACATAAGGTAGATACTTAGTCCATTGGGTGATTTCTCTATTTTGATTCCATGTTTGAACTATAAATGCTTACTGCTCACACTTAATAGGCAGAGCCTTCTGAACTTCTTCTGGTTCTGAGTGCTGCCTAATTCATTAATTGTTCTTTGTTCAAATAAGCTGTTAAATGTAAAGCTTTGTTTAAGTTTCTATGTTTTTATTATATGCAATGAGAATTAATCATTGGTAAAAGAAAAGGAGGAAAGAAAAGAGGGAAGAAAAGAAGGGAGAGAAACAAAGCAACAAAACAGGTGAGAGACAACAGCAATGTGTATTTTTGGTATTAAACCAAAGTTTAAATTCCAGATTCATCACTCTTTGGCTTATCACTTTGAGCAATTTACTTAATATGTCTGAGTTTCAGCTTGTCATCTTTAAAAAGACATTGATTATTGCAACCTTTGTACCCTGGGTTGGGAATGGAAAACAGTATGAAAAATCATCAAAAAATTAAAAATGGATTGACCTACTGTATGATCCAGCAAGCCTATTTCTAGGCATTTATTTTTTTAAAAAATTAAAACCAGGATCTTGAAGAGATGTTTGAACTCCCATTTTCATTGCAGCATTTTTCACAATAGTCAAGATATGGAAATAACCTATATGTCCACTGATGGTGACATGGTTTGAATCTGTGTCCCCACCCAAATCTCATGTTGAAATGTAATCCCCAATATTGGAGGTGGGTCCTGGTTGGATGTGATTGGATCAGGGGTAGAGTTGTTATGAATGATTTAGCATCATCCCCTTGGTGCTACTCTTATGATAGTGAGTTATTCTGAGATTTGGTTGTTTAAAAGTGCATAGCACCTCTCCGTATTCTTTTTCTCCTGCTCCAGTCATGTAAGATATGCCTGCTGCCCTTTTGCCTTCTGCCATAATTACAAGATTTTTAAGGCCTCCCCAAAAACAGAAGCTACCATGCTTTCTGTACAGCCTGAAAAACCATGAGCCAATTAAACCTTTTTTCTTTATAAATTACCTTGTCACAGCTATTTCTTTAGAGCAGTGCTAAAATAAACTAATACAGAAAATTGGTACTGAGGAGTGGGGCACTGCTATAAAGATAGTAAAAAATGTGAAAGCTACTTTGGAACTGGATAATGGGCAGAGGGTGGAACTTCCTAGAGACTTGCTGAATGGTTACAACAAAAATGCTGACAGTGATATGGACAGTGAAATCCATGCTGAGGCAGTGTCTGATAGAGATGAGGAACTTATTGGGACCTGGAGCAAAGGTGATTTTTGTTATGCCTTAGCAAAGAGACTGGCTACATTGTGCCCCTGGGTTAGGAATCTGTGGCACTTTGAACTTGAGGATGATTATTTAGGGTATCTAGCAGAAGAAATTTCTAAGCATTCAAGATAAACTGGCCACTTCTAACAACCTATGCTCATATGAATGAGCAAATAAATGTCTTAAAATTGGAACTTATATTTAAAGGGAAAGAAGAGTGTAGAAGTTTGGAAAAATGCAGCCTGGCTATGTGGTAAGAAACAAAACCCATTTTAAGGTGAGGAATTTAAGCAGGCTGCAGAAACTTACATAAGTAAAGAGGAGCCAATTGCTAATAGTCAAGACAATGGGGAAAAGACCTCAAAGTAATTTTGGAGATCCTTACAGCAGCCTCTTCCATCATAGGCCCAGAGGATTAGGAGGACAGAATGGTTTTGTGAGTCAGGCCCAGGGCCCCACTGCCCTGTGCAGCCTCAGGACACTTCTCCCTGCATCTCAGCTACTCCAGTTAAAGCTTCAGCTCAAAGGGCCTCAGATACAGCTCAGGTTACTGCTCCAGAAAGTACAAGCTATAAGCCTTGGTGGCTTCCATCTGGTGTTAACCCTGTGGGTGCACAGAATGCAAGAGTTGAGTCTCAGGAGCCTCCATTTAGATTGGAGAGGATGTATGGAAAATCCTGGATATCCAGGCAGAAGGGCTTAATGTAAAGGTAGATCCCTCATGGAGAACCTCTACTATGGTAGTGTGAAGGGTAAATATGGGTTTGGAGCTCCCAAACAGAGGCCCCACTGGGGCACTGCGTAGAGGAGCTGTGAGCAGAGGACCATCAACCTCTAGATCTAAGAATGCTAGATCCAGTGGCAACTTGCACCCTGTGCCAGGAAAAGCCACAGGCATTGAATGCCAGCCTTTGAGAACAGCCATGGCAGTTGAATCCTGGAAAGCAACAGAGGCACAGCTGCCCAAGCCTTGAGAGTCCACCCCTTCCATCAATGTGCACTGTATGTGAGATGTGGAGTCAAATGAGATTATTTTGGAAATTTAAAATGTAATGACTACCCTGCTGGGGTTTGGCCTTGCATGGGTCCTATAGCCTCTTTCCTTTGGCCACTTTCTCCCTCTTAGAATGAGAGTACTTACTAAATGCCTAAAATTCCATTTTATCTTAGAAGTAACTAACTTGTTTTTGATTTTACAGGTTCATAGGTGAAAGGTACTAGCTTTGTCTCAGATGAGATTTTGGACCGTGAACTTTTGAGTTAATGTTGAAATTAGTTAAAATTCTGGGGGACTGTTTAGAAAGTATTATTGTATTTTGCAATGTGAGAGAACATGAGATTTGAGAAGGGCCAAGAACAGAATAATATGGGTCAAATATGTGTCCCAACCCAAGTCTCATGCTGAAATATAATTCCCAAAGTTGGATGTGGGACCTGGTGGGAGATGATTGGATTACGGGGGCGGAATTTTCATGAATGGTTTAGCACCATGCCCTTGGTACTGTTCTTGTGATGGTGAGTGAGTTATCGTGAGATCTGGTTGTTTGAAAGTGTGTACCATCTCCTGCCTCTCTCTCTTCCTCCTGCTTCGGCCATGTAAGATGTGCCTCCTTTCCCTTCTGCCATGATTGTAGGTCCTGAGACCTCCCCAGAAGCAAAAGCCATTGTGCTTCCCATACAGCCAGCAGAATTGTTATCAAATTAAATATTTTTAAATAAATTACCCAGTGTCAGATATTTCTATATAGCAGTGCATGAACAGACTAATACAGATGAATAAATGGGTAAGAAAATGTAGTATATACATATTAAGAAAAATTATTCAGCCTTAAAAAAGAAGGAAACCCTGAAAAATGTAACAACATTGATGAACCTGGAGATTAGTATAAGAAATGAGACAGTCACCCATGGACAAATATGATTCCACTTATATAAAGTATCTAAATTAGCCAAACTGGTAGAAGCTGTATTAGTCTGTTCTCACACTGCTATGAAGAACTACCTAAGACTGGGTAATTTACAAAGAAAAGTTTAATTGACTTGCAGTTCCACATGGCTGGGGAGGCCTCAGGGAACATACAATCATGGCAGAAGGCACCTCTTTGCAGGGTGGCAGGAAGGAGAAGTGCAAGCAGAGAACAGACACTTATAAAACCATCAAGTCTCCTGAGAACTCATTATAATTGAAACAGCATGTGGGAAACCACTCCCATGATTCAATTACCTCCACTGGGTTTCTCCCTTGACATGTGGTGATATGAGGATTATGGGGATTACAATTCAAGATGAGATTTGGGTGAGGACACAAAGCCTAACCATATCGAAAGCCAGAGTAGAATGGTTGCTGCTAGGATCTACAGTAGGGAAAAGGAGGAGTTGCTCTTCAATGGGTATAATGTTTCAGTTACATAATAAATAAGTTCTTGAGGTCTGCTATACAACATGATATCTATAATTAACAATACCTTATTGTACACTTAACTTTTTTAAAAAAGTAGATATCAGTTATATATTCTTATTATAATAAAAAGGCAATAAAAATAGATACCATATTATTTGGATGATTTTTTACAAGATGATATATAGAGCAATTAAAACTTTGAATAATGGAGTTCAATAGATCCCCAATATACAATTGACATTTAGTAATATTTTAAAGATGCTTGCAGTGGAGATGAAGAGATAAATCAATAAACATATAACCTAAGATTTAGTTCTTACCACTTTCACAAGCAAAAAGCGACATGAACAAATGTGTAAATAAAATGTATGCAGGATAACTTCTTAATGATGTCTAAAATTGTGGTCATATTTCTTAATTACCATTTATCAAGTCTTATCTCTCCCACTTCATCCCACTGTTTAACACTTCCTTCAGCTTTTGAGGGCTTTTTAAAAGGCATAAATGCAAAAGTAGATATTTTTTATTTTACATAAATGTGACATGTTATAAACGAAGTTCTATCTTTTTGTTCAGTAAATATATACCGAATATCTTCACGTATTATATACACAGATCTTCTCATTCTATTTATGTACCAGAAAACATTTGTGATCTGAATAAAAATCTTAAACTCTTACATAACTGAATTGTTTTCTATTTGAAAAAGCTGATGACACCATATAAAAATGATTAACTGTAAAATATATCTTTAATGGATACAATCGTTAATAGTTATCATGCTTAAATATGAAAAGAAATACATTAAAATGACAAATTAATTTAGAACAAGAGTTGGTAATGTCAATGAAAAGTCTTATCACTGTTTTGTCTTTGGGTATAATCTTCTTTTTTTTTTTTTTTGAGACGGAGTTTTGCTCTTGTTACCCAGGCTGGAGTGCAATGGTGTGATCTCTGCTCACTGCAACCTCCGCCTCCTAGGTTCAGGCAATTCTCCTGCCTCAGCCTCCTGATTAGCTGGGATTACAGGCACGCGCCACCATGCCCAGCTAATTTTTTTTTTTTTTTTTTTTTTTTTGTATTTTCTTTAGTAGAGACGGGGTTTCACCATGTTGACCAGGATGGTCTCAATTTCTTGACCTCGTGATCCACCCACCTGGGCCTCCCAAAGTGCTGGGATTACAGGCTTGAGCCACAATGCCCAGCTGGGTATAAACTTCTTAAGGATTTAGTAAGTCTGAAATAGGTGCTGATAGTTTTTCAGCAAATTTGTATCTTCTGATTTTCATCTGGTCAGTGATATTGCTATGTCTCCCACAGTAGATAATAAAAGTCAAAAATGTTTTGTGCATATTACATTTTCTTCATTAACTATCTGCAAAATGAAAATTAAGTACTTAATTTTTAATTTAACATGTATTTTATTTTTTATAGTTTGTTACTGTATTTACTGGAAAAACATTTTTAATAAGATTATCAATACAATAAGTGATCAAACTACAAAGTGAAAGCTTTCAGTTTAACTTCTCTACTCTCGATCTCATGACTATTCAGTTTTTATTTCATATACATATTTTACTTATATCTTCTCTTTAATTTATCTCGTATCATATCTTATGTGCTGCCAGGAAGCCTAACAGCTTTTGTATCTCACAGACCTCTGCACAGGTCTCAGAATAAATGGTTAAATGTCAAAATCTAGGAAAGGGGCAGTCTATTTTATTAGTGAGCATAGCATGCTGTTTTTGAAAAGAAAGTGTTAGTTACTCTGGATCCAGAAAATCTTGAGAGAGGAGAAAAAAGATTATTTGTTAAAGCAAAAATTATATTCACTGCATTGCTCATGATGTTGACTCCCTCTCAACCATGCCATACAAATAGGCTGTATAATGCTATCATGAAGGTTTTAGGCATTTCTTGGTGACTCACTGATGCTGTAGTACTGAGACACTTCAGTTCATTTGCTTCACCTTGCAATGCAGTCTTTGAGAGGCAGGAAGCTAGTGCCAGTTTGATAATAGTTCAGAGCTCCACCACCCTGCTTACCACCTGCAGTTTATGTATCTGTATAGCTCTTAGAGAAGGTGCTTCAAATGAGAGAAGCCCTTTATTCTGCCATCAAGTTTACCTTGACAACTAAAGAAGCAGAAGTAGTCAAAATTGATGTTGATATATGTAATTCAGTGAGTAATTCTGAGAGGGCTAAAGAAGACTCTAATGTTTTCCATGCTGGGAAAGGTATGTGCAATATTAGGAAACTCAAAAGAATATTAAAAATTCCATTCGTTTTTTAAAACACTGAGCTGAATGAATCAAAAGTCTGTATTGGTCGAATTCTACATAGTGACAATCAATCAATGACTTATGAATTCAATCTTTAATTCCACAAATGAGGAGGTAGATGCCAAACAATTTTAAATGACATGGCTAGAGGATATGATTAATCAGTGGCCACACTAGGATTAGAAGTCTTCCTATATTTGACTCCAAAATTAATGCTAACTCATGTGTATGCCTGGCATTCATATACATGCTTCCAAATATGTCTTACTGCATTTATATTTTTTGAGTAAGACCTCTTTCGGAGCAATATGTTCTATAACTTAATCCCTCTCCTTATAAAATACTACATTAACCCCAAATTGGAAAGAAACTGTAACCCCTCTTGAATAGTACATTTCACCAAGACGTTAAAAAAGTGGACATGTGGGTTTTCTCAAAAGCTCTTGATCCCGTTCTTGTAAACACAGCCCTTCTAAACATACCTCAGCACAAGGACAGTGCATGCACTGATTATGTAAATGAATTCACTGTTTTCTAGGTCACAGCAGGCCTTTTATATAGAATGCACCAACAGGAATATCAGGGGGTGCTTGTTGCCAGAATGTAAATGACTTCTACTGAAAAAATTTACTGGAGATGAAAGACGTTATGTAACTCTTATCTTCTCACTCACTTAAAAGAACTGTGATCTGAGACAATGTTCTGCCACTCTGGAAATAGTTATGTTGGTTTCCAGGCTAGGTGAATTACAAAATTTGGGGCTAAAATTTATTCCTTCTATTCTGTCATTAACTCTCCAGGATCTTGTAAACTGCTTGGGTCTCAGAGTCCTCATCTGAATAATCTTGTTTATTTTTAAATGGAGGTAGGGAATAGATATTTAACTACTATCGCTAACAACTTGTTAATATACCTGGAGAGGACTTGACAAATAACTGTCCTTGTTAGATTTCCTTAGATGCAAAACAAACACCAGCATTGTTTTTATTTAAGATTTTCAGGATGGTTGCTCATATGTTCTTAAATGTTAAGAAAATTCACTAGAATTCTAATACAAAGCATTTTGTTATTCCACAATTTTTCTTATACTGTGGAATATATCCTTTCTTATATACAGATTTCCACATATGCTGAAAGGAATAAATCGTTTTGGTACAATGAAAACGGAAACTGGCTTTGCAAATATTATGTGAGAAAATTATGGCAGTAAAAGATATCTAATCTAACCGATCCCCCATTTTGTCTTTAGCCTTCAAACTGCCCTCCACTCCTGGGCTTGGGCCAAACTAACTTACGGAGAAATTTAGTTTATAGGTTAAATGGTAACAAGTCTTCCCCCAAACTCATCTGCTTTTGTAAAGCTAATGAGAGACCACCAGGCTAAGAGGGTAAGAGAAGCCTGAATTCTGCTAAGGTGCTGACCTAAACGATTATCTGCTATTATTCTGGAGATGACAGGTAATGAAATTTCCCCAATTACTTTTGCAGATAATGTTACTATTGTAGAACCTAAGATTAGCCTTTTGCGATGTCTTTTCATATTTTTTGCATGTTTGACCACCAATGGCTCCGCCTGGACCCACCAACCTCTCCTATGGCCCCAACCCAGAAGTAATTCAGTACACATGAAGACCATTTCCCACACCCCTATGATTGTACCCTCAGCCAATCAGCAGCAAGGTCTCATTGCCTAGTGACCCCTCTTTCTTTTCCCAACCATCCTTGAAAAATTCCAGCCTGTAAATTTTCTAGAAGACTGGTTGGAGTAATAATAAAAGTGTGGTCTCCCATTCAGCTGACTCTGTGTGAATTAAGCTCCGTCTCTATTGCAATTCCCCTGTCTTGATAAATCGGCTTTATCCAGGCAGCAGGCAAAATGAACCCACTGGATGGTTACACTGAACATGGACTAGGACAAGTAGGAAAAAGTGCTAGTTCCACTACTTACACCTGTGGGACCCTGGACATGCTGTCAACTTCACTGTGCCTCAATTATCTCCAAAAATAATTATTATTCCATAAAAGATGCTGCTGTACCAAAAAAAGGCACTGTTGTTATCATATCACGTACAGTAATTTAAAAGCACTGAGGTCATATAAACATATTTTGTTGCATCTTCTTGCTGGCCTTTTATCTGTTGTCTAACTTTGAGTAAATTTTGGAAGAAAAGAATTAATCCTCTTCTGGAGAACATTGTATTTAGAGCACAGTCAACATACACTAAACAAACTTGCAGTTATAAGATGAATAAGTTCTGGATAGCTAATGTACAACACGGTAAATACAGTTGATAATAATAACGTATTGCCTACTTGAAATGTGCAGAGAATACATCTTATGTATTCATATCACATCTCTAGAGTTAATCTCCAGTCTCATTTTAATGACAATAACAGTTTTGACCCCTGACTGAAATATCTGAAGTTTGACATCAGCTGTAGATGAAAGGTATGAGGAAAACAACAGACCCTTTTTCAGATAGGATATAACAATCTTCCATTCAAGGTGAATCACTGACAAATCTCTACAGGAGAAAAACTCTGCAAAGTATTTTCTGTGGCTGAGCCCATCACAATTCAACAAAGATTACACTTAGGTTTATTTTTCATTTCAAAGTGTGTGCATGTGTGTTTTTCCTCCTTCTACCCACACATTCCCCTGTCTGTAAACTCCTTTTTACCAGAAGGGTTCTGGCAGAACAAAGGTGTCAAAAGAAATTCAGTCAGGCAGACACAATGTTAGCTGAACATAATGGGTGTTAGCTGCATGACTCAGGCAAAGAGTACAGTTACTAAATCTCAGAAACTTTCTTTGATGAGAAAAATAACTAGGAAGCAAGGTAAAACAATGGAAACAGAATTTCAAAATTCATGAACTATAGGATTCCTTGGTTCAGAGACACTTTTGTCCCTTGAGACTTGAATTCATTGAAAATACTTACATACACAATTGACCACCAAGTCAAAGACATGGAATGGGTATAGTATCATTTTATCTGTGAAGTCTACTGATACCATTAAAAATGATAAATGCAACAAATGTTGACTGAGTGCCTGCTATGTGCCAGGTACCTCTAAGTAAGAGACTGTATTAGAGAGTATGGTAGAATCACTATGTTCACATTTCCAGAAATAGTTCTTGTGAGGTGGGATTACTTTTCTAGATATTTCTACTTCATTAGTCCCTAATAACGCTGCCTCTTGCCATCTCCTACAACCAGAAATAAAAACCAGAAATTAGGCAGAAGTTGTGGGCAGGTGCTGTTTATTGTTGGGTTGATAGAAGGCTTTGGAATATAAATGGGGTGTGTGGATGAGGTGGAATTGGTGAGGGAATGTATTTTAGCATAATCAAGTCAAAGGTAAGTTAACAGAAAGAATGGAAATTTCATATGCAATCCTGGTCAAGTTTTTCTGGCAGATTATGTAATCCTCATAGTGTGAGCTCTTATTTCAATTTTGTTTTTCTTTGTGGGAAAGACTAAGTAAGAGCTAAGGATAGGGAATTTTCAACATTCTTTTTTCTCCACCCACCAGGCCCCGAGGAGTGGAGCATTCTTTCCTTTAGCAGGTAGCAGACACTTAACTATGTAATTTATAAGACATAAGACAGATATTGGTAGATGACAATTTCCAACAAAAAGGGAGTTGTGACTTTACAAATACATAGGGTTGTAGCAGAAGAAGATATGGGGGAGCTGGGAATATTGAGAGGCACAAAATTGTTATTCAAGAGATGAACTTTGAGGGAAAAAATAGGAGGTAAAATTAGGAAATGAAGCAGTGTTCATGTGAGAATCTCCGGAGACTAAGGACTGCCTAGTGAATCCCCAAAATCTCTGTGGTGAGGCTTCATTTCCGCAGGGTATGAAGATAGTGATTAGCTGGCCGTAAATAAGTTTTGAATAAATAAAACAAGGACTCTTATGCAATATAAAATGAAAGTGCATTAAAGATTTCAACTAATTTATTTTCTTTCCCCTCATTTTTTTTTAAGAATGGAGACAATGTCCTGCTCTGTCACCCAGGCCAGAATGCAATAGGGAGATCTTGGCTTACTGCAGTCTCGACCTACAGAGATCAAGCAATCCTCCTGCCTCAGCATCCTTAGTAGCTGGGACTACAGTCATGTGCCACCACGGCCAACTAATTTTGTACTTTTGTAGAAACAGAATTTCACCATGTTGCCTAGGCTGGTTTTGAACTCCTGAGCTCAAGAGATCTGCTCACCTCTACTTCCCAAAGTCCTGGAATTACAGGTGTAAGCCACTACACCCAGCTTCAACTAATTTCTAAACAAGAAAAGCAGTAAGATAAAGTTCAAAAGAAAATTTATAGAACTGAGATATATATATATATGTGTGTGTGTGTGTATATATATATGTACACACACATATATATACACATATATAGGTATGTATGTATAGTCAGTCAGCAATACTGAAATGAATTTGCTAATAGAAGTCAAATTGCTTAATATTGCATTGGGCAATAAATTGTAATGTTTGTGTTATTGTTTCAACCAGGGGGAATTCAATTTTATCTTTACTGATTAAATTTAATTTGCACAGTTATGAAGAGCAACCATTTATATTGCCACAAAGAGGAATCATTTGCAACTTCACTTCTATGATTTAAATCTCTAAACCTACAGAACATCCAATAGCCTAGTCAACAACATTAAAAAAAAACAATCAAAATTGTATTCTTCTAGAGAATCAAATTATTCTTGAAGAGTTCACTAGACAACAACCAGCATGCCACAGAAAGGTTAGTATCTTTTGCCCATTTCCAAACTTAAACTTCTTCTAGTATCTTTTGCCCATTTCCAAACTAAAACCTCTCACATGAAGCAGTGTTTATGTGAGAATCTCTTTTACTAGAGGTAAAACCTTTTTTCAGTCGTCTTTGCATAGTTCGACATCAATTTAAAAATTTGCTTAGATCTTTATGAAGGTTTCACATCTATATTCACTTTAAAGTGGTAGCCAATGAGCCCTCCAGAATTTAGAAAAGGGGTAACTCCCATTCTCCAGTCACCAGCAGGCATCTGAAAGAAAGTTTGTTTCCTTGACTTTCCCCTCCCAAGAGAATAATTATCAACATATCCTATGGAACAAAATATATTTTTGTGTGGTATTACGATGCAAGGGACAGATTTTGCAGATAATCTAATAGCACATTCCTGGAATGTACTCTTCATCATCTAAATGAACTCTGTCTAGTCTATCCAAGATATTCTTTATATTTAAGTATTCTGTCTTCTTTTTTAATGAGACACGTGGGTCTTGTGAATTAATCATTTCCATCTTCCCATCTGAAAGCACACTATAGTTTTGGTATAGTACAGTATATATACTGTTCTCTGGCTGTGGAAATGTGGTTTTGATATAGTATAATACAGTTTAGTATGGAGTCAGACCCAAGCTAGAAGCCAACCTAGGTAGGCACAGGGGTCCTGAGCAATAACACAGGGGGTAAGAAGTACTTCAAGAGATACAGCTAAGCTAGATGTGGGGGAATGTGACTGAATACAACCACTGACCACAGAGAGTAAGTACATTCGACAGTTCAAAACTTAATGGGGAAACAAAGAGGTAGAATGAAGGCAGATGAAGTTTAGGAAATAATCCATATTAGGAAGTTCAGTTTAACAATTAGAAACTACTAGAAAGGGTTCTATTCACAAATCATGTTGACAGCAGGTAGAGATCTGACCATATGTGGATTCAGAAAATAGAACTCAGCTCCCTGGAAGAAAAAAAATAGGGTGTAAAGATTTAATTCAAGCACTTGGTACTTATTCTAGTCAGAACACTTTGTACTTATTCTAGTCCAAGCAGAATAACAAAGGCTAAGCTCATGGAAAGACAATCTTGGTATACACATAAGCTTTGAATAGTGTATATTTTTGGGGGAATTGTCGCCAGGGAGCGAAGACTATCTGGGCCGGTGGCTCAGGGTGAAAGAATTTACCAAGACAGTTGTAGGTAGAGAAAGGCATGTTTATTAGACAAAATAGGAAAATACTTGTGAGGTGGCAACAGGCAGGATCAGAAGATAAGCTGACTGCCAAGAAACAAAGGCTTGCTGGGGATTTTATAGAAAGAAGTGTTTATGCTGCATGCTGAAGAGGGCTTTGTGCAGTACTGATAACGCCAAGGTTGCAGTGAGCTAACTTGGAGGCGTCTGCTGATAGTTGGATGGAGGAAGATTGTGAGCTATTTGTACAAGAGGGCTGTATACATTTAAAATATTTGATCCTGGACCATGAAGAAAGGCAGATTTGTAGCTTATCTGCCTCCTCTTTTTGCTTTCTTCTGTTCCCACCAGTGTGACTCCCTTTCCCTAATTCGGACTCTATAGGAATCATGTTTCGTTCCCTGACACATTTTAGCTATATAGGGTTAAAATAATAAAAATTCAGTGAGTTGAATGCAGGGGATGGAGAAAGGCCATGTGAAAGCCCTACAGACAAAACTGAATTCCTTAATCCCTAGCTTAAAAAAGAATGCTAGAATTACTAATTTTACTATGTGGGGGGCTGATATTTGGATTATAATTTTTTAAAACTGAAGTGGGAAAGAGTATGGGATGTGAGTAGGAATAGATGCACATTTAGGAAATCTTGAAAGTAATGGCACAAAATACAAATCTGGAACTAGATGACAACCAATTCATTATTCTATTATTTCTTCATCTTGAGCAATACGTAATAGAGTTGATCTTGTTGCCTATTCTATATAATATCCTGGGTTCCCTTCAGCTGGTTAATGGTGTAGAAATACTGGTACATGTGAGCTTAGATTCATTCTGCAGTGCCTGTATATGTTCTTTTATATATCAACTTTTAATAAGTGATCCTACTACCTCTTTTTTAAAACCCTGCTCTTTACAGACTTGTTAACTAAATTGACATATATTTCATTTTTTTATAGCTCCCTCAACTCTTCTCCAGGTTTCAATCTTCCAAGCTTTACAATTTAATATATCTTTCCCACCTATTGTTATGATTATTAATTCCATGGTTTTTGAAGTTAATGATCTTACATCTGGATCTTCTGTTGATTTAAACCTAATTTTGTCTCTGCATTTAAGCATTATTTCTACCCTGAGGCCCCTTGCTTTCTGAAACTTTATTATCTATTTTCTTTAACCACAGTATGCCTGAAGTACCTTGTACTGATTCTACCAGCTTGCTAGAGCTGATCATTAAATATTCAGGAATTTTGTGAGTGTACTGTCAATCTGCCATGGTATGAGTGTTTATACCAAATTAACTTAAAGTTCCTGCAGCTGAAATGTTTACAGGTGAGAGAATCAAGATACAGAAAGGTTTATTAATTTTCCCAAGATCAAAATGCTAATAAGTTATGTAAATAGAATGAGAACTTGGACCTTTTCTATTCTAACCCATGCCATGGGCATTTTATGATTCTCAGAGAATACTGAAGCAGAATTTAAAAATAAGAAATATAATGGTATGATATATATTTTAGTAAAAGATGGAAGATAATATTGTAAGAGGATTTAAATGCTGTTTTTGAAATAGGGTTCACATTGTAAAACTAGCTTAAAGATTGTTTTTTTCTGGCTGGGTTCAGTTTCTCAAGCCTATTATCTCAGCACTTTAGGAGGCCAAGGCAGGTGGATTGATTCAGGTCAGGAGTTGGAGACCAGAGATGAATCCCCTCTCTACTAAAAATACAAAAGTTAGTCGAGCATGGTGGCAAATGCCTGTAATGCTAGCTATTCAAGAGGCTGAGGCGGGAATCGCTTAAACCTGGGAGGTGGAGGTTGCAGTGAGCTGAGATCACACAACTACATTCCAGCCGGGGCAACAAAGTGAGACTCAGTCTCAAAAACAAACGAACAAACAACACACACACACACACACACACACACACACACACACACACACACAGTTTCTTCACAGTGACACAGTGTATAATTGATTTTTATATAGTTGGCACAAGCTTAATTATGGTTACAGAACTTGAATGGTTAATGTCTCAATAAATAAATACAGTAAAATAATATATTTCTATAAATTTCTATATTAAACCAGCAGTAGACAGAGCAGTTAAAATAAATGCCTAAAAATGTGCATTGTTAAAGTCTTAAAAATATACAATGCAAATTGGGGACTTCTTCATTATATGAAAAAGATACTTGCACACACATGTTTATAGCAGCACAATTTGCAATTGCAAAAATATGGAACCAATCTAAATGTCCATCAGTCAACAAGTGGATAAACCATGGTATACATATATGATGGAATACTACATAGCCATAAAATGAATGAATTAATGGCATTCACAGCAACCCAGATGATACTGGAGACTATTATTTTAAGTGAATTAACACAGGAATGGAAAACCAAACATTGTATGTTCTCACTCATAAGTGGGAGATAAGCTATGAGAATGCAAAGGCATAGGAATGACACAATGGACTTTGGGGACTCAAAAGAAAAGGGTGGGAAGGGGTGAGGGATAAAAGACTATAAACTGAGTGCAGTGTGTACTGCTCAGGTAATGGGTGCACCAAAGTCTCACAAGTCACCATTAAAGAAATTATTTGTGTAACCAAACACCATCTATTTACCAATAACCTACAGAAATTAAAAAAAAAAATTAAAAAGGGAGACTTCCTGCTGTTAATTGATATCAGTAATAAATTGAACCAATTGATTCCCCACCACTACCAAATCCTACAAATGTTCACCCTAAGTTACAATCTGCTCTCCCTTCCCACTTGCTATCTAGAGTCACATATTTCCCTTCAGGACTAGCTACTTGTTATTCTCAGAGAAATTTGTTACCATCTTTCCTGCAAAGCCAATCTTGGCAGTATCTCTGTTTCCTTAAACAATTTTGATAGGAAACCTTGTTATCTCTTCTGACTGTATGACTCAAACTGACCAGAAGTCCAAAAAGCTATGATCTCATGTATTAGGTTTCTTTTCCCTGTGGTTTTCTTCCCCTTTAGTGCTTCTGTTAGAACCATCTGTCAACTAACTTCTTGGTCATTTAACTCACCCTTTAGCATGAAAAGCAGAACCTTGTTTATCATGCTATGAACATCCCTCACATATTGAGAAGTCTTTCTACTGCCTCAGATTAACTGAATTGGTAATCAGACCTCATCAATTATGATTTTAACTTTTCTCTCTTCCCAGTCTTTTCGTTTCAGTTATGATTGCTTTAATCTTAGTTCAAGCCCGTATCATTTACATCAACAGTACCAACAGCCCCTTTGTCTCTTAGTATCAAGTTTTTGCCTCCTATATTTTAAAATTATCTTTAAGGTTTCCAGAATATATATCATATCACCTACAACCTATGCAGGTATTTTTCATATTCTCAAGATTCAGCACTGCCTAGATCAAAATTTTTATGTTTAAAATATGTGATCCAACGATAATCCACTGTTTAAATATTTTTATTACTAATTATGCTTTTCTGGTTTCTTACTATATTTTTATTACTAAAAATGTAACAAGAAAATGCAGAAATATGTGAAAAATATTTAAATTATTCCAAATACTATAATTTAGATATAACCACCATTAACATGTTATATTATCTTGAAATGTTTTCAATCTGTACATATTTTTCTTGGTTGCAAAGTTTGATAATTTGCCCACCATGATGATGGTTGGAATGAGTTTGTTCTCCAAACAGATGAAGCAAATACTACTCACTTTATTTAGAAATAAACTACAAAAAAGTTTGACTTTTTTTCTCCTATTTTGGCAAGAGTGACAACTTCTTTAAAATGTTAACTCTGAACTTTTTCATTGATTACTTTATTCATCAAAAGCCATTATGAATACATCATATATGTAGCATTCAATCATTGACACAGTAGGTGAATAGCTGGGTTCTTGACCTAGAGGACCTACAGTCCAACAGGGAGAGCAGTGACAAGAACATACATTATTTTAAAACAAATTAGAGTTGTATCAGTTATTTAAAAACCAAGTGATGGAGTGTTTCTGAAGAAATTACTTTTTCTCTCCTAGGGTCATGGAAACTATATGTATGAGAAGTGGTTGAGCTGAATTTTGAATTTTGAAACAAAAGACTAAAGAAAGGAAAAGCTATGGAATTGCATGTGTGGTAAGATTCAGTGAAAGATAAAGCTGCAAGATGGAGCATGTTGAGGTCAAGGAGGACCTTGAATTCAAGAAGTGGATATTCTCAAACTACTTGGTATATTCAATAATCCCTGAGTGTTTCTGTTCATAAAAATGACCAAAATTATAGTTTCGTATTAGGCCTGCTTCATTCAGTAGCAGGCCAGCAGGCCATAATGTGGGTAGGAGAAGGAAGAGCTAAGTGTTGAAAATAGTTTCAGAGTGCAAGTTAGAGGAAGCAAGAGCCTGAATTATAGTAGTGGCCATGGAGACTGGAAGACAGGATAGTTTAGGCAACACTGAGGACAAAAAAGTGACAGGACTTGCTGTCTGAATATTGAGGGGCTGTGTTAAGGAAAACCAAGTCCACAAGCAGTGTGGTTTCCAAGGCAAGAGCTTCCCAGAGCCATGTCTCCATCTATGTCCCCATCCGAGAACATAAAATTCTTTGACTTTCCTGTGTGTGGGCTACATAGAAATTCCAGGTGAGCCTCTTTGTTCAAAAAGCCCATGAAAGCTCTGGGAGGAAGGGCCTCTGATGTGGGCTGGGAAGCCAATCCAATATCAATGTCAAAGATCAATCATTCCAGAGGAAGTTTAAAAGAACTCCTCTCATTGGATGAGAACACGAATGGAGTGGAAATAACTCCAGGGTTAAAATCCTCCTGCCCCTTACCTGTGCGGATTCCTCCCTTGGATCCCCTCCCATGGCAGCATGGGAACTCTCTCACTTCTTCTCTCTTTCTGTCTCTGCCTAATAAATTGCTCTCTGCTATACTCTTTGGGTCCATGATATTTATTTGAACAGTGAGTTCACTGTGCCTCCAGGACCCTTTCTCCATTCCTGGGGTAAGAGAAGTCAAGGACCTGGGCACATTGGGGAACACATTGGAATGGGGAGGAAGCTGAGCCCCTGCACTCATTGGATCAGGGCAACTGAAAGAGTCTTCCGGGTGCCTCTGCTCCTGTCCCCCAGTTACATCTTTGGCGAGCCAGCCAGGAGGAAATGTTAGAGCGGTGAGTGTATTGGACCTATTTCATTTGCTAAAATCTGTCCTTTTCACTTCCTTTTAATTTTAAGGAGAAATGCTAAGCCTGCATGAAACTGGGCACAGCACAGTGGCAGGGCCAGAGGCTGCTGCAAGGTCCCACCTAGCTTTTCAATAGCGTGGCTGCAGGGTTAAAGACGCAGGCACTAGGCTTTCTTCAAACCAGTCTCCTTTTCTGGCTTCTCTCTTTCTTGGGGCCAAGTCTAGGGCCAGGCGGGGGCACATATCAGTGGGGAAGGAGTGGGGTGTGTCCAGGCCAGACGCAAAGGCTCTGCATGCTGCAGCTGCCCCCAGGCACCCCCACTGCCTTCCTCACTGCAGAGCCACGAGAAGCAGAGCGGATGAGCTAACCTGAACCAGCCAGTCTGTAGGCAGCAGCGCAGGAAGAGGCCTGAGGTGTGCACATGGCCCTGGCCGCCACCATGGCAGACAGCAGCACTGCAGGGGGTGCAGTGTTGGTGGCCCCAACCCCGACACAGGCCAGGGAGTGGCAGTTAGGGACCCATGCCTGTGGTGCCTTCAGGTTTATGCCTATGAGGACCTCCTGCTGTATAAGTGCACAGGACCAGTTCCCTTAATCCTCAGTGCCAGGTTAAGTCCTAATGAAGCCAGAGGCTATTAGTGGATACTGGAGGCTATAGAACATTGTGTTTTTGTCACCCTCAAATTTCCCAATCCAACTGAATGGTGCCAGAATCTAATGATGTACAATTTGTCTTGCTGAGGATTGGCTCTCCATATGGCGGAATTTCTCCATCTGGAATACCATAGTTAAACCTGGTCCGGGGCTCAAATAGTTAATTACAGGCCCCACAACCCTAGGGCATATTCCTATGATGGAAAGTTGGGTGGGAGAGGAGACCTGGGTCCCGGGGGCATTGTTCCAGCCTCAGTCATGCAGCGATGCTTTACCTTATTTAAGACTGTTGTGCTTAGAGGTCCCTCTCTAGGAGTTCGTCCTCCTTTATAGTCAGGCCCATGTTAATTGGACTCTTGCTGGGGAATATTGGCACCCATCGTTCAACCCTCACTGGCCTAGTTCTTCAAGGACACACCAGTGCAGGACCACCAATCCCAGCAGTCCCATGTCCTTATGGTGGTCAATAAGAACATTTAGACAGTGAGGGTATGCCCATGACACCAGTAAATGTAATTAAACCTGGCACATGAGGGGCCTGAAAGATGATCACACATCTAGGGCACAAGGGAAGTACAAGGTGCTATAACTGGGGGACACCCCAGGGCTTGTGATTGCAAGGAATAACCAGGGATGCAGACACTCCTGTGTTCAATTTCAGATGGGTGCTACACTTCCCAAGGCAAAATCGCCCTTAAAGTGTATCCTGGATAACTGGGACCAATTTTGAAGAAGTGGCTCATTTTTCTCTGCCAAACAGCATGGTCTTGATAACCTCTGCTGAGTGAAGAAACCTGGCCTCCTAAGGGAAGTACAAATTATAACAACATTCTACAATTAGACCACTTCTGTAAGAGTGAAGGCAAATTGATTGAGGTCCCTTATATGCAAGTTTTCTTTTCTCTAGGGAATAATCTTCAGCTATGTAAGGCCTATACCCTATTTCCTATTGGCCCCTCCTCAGGACTACCCCCACATTTAGGACTTCCTGTGGCTCCTTCCTCCACTGATTATAACCAGGTCTCCTCAGCTCCTATAATTCAAGAGGAGTCAGGGAAGGCTGAAATGGCCAAGGCACCTCAAGCTACTAGGGTGCCCCAACTCTGCCCTCTACAGGTAGTTGGAGGAGAATTTGGCCCAACCAAGGTACATGCCCTCTTTTCACTTTCTGACTTAAAGCAAATGAAGGCGGAAAATTTTCAGATGATCTGGATACATACGTAGATGTTCTTCAGAGCCTGGATCAGACCTTGTAATTATATTATCACATTATTACTCAGTAAAACCCTAAACAGCAATGAAAGACAGGCTGCTCTAGCAGCGGCTCAAGAGTTTAGGGACACCTGATGCCTTAGTCAAGTACACGACCTAACGACGCCAGAGGAAAAGGATAGATTTCCTACAGGTAGGCAAGCAGTCCCTAGTATAGACCCTCACTGGGATCCTGACGCAGAAGAGGGGGACTGGAGTCGTACGCATCTATTAACTTATATACTTGAGGGATTAAGACAAACTAGAAAAAAGTGCATGAATTATGCAATATTATCCACCATAACTCAAGGAAAGGAAGAAAACCCAACAGCCTTCCTTGAGTGATTACAAGAGGCCTTAAGAAAGTATACTTCCCCGTCACCAGACTCCTTAGAGGGTCAGTTAATATTAAAAGACAAATTTATTATGTAATCAGCAGCAGACATTAGGAATAAGCTCCAGAAGCTGGCCCTGGGGCCAGAACAGAGTCTAGAGTCATTATTAAATCTAGCAACCTTGGTGTTCTATAATGGAGAACAGGAGGAACCAGGTAAAAGGAACAGGAGAGTCCAGAGAAAGCCATAGCCCTAGTCATGGCTCTCAGGCAAGCAGACCCAAGGGGCTCAGAAGAGAGAAAGGCTTGGGTTAGCTGCTAGTCTGGCAAAGGTTGCTACTACTGTGGCCTAATGGGACACTTTAAGAGAGATTGTCCCCAGAGGAACAGAACACCATCTCGTCCTTGCCCACTGTGCCAAGGGAATCATTGGGAGCCACACTATCCTAGGGGATGAGGGTTCCTAGGGCCTGAGGTGGCTAAGCAGATTATCCAACAGCAGGCTGGAAGGTGTCTGGGACAAGCACCAGCACAAGCCATCACCTTCACCAAGCCCTGGGTAAAGCTAGCAATAGAGGGCCAGGTGGGTCAATTTCCTCCTGGACACTGGCAAGGCCTTCTCAGTTTTAAGATGTTGTTGTCCTGGATGGTTGTCCTCCAAGTCTGTAACTGTTCAAGGAGCCCTAGGACAAGCAGTCTCCCAATATTTCTCCCAGCCCCTAAGCGGTAACTGGGAAAATATACTCTTCTCCCATGCCTTCCTCGCCATGCCAGGAAGTCTCACTCCTTACTAGGGTGGGACCTGTTAGCCAGAGCAGGAACCAATATCTTTATGAACATCATCAGGGAGAAAATCCCTCTGCTGCCCGTTATTTAGAGAAAGGATTAATCCCAAGGTTTGGGCAATGGAAGGATAATTTGGATGAGCAAAGAATGTATGCTCAATTTGAATAAGGCTAAAGAATCTCACCTCTTTTCTTTACCAAAGACAGTACACCCTAAGACCAGAAGCCAAAAAGGGGCTACAGGATACTGTAAGGAACTTAAAATCTCAGGTATAGAACTTAAAAGCTCTGGTAAAGTCCTGTAACAGCCTTTGTAATTCTTCAATTTTAGGAATACAAAAACCTAATGGACAATGGAGGCTGGTGCAAGATCTCAGGCTTATTAATAAAGCTTTGATTTCTTTATACCCAGCTGTACCCAACCCGTACACCTTGCTCTCTCCAATTCCAAGAAAGGCACAATGGTTTACAGTCCTAGACCTTAAGGATGTTTTTTCCTGTGTTCCATTGCATCCTGACTCCCAGTTTCTGTTGGCCTTTGAAAACTTTTTAGACCAGAATTCTCAGTTCTCCTGGAGAGTGTTTCCCCAGGGCTTTCAAGATAGCCCCCACCAGTTCAGCCAGGCCCTACCTAGCTCAGGACCTTAGTCAGTTTTCACACCCAGGTACCCTGGTTCTTCAATATATGGATGACTTACTTTTAACTGTGAACTCAGAAACTCAGTGTCAACAGGCAACCCAGGACTTCCTAAATTTCTTGCCACCTGTGAATATAAGGTTTCCAAATCAAAGGTCCAACTTTATAGACGAGGTAAAATACCTAGGACTTGTCTTGTTTAAGGGCACTTGGGCCCTTGATGGAGAATGTTTCCAACCCATACTGGCCTTCCCATGTCCAAAGACCTTAAAACAGTCGCGGGGATTCTTAGGAATAACTGGTTTCTGCCAATTGTGGATTCCCAGATATGGTAAAATAGCCAAACCCTTATAAACTCTGACTAAGGAAACCCAAAAGGCTAACACTCATTTAATACAATGGGACTCTATAGCTGAGGCAGCCTTTCAGACCCTGAAGCAGGCAGTACTGCAGGCTGCAGCTCTCAGCCTTCCTACAGGGAACAACTTCTCCCTATATGTCAGTGAAATGTCAGGAGAGGCGCTGGGGGTTCTCACCCAGACTCGGAGGACCATGCCACAACCAGTGGCATACTAAGTAAGGAAATTGATGTAGTAGCAAAAGGCTGGCCACACTGCTTGCGGACCATAGCTGTGGTGGCTATACTGGTCTCAGAAACTGTTAAAATAATACAAAGGAAAGATCTAAGTGTATGAATTTAACATAATGTAGCTGGAATTCTGGCCTCTAAAGGAGGCTTACGGCTGTCCAACAACCACCTACAAATACCAGGCCTCAGGGCTCGAAGGTCCTGTACTTCAGCTGCGCACATGTGAAGCCCTCAATTCAGCTACTTTTCTTCCTGAGGAAGGGGCAGACAAAGAATATGACTGTCAGGAGGTTATAGCCCAGAACTATGCAGCTTGAGAAGATCTCTCAGAAACTCCTCTAGCCAATCCTGACCCTAACCTAAACACTGATGGAAGTTCCTTTATGGAAAATAGAGTTCAAAAGGTAGGATATGCAGTAGTCAGTAATCAAACAGAGCTTGAAAGTAATTCCCTTCCTCCTGGAACTAGTGCCCAGCCAGCAGAATTAGTAGCCCTCACTCGAGTTCTAATATTAGGAAAAGGAAAGAGAATAAACATATACCCAGAGTCCAAACATGCTTACGTGGTTCTGCATGCCCAGGTTGCCATAGGGAAGGAAAAAGAGTTCCTAACCTCGGCAGGAACTCCCATTAAACATCATAAGGAAATTTTAGACTTACTACAAGTCGTCCAAGAACCTAAAGAAGTAGCAGTTCTACACTGTCGGGGTCACCAGGAAGAAGATGAGAAGGAAGAAGAGGGCAATCGCTGAGCTGACCTAGACGAAAAAAGGGCAGCTAGACAAGAATGTATAGAAGGACCTTTAATATCAAAACCCTCTTCAGGGAACTAGACCTCAATATTCATCAGAAGAGGTAGAGTGGGCAATCTCCTAGGGACATAATCTTTGTCCTTCAGGATGGCTAGCTACTGAGGAGGGAAAAGTACTCCTACCCACTGCCAGCCAGTGGAAAGTACTTAAAACCCTCCATCAAACCTTCCATATGGGTATAGAGAATACACATCAGATGCTCAAATCTGTATTTACAGTAAAAGGTCTCTTCAAGGCTGTCTAACAACTAGTCAAAGGATGTGAAATATGCCAGAAAAATAATCCTTTGGCACATTGCAAAGCTCCTCCTTTGAAACAGCAAACCGGTCATTACCCAGGTGAGGACTGGCAAATGGACTTTACCCATATGACTCAGTCTCAGGGATATCAGTATCTGTTAGTATGTGTAGATACCTAGGCAAATTGGGTTGAGGATTTCCCCTATAGAATAGAAAAAGCCCAAGAGGTAATAAAAGTCCTGATTAATAAAACAATCCCTAGATTCAGACTCCCTTGCTATCTTAAAAGAGATAACAGCCCTGCCTTCAAAGCTGCAGTGACCCAAGGAATTTCCAAGGCATTAGGAATACAGTATCCACTGTGCTTGGAGGCCTCAGTCCTCAGGGAAAGTGGAGAAGATGAATGAAATTCTTAAGAGCCATGTAAAAAAAACTGGCACAGGAAACCCACCTCCCATGGCCTTTAACAATAACACCCTATTAACAATAGCACCCTTAAGGGCTTGAAAATCAGACTCAGCTCCTATGAGATGCTTTATGGATGGCCCTTTCTTACTAATGATCTTATATTAGACAAGCAAACAGCAGACCTAATAAAAGATATAACCTCCTTGGCTAAGTACCAACAGGCTCTTAGGACCTTACCTGAAGGATACCAGGAGGAAAAAGGGAAAAAAGTTGTTCTGCCCTGGAGACTTAGTGTTTGTTAAGTCTCTCCCCTCAGACTCTTGTTCTCTAAGCCCATCTTGGGAAGGATTATTTTTGGTTATTTTGTCTAGCCCAACGGCAGTTAAGGTGGTGGGAACTGACTCATAGATTCATTATACTCAACTGAAGCCTTGGACGCCGTCTCGAGAAAATCAGGCCCTTCACTCCATAACCTGAAGTTCCAGGAGATGACCCTTCATACACCTGCGAGCCGTTAGAGAATCTCTGCTCTTCTGATGAGATCCCCAGGAAAGTAACTACTCATGAGTCTAACTTACATCCTGGCATTAACAGGACTTTCACTCCTAACTTTACTATCTGCAATCAGACTCTATACGATTGCCCCTACAGATTGGCCTAATAGCTCTCCTCCCCTCCTTCCTAGTGCCCCCCCATGACAATTTACACCGACTCTCAGGTGCAGTCTTCTCTTGCCAAGGCATGCCACACTTGAACCCCAATTATTCCTTTCATGGGTGGGAGGGGTGTGGAATAATAGAAGGACTTGGTCCTGGTAATGGAAGAGTTACTAGCTCTACTCAGGTTTACTATAAGCTATCTCAAGAATTAAGTAATACCAGGGAAAAAGTTGCTAATTCTCTCTGTAGAGGCAGCTTTCTCTACAAAAGCAGCTTGACTCTTTAGCTGCCATAACTCTTCAATACAGAAGGGCCCTGCACCTGCTAACAGCAGAGAAAAGAAGAACCTGTCTCTTTCTAGAAAAAGAATGCTGCTACTTTATAAACCAATCAGGTATTGTCTTAAAGTTAAAGAACTGAAGGATCGAATCAAACACAGGGCTAAAAACCTTCAAAAAAAAAAAAAAAAAAAAAAAAAAAAAAAAAAAAAAAAACAGAATCGTGGGACTTGCATCACAACCGACTGTCCTGGCTCTACCCTCTCTTACACCTGTTTACAAACATTCTATTATTGCTGGCCTTTGGGCCTCTCGTCTTTAACCTTCTGGTCAAATTCGTTTCTTCTAGAACTAAAGCCATAAGGCCACCAATGGCCCTGCAAATGAAACCCCAGGTGCCCTTGGCTCATGAGTTCCATCATGGACCTCTGGATCAACCTGGAAGACCCCCCTCTGGAGGAAACCTCAACTGCAGGGCCCCTTCTACACCCCAATTCAGCAGGAAGTAGCTAAGGAGTGATCAAGGCCCGTGTCCCAACAGCAGTTGGACTTTCCTGGTCAGAGTGGGGACTGAGGGGCTGTGTTAAGGAAAATTGAGTCCACAAGGGGTGTGGTTTCAAAGGCAAGAGCCTCCCAGTGCCATGCCTTCATCTACATCCCCATCCAGGAATATAAAGTTCTTTGACTTTCCCACGTGGGCTAGGTAGAAATTCTAGGTGAGCTCCTTTGTTCAAAAAGCCCAGGAAAAGCTCTGGAGGAAGGGCCTCTGTTGTGGGCTGGGAAGCCAATCTGATATCAAAGTCAAAGATTAATCACTCCACAGAAGTTTAAAAGAACTCCTCTCACTGGACAAGAATATGAATGGGGCGGAAATAACTCCGGGGTTAAAATCCCCCTGCCCCTTTCCGGTGCAGATTCCTCCCTTAGATCCCCTCCCATGGCAGTGTGGGAGCTCTCTCGCTCCTTCTCTCTTTCTCTCTCCCTCTGCCTAATAAATCGGTCTCTGCTAAACTCTTTGGGTCCGTGATATTTATTTCAAGGGTAAGCTCAAGGGACCTCCAGGACCCCTTTCCCATTCCTAGGGTAAGAGAGGTCAAGGACCCGGGCACCTTGGGGAACACATCGGAACAGGGAAGGAGCTGAGCCCCTGTGTCCATCAGATCCAGGAAGCTGAAAGCATCTTTGGGACGCATCTGCTCCCATCCCCCAGTTACAATATGGTGAGAAAAGGTAAAGACTATATTAAAATATCACCAGGATGTTAATTCAGGATAACCAGGAGAATGGGATGCCTTGAAGAGTAAGAGCAACGGGCTGAGAGGGAAGAGAATTTTGATGAAAGATGACTTGGTATCAGATATAGGAATTTTAAATATTCATTGGCTCTTAATATGGAGACATTTTTCAGCATCAGGTTTAATTTTTACTTTCAGAACTTCTTCAAAATTTTATTAGTTTGGCTCAACTATTCCTCCTTGAAAAGGAAATTTAGACCATTTGTCCCTGTCATGCCAATTTCCTTTTTTCACATTGTACTCTTACCTCTAATATCTTTGTATCCTGTAATCATGCCTTCCTTCTTTAGAGAGTAGATGGTTGGTTTGCACAGTCCCTTCCCCTTTACCCTGCCCTGTAATTTTTGTATTGTTTTGACTGCTCTCATTGATCTGCTAACCACGTTTCATCCTGTAACTATCACCTTGCTAATATTATGCTGTCTGTGTCTGCTGGAGAGCAGGATGCTCACTGTAGAGGCATGTTTGAAATCAAAGTTCAATGAAATATTTTGTATCATACTCAGTGGGGGTGAATAGCAAGCACAATGAAGTTTCTTTGAAATTATTTGGTTTGGAAATCAAAACTCAATACCTGGGCAAGTTGCCATTTTCTGTTGTTATTGACTGGCATAGCAAGGTGAGGTAAAACAAACCAGCAAAGTTGCTTTGGTGGGCTAAATGATCCGGTTCCTTTTATTCAATTAAAGGGGATACTTAAAGTTAAAATTTCAAACATGTTTCGGGCTGGCATAGTGACTCACACATGTAATAGCACTTTAGGAGGCTGAGGCAGACAGATCACTTGAGATACTGAGTTTGAGAACAGCTTTGCTGACAGGGCAAAACCCCATCTTGACTAAAAATATGAATATTAGCCAAGTGTGGTGGTCTACGCCTGTAGTCCCAGCTACTCGGGAGGCTGAGGTGGGAGGATCACTTGAAACCAGGAGGCAGGAGTTGTAGTGAGCTGAGATTGTGTTACTGCACTCCATCCTGGGTGAGAGAGTGTCTATCTCAAGAAAAAAATTTTTAAAATTTTTAAATGCTGTTTCGTAATTCAATGATAGTCCCAAACTAATTATAATTATAATTGCTCTAGTTTACTATTCTAGCAGTGTCTTGGTATTATAGATGCAAACTACAAAATAGTTATTCGGGATAGTATCAGATTTCTCTGTTGTGATTCTGGTACTGATTTCAATACTGCTTTCTATTCTTTCTGATAACTATATACTAAAGAGTGGGGATAGTGTCAACTTGGTGTTTATGTAATTATACAATGATACACAATTTACCTGGTATTCATAGAATGCCAAGTTTGCTTCCAAGGTTTTCTGTTCTTATTATTAACATCATCAACAATAACAGAGTTTTTGTTTTAAAGAATGATAGAAATGGGAAATGACACACCTGGGATTTGTTCACTCTTCAGAGCTTAAATACTGGAAAAACACATGTGACCGAGCAGTATGGTGACATTCCAGCTTTCCTTAGTTGTTTTATATAATTCTGAACCCCCCATTTCTAAAGTGCTTCATTCCCCAAACCAATGATTTCTTCACAATGTGGTCTTGATTACATTTCCCTCTTTACAGTAGTCATGCTTAACTATCTGTCTCTTTGCTGTGTCATGCCCCCTCATTCATATGCTGATTTTAGTGCTTGGCAGGTGTCTGCAACCCTACTGAGACAAGGCTATTTGAAACACCAGAAGGGCAGGACTTGTGCTGTTCAGAAATCTATGTCAGATGAAAGGTCAGGCCAGAGTTGCAGAAGTTTCTTGCAAGTAATTCTAAGAACTTGGAATGCACAATAAGGGGAAATTTTGCTGGTTTCTGGTACCAGAAAAGTACCTTTTCATCATAGAAAAAAAGCAAAGAAAGGAATAAAGAAACCAGAAAAGTGTTTCCTTACTATTGGAGAAAAAAAATAAAGAACTTTAAAGTAACACAAAACTGCTTTATGTCAGAAAATAATAATCCTTTTGAAGCACTGCACATCCTGCTCTGATTCTAACTTTTGGCTGTTGACTTTTTGTTGTTAATTTTAACTCATAGGTCCCAATTGTCAAATTCATTCCAGGATTTTTTGACTAGCTTGCTATTTTTGCATTGACTTGGTACATATATTCATACAACTAAATTATTTTTCCACAGATGGACTATTAACGGAAGGCTGTGGACTATAAACATAAACCCACATACTTCTAGGTGACAAACCCTTCCCTAGACTAACATGTTAAAAACACGTTTTTCTTTTTAATAAAATTCTTGGACCTGAAACACAAATTATATCTGTTGGCACTGTTAGTAGTAGATTGTTTATATTTACTACGGTTTTTAAGTCATAAACTATTTTCAGAGGACTGGAAAAGAACTGATATAGAAAACTTATAAGCTTAAGACAGTAATTCTTTTCAATTCATAAGCTGCATTAACTGATTTACAAATTACTGACTCAGTATTTAATTCCATTTTCACCAGACTGACAATACCCATCAGATGTGAAAAGTATTATTGCTGTTCTCTAAAAGGGAATGTGAAGACACGAGGGGGCAGAAACACTATTGCTTTCACAGTCTATGATACAATGCCATGAAACTTGTTTCTGTTCCTCTCTTTGCATTAGCTGCCAGAAACCCTGGAGCCAAACACTTGATAAGCGTGCAAATATTCAAGATGCATAGGTTGTGTATGAACCTTCATGGAACATTCTTTTTTTCCTTATCTTTCTTTTAAATGTATTTTTACTTATATTGCTTATAGTTGTTTTTAAACCTATTTGGAGTTAGATGTAGGACAGATAAAATGTTAAAAGTGATATATTTACTTAAAAATAAATTTTCCATATATACACTTCAACAACTTTTAAACAATGTCCCACAAATAATTAGAGTCAAATCAGGATGATACAAGTTTCTTAATACATCTCAATAGCTCTGTAAAGTGACAATAGCAGATTCTAGATTTTGAGGTTCTAAGATAGCATCAGGATTTAATTCCAGGCTGGGCCAAAGACACGGTAGAATTTTCCAACCTTTTAAACACTGGGGATAAGATTTTCACCACCAAACTGCACATCAGCTAAGCTGAATGAGTCACAGTGAGAATACTTCATAGAATATTTCAGAACCTAAGGCAATTTATATTTGGTGGTGTTGGGTTTCTCGTAACATCCTTTATTCTTCAGCTCTTTAGGGACTACGCAGTCAATTCAGCAACATTTACTGAGCATCTTTAAATTGTACAGCTTTATAATTGGGTCTTGATATAGGCCTGTTAATTTCTATCGCCACTTGTTTAAAATTGCTTGTAGTCTTGACCTCATTTCAACTCAAAATCCTGTATGTCTCTATAGAAATTTTAGACACTCTATATTGCTAAATATTACAAAAGCTGTATTTTTTTCTTGAGAAGTTGGTGGAGGGCACATCTTTCCCACATTAATTCCCCTGAACATACTGTTTGTCATAGATGATCACAGTTCTTTGGAGCTTCTTCCATCTGGAGATGGAGGGTATTTCTCGACCTTCTTGATTTTGGACTTGTCTTGCAACTTGCTTTGGCCAAGAGAATGTAATGGAAACCAGATTACATAGGCCTGAATCTGATATTTTGGAAACTTGTCACATTTAAGCTGACTCTTGGATGCCTGTAATCACCATGTGAGCAAATCTCCTCCTGCTAAAGGATAAAAGACAGACCATAGAGGAGCTATTCCAGCTGGGATGCCTACAGTCAGCCCCTAGGTGATTGTCAGCTATGTGCAGATCAAGAATGAACATAACTAAAATGAGCCTTACCAAGCCCAGAACAGCCAGAATGTTCAGCTGACTCAGAGACTCATAAACAATAATAGATGATTGCTGTTTTAAGTCATTATGTTTGGGGGTGGCTTGTATACGGCAATAGGTGACTGATTACATTGCTTTTAGGTCCTCTGAAAGTGGTCTGTTTTTATCTCAACTCTTCTTTCTTCTCTATAATGATAATTGTGAGTTTGCGCTGTCATAAACTTGGAGGTAGTTATATGAAAGGGAGGCCTGTGGGCCTAATTAAGATGCTATCAGGTATAATCACTGAATCTTGCTCTTCTCATGTGGCTGAAAACTCAAGGTAGTAGATTTTCTGGTTTTTCAAAACACAGTGCCTAAAAATAGTCTTATGACCAGCCAGCAATCTCAACTCTTGCTTTCAAAAAGTTTGTTCTTAGGTATAACCATAAAAGTACTGTCTATTTCCCCGATACCTGCTTGAAACCAGACTTTCTTATTTGTTCATTTCATTTATTTCTGTTTTTCAGTGTACACATTTTTCTCAGCAGGCTATTTTGCTGTAATGTTTTCCGGAAGTTCTATTAAAAATAGCTGATGTCTTATACTTAACAGATTTTCAGCAACTTTTTTAAATGAATGTCAAGCACAAAGCTAATGTTAATATTTGGAAATGATGTTGAAGTTTCAATAAGGACATCTAAGGTTATGGATGGCAATTAAGTCTTACTGTAAATTACTACCTGATTGTGAAACTTAGTGCAGTAAACGTAGCTCTGTAAGAGGAATAATAAAGACACAATTGTCAAAAAAAAGTTTGTTCTTGCATCTTGGCTCAAATTCCCTTCTTATATTTTAAACTCATATTCTGAAGACTTCTTCCAGAAGTGAAACTTACTGGCTTCAAGCACCCTCAGGGTCCATCATTTGCTCTGCAATACAGTCAGCAGTACCAAGGGCATGGTCAGTGAGTTTCCTTGCATATTAGGCTTTTCTTTTGTGCTTATTATAATGCAGTAAGGAGTCTAAAATTTTTAATACTTTTGGCATGTATTCTATCTTCTTTGCTGAAATATACTAGAGAGTATCAAAGACAGCATATTTCTTGAGTATAGGAAAGCATATTTAAGCCCATCATTAAACCTAAGGACAACATTCTGGTATCAAACTATTTCCTAAGATTTCCCATTTCATTTGGAAAGCCACTAGAAATTTGCCTTACTGGTTCACGGGAGAGAGAAAAGCAGCTTGTTCCTAGTAAACTAATGAATATAACCTACGTGGAGTTTCATTTCAATATTCCTTAAACCTCTCTTTAGTATCCTTCATCCACAATTGGTCTATCCATGTGCTATTCTCAGTTCAGTACCTAAACCTCTTAACTGCATCTATAACTACTCTCCAGAAGAAGAGCGCTACAGATTACCCCTTTTACTGCCCCAAGATCTTTATTTCTATCTAATTTTTAACCAGTTTATCAATTTATTTATACAAGTTATATTAGTAAGTGATAACATTTATGTTATCTCCTTTTGAGAGAAACACCATGTTTATAGTTGTTTGAGATTTCTAATTCCTAAATTTGAAGAGGTGGATAATTTGAGAATTTTTGGTACTGTGTATTTGTCCAGGGAGCCCACTAGCATTATATCCATTACCTACCATCTCTATTTTTACACAAGAACCCCCCCCCCTACCTTTTTTTTTTAGATGTAGTTTCTCTCTTGTTACCCAGGCTGGAGTGCAATAGCACGATCTCAGCTCACCGCAACCTCCGCCTCCTGGGTTCAGGCAATTCTCCTTTCTCAGCCTCCTGAGTAGCTGGGATTACAGGCAGGTGCCACCATGCCCAGCTAATTTTTTGTATTTTTAGGAGAGTCGGGGTTTCACCATATTGACCAGGATGGTCTCGATCTCTTGACCTCGTGATCCACGCACCTCGGCCTCCCAAAGTGCTGAGATTACAAGTGTGAGCCACTGCACCCGGTCCTCACAAGACCCTTTTTTAAGAAAGGTCTCTCTTTCTCTCTTACTGTATTCCAACCAGATCAGTGTCACATTCCTAACAGAAGGCAACCAAGTCCCCTACATACTCATATACTCCTTCTACAGTTTCCTGTTAGTAGGCAAGAGAAAGGGGAGAAAAGGGGGGCATGGGTGTGCTTGCACTTCCAGCCGCCAGGGTGAGCTGTCCTTTCTGTTCCGTTTGACTCCTCATAACAAATCATGGATATTTTGTGGTTTACTACTCTAAAATGTCTGAGAGAGAAATAATCCTTTTTTTGCTTTTATTGCTTGAACCATGCAGATTCAACACAGATATTTTGTAAGTGATAGCATCCCTTTAGAACATGGTACTAGAATGCAGGCACCTGCAATTTTTTGGTTGTTATGGTAATTATGTAATGGTTGCTATGGTAATTTAGGTAGGGGGAATAGTTGAAAAGTGGATATAGCTTTTGTCCAAATAGGAGTCTTGGATTTCCTGGGCACATGGTCCTGCCAGTGACACTACAGTCAACCAAACAGACATAATCAAAAAGTGAAGAACAAATAGAATTCTAGATTAATAATGCTGAACCCAAGTCAAGTGTAGGAAACTCAGAATGGCTTTGTATGCACATGAGAAATTTCTATCCTTGGTCCTAGTGACTTTGAAAAATTAATAAAGAATGCTAAAATGCTTAATTCCTAGTAACCAATCAAAAGAAAGGCTACATTCCAAGAAAATTACTCTCTGCATGATATTATACATGCACAATTAATTTCAGCATAAAATTTTGAAATGCTTATGCCAAGGCCAATTCCAACTGAGGTAATTTTCTCAGATTAAGTTGCAATGAATGTCACATTTCAAAGAAAATTACACTGTGATATAAAAGACAAAAGTCCTATTGCAAAGGCAGATCACAGCTCCTTCTGTAATAAAAAGGAATAAGAAAGAATTCTGATTAGTAAGAATGAGTTAAGTTTTTCCTGTATTAAAACATAAGATACATGAGGTTAATTTTTACTCATGGGGTTCTAAAATTGCTTGCATAAATCTCCTCATTTATACATGTAAACTGGACTACATGTTGTATGAGGGAAAAATTAAGGATTCAGCAAGGAACAATGCATATTAAATTTATGGTTGCAATTTTAGAGTTTGAATGGAAGTTGTCTGAACATTTAGTCTTGAAGCTGTTCTCCAGCAGTTTCAAACATATTAAAACAAACAAACAAACAAACAAAAAACAGTAAAGGGCCTGAAGGTGAATTAAAATATATACATTCATTTTGTGTGTACCTGACATTGGGCCTGGACAACTCATCAAAGAACTGTAACTGTCTATGTTGGACTTTCCCCAATTAATGTGGCGGAATCACTGACATAGAATTACCTGGGCTGTTTATCGAAAATGTATACTCCAGACTTTACCGTGAATACTCTGAGTCAAAATCCCTAGTGGGTGAAACTTGAGAAAATGAATCTTTCTTTCTTTCTTTGTTTTTCTACAGAGGCAGAGTCTTGCTCCATCACCTAGACTGGAGTGCAAGCAATTCTCCTGGCTCAGCCTCCTGAGTAGCTGGGATTACAGGTGCACACCACCATGCCTGGCTAATTTTTCTATTTTAGTTGAGATGGGGTTTCACCATATTGGCCAGGTTAGTCTCAAACTCCTGATCTTCAGTGATCCACCCGCCTTGGCCTCTCAAAGTGCTGAGATTACAGGTGTGAGCCACCGCGCCAGCCTGAGAAAATGCATCTTTAACAAGTTGTCAGGGTGATTCTGATACACATTCAATTTGAATACCACTCCCTTGTGGAACATTAGTAGATACTCTGTTGTATGCACTTTTATAAAATACAGTTTCTTAGGTTTAATAAATACCACAATGATGACAATAATGAGAAATAGGAATTACGGCCATTATTTAGGTGCAAATTGCTTTGTCCATTAGAAAATGGTCAAAGTATTCTGTATGCTTAATATATAAAGCCTATCTCAATCATTCTCTTTCTTCAACCTTAACTTATCCAGGCTTGACAATCAAACGTCTCTGATTAGCACCACCAGTAGAATCCAAGACTGCCTAATTTGCAAAACTTGTCACTGCCACATTTTTTTGTTTTTGGCCTTTTTTGTATTCAGCCAGTTTAAAGTTCAAATTCACTTCATACTTGATGTCAACATTTTATGAGCATTATTCATGCATATTTGCTTATCTATCTCACTGAAAAGATATACTAGGCCTGGTGGCTGTTGGTATCTCATGAAATTTGATGACTGGAAGATAATTTATACTTTTTAAATGTTATGCATGTGCATATTGCCCATTCTATACATTGTTCAAATTGATTTTAAAATGTAATAAAAATTAGCTCTATATTCTATATCCTAATATTAAACTCCCAAATTTTCTTTCTTTTCAAACTAAGTTTGTAAAGAAAATGAAAGTTCCATAAATATTGTTGAATAGGAGTTTTGAAACAGACAAAAGTAATTTCAAAATGTAGGCTTGTACTTTAAAAAACATATTTTGTAATATTTTGAAACTTAAGTGTCTTTCCTTCAAAGTGCTGCACTGTCTTTTGGAAATGATATTATTAGACTGGACTTCTTCCAGTACCCATAACATAATTTACCCTGACATCCTTTCAAGGAGATAACCTCTCTGAAAGATAGATTGCTGAAGATTTGAAAACCTCATCCTAATTAATAAACACCTTGGCTGCAACACCTTGGGCTAGGTTTAGGGCACGAACTATTCTATTCAGCTCTGAAATTTCAGAAAGTTTACATTTTCTTCTGCATTTAAAATGGTACCACCAAGGAAAAACTCTAAGCAAATGAATGTTTTAAAGCCCCTTCTTATGTCAATTAAATACTATGCAGCATCCTTATTCAACTGGTTAAGCCACTAAGATGGCAGAATTTTTTTTTTTAAGTTTATAAAATGCTGCACAAATCTCAGTGCAGCTAGTAAAATAGTTGGTAGTTTTGGAGCTTCATCATTGTAAATAATAAATTCATAGGAACATTAAATGAAAAAGAAAATCCCAACTTCTGATAAAATAAAGCCATCTATTATCAAACCAAGAATGCACTGATGAAAAATGTTTAAAATACCAAAGAAAATCAGCACAGGTAATAAAGTCCTGCATTACATTTCTGATTATTTTAGCCTATGCTGATCTTTTTCTTCTCTGAAATCCTACAGTATTTATCTAAATTATATAATTTAGCATCTAACCATTAAATATTTTATATAAAAATACAAAGATATAAGTACATCTTTAAAATATAAATATATTGGTGCATATTTATTGTTAGTATACTATATAGAGAAGGAAACATAAAAATAAACTTACTAGAAAGTGCCATGAAATGTATGACAGTCAATTGCCCTGCTATGTCAACATTACCAGTGAAGACTTCTAAGTCAATAGAATATCAACCCAACGATCTCTCTGCATTTCCTTCTACCCAGTTATTTCTTGCTGAGAATTTTCGCCAGTTCTTTAACATTTGTTCATCTTTAGGAGGCTGGTTGCCTTGGTATTGCTTTTTAAAAATTTGCCTTTCTTGGGGCAGATCAAATTTTTAGATAGAAAACTATATTTTAGCATTAACTGTATTTTAACATTAATATTTAGGCTCACCATATTTTTCAAGCAATAAAAATATAGTTGAGCTGTTACTTTTATGTGAATTCCAATAATGACTTAGGGGCAATGTGAAGAATTTTTAATTTAAATAAAAAGAAGTTTGTTGACATTTTAATACTTAAATGCAAATTTACTGTTCAGGCTGACGAACTCTTATTATATTTCAAGTATAGTCGTCATTATTTTATGAAATTAAAATATGCACATTCTTTCTTAAATAAGTAGGTTATTATCAGATTTTAACAATGGAGAAACTGAGGCATGCAGAGTTGAGATGTGTTACAGCAAATAACTCAGTAACTTGGGGGTTGTTTTCAAAATAATGGAGGGTAGTGAGGAAATCACTAAAAACATTGCTGTGCAGATCCTATAGGCTATGGAGTGGGGCTCAGGAATCTTCATTTTAAGCAGCAATTGCAAGTAATTCTGTTTTAACCTCTGAGAGCACACTTTGTAAAATGATGCTATGGAGAAACCAATGGTACTTTATTCTATAGAGAACACTGCATAAGCACAGTTGAAAAAATTTGAAACAACTCTAAATTTTTTCCTTTGTATCAGTTGGCTAAGGTTTTGGTGATAAAACTGGAAATAACACAGATATTATTTCCCTAACCATATAATGTCTTTTCCTCTGATGAATTTTCTACACTGGATAAATACAAACTTTAAACTGGAATGTTTCTGTACACAAATCATGTTGTTGCAGTCTTATTTCAGGAATACTCCTTTATCTTCAGAGAGAAGGAAAATGCAGAACTTTGAAAAATGGAAATGAAGATGGCTAAAATTTATTAAATGCTTATAGCAATTTATGTGTTTATAAATATTAACTCTCAACCACGCTCTAAGTTGATTGTTTCTGCCATCCTCCTACAGATGGAAGAAGCTAAAACATAAAATTAAGGAAGTATCTTACTCTTTTAGGAAGTGATGGTACTAGACTTGGCATAGAGAGTTAGCCCAAATCATTCAGACACTCAGTCACTGTGCTGTTATATGACCAGTAAACCATGTATTTTTAATTGGGGGAAATATGACAATTGAAAATGGCATCTCTGTGGTACCTGGGAAGGACAGCTCACTGAATCAGGTTTTCTAAAAGCAGAACACCACAAATTTTCTGGCTTGAGATTACACAAATTTATACTTTCATAGTTCTGGAGGTCAAAAGTCTGAAACAGATATCACTAGGCTAAAATCAAGGTGTTGGAGTGGGTTGTGTACCTTACTTGAGTCACTAGGGGGGACTCTTCTTCTAGCTTCTAGGAGCTGCCTGCATTATTTGTCTCCTGGTCGGTGTATTAGGCCCTTTTAATATAGCAATCAAAAATACCTCAAAAGCTGAGTATGGTGGCTCACACCTGTAATCCCAACACTTTGGGAGGCTGAGGCAGGTGGATCACCTGAGATCAGGAGTTGGAGACCAGCCTGACCTACATGGTGAAATCCCATTTCTACTAAAAATACAAAAATTAGCTGGGTGTGGTGGTGCATACCTGTAATCCCAGCTACTCACAAGGCTGAGGCAGGAGAATTGCTTGAACCCATGAGGTGGAGGTTGCAATGAGCCAATATTCTGCCATTGCACCTCCAGCCTGGGTGACAAGAATGAAAAACAAAATTAAAAAATACTTTAGGCTGGGGAATTTATAAAAGAGATTTAATTGGTTCATCGTTCTGCAGGCAAAGCAAGAAGCACTGAGCCAGCATCTACTTCTGGTGAGGACCTCAGGAAGCGTACAATTATGGCATAAGACAAAGTGGGAGCAGGCATATCACATGGTGATAGAGAGAGAGAGAGTGGGAGGTGCCACACACTTTCAAACAACCAGATCTCACATGAACTTACTCATTACTAAGGGGATGACGCTAAGCCATTCATGAGAATCCACCCTGATGATCCAAACACCTCTCTCCAGGCCCTGCTAGGTCCAAAGCTGGTGTTACATTTAAGCATGAGATTGTGAGGGGACAAATACCCAAATCTTATCAGTCTCCTTCAATTATCTTTAAAGACAGCAAGATTGCACTTCTCTGGACATTTTTCCTGTAGTTACATATTTGACTGAACTCTTCTCTCTTCTATCTTTGGAGACCCCTGTGATTACATTGGGTCCACCTGGATAATCCAGGATAATCTCCCTATTTTAGGTCAGCTGGTTCACTATCTAAATTCTGTCTGCAACTCTTCTCCTTTACCATGTAACCTAGCATATTCACGGTTTCTGGGGATTTGGGGGTGATAACGTTGAGAGCCATTATTCTGTGAACCACAACGATTCTTTTTCATGTGATTGATGAGTACTCTCAGAAGAACAGGAACCAGGAAGCAAAACAGGTCTGAAGAATGAAGCTTCACTGAGATGTGACCTCAGCTGGAGACTAGCTTCAGCCTGATCCCAAGTGGAAATCCTGGAGTACAAATTGCACCACTAAGTTATTTCATCCTAAGGCAAGAGGCCTGGTAGGGCCTGGGGTGGCTGCAGCCTACAAGCTGAGGTGGCTCACATTTGTCTAAGAGCAATCATCAAGAGAGGCACAGCTATGAGGCTTTTACAGGCAACACTCACAGCAGCTGGGGAATGAATGCCACTTCTGGTAGAATATTTGGACAGAGAAGCCACAGCATTCACTACAAAACATTTAGCTGTGTCCTCCCCCAAAAGATACATTGGAATCATTGCTCTCAATGGTACCTAAGAATTTGGAAGTAGGGATTTTTTCAGGGGTAATCAAGTTAAAATGAGGTCTTCAGAGTAAGCTCTATTTCAGTATGACTGGTGTCCCTGTGAAAAGGGGATATGTTCACACAGAGACAGGCACACACTGAGACTAGATGACATGAAGGCACACAGAGAAAATTCCATGTGAAGACACAGAACCACAATAATGCGTTTAGCCAAAGAACACCAGAGACTACCAGAAGCCAGGAAAGAGAGAAGGGACAGTTTCTTCCATGATGCCTTCATAGGGAGCATGGCCCTATGGACACCTAGATTTCAGACTTCTAGCCTCCATAACTGTGAAACAATACATCTCTGTTGTTTTAAGTCACACAGTTTGGGTACTTCATTATAACAGCCCCTGGGAACCAATACAGACCCTAAGTCACAATGCCTAAAAGAGAGCAACTTTAAATCAGGAGTCAGCCTCCTGATAATTTCTCCCAAGGAGTCTTCTTCCACATTGTCATTGGGAGTATTTGAGATTTTTTTTAGCTAAAAAATAATTAATCTAAACTCTTCAGAGGGTAGATCCTTTTCTGACCCTTGTACCCTTGGCACATGTCATGAATTTTACTTTTAGATTCCCATTCTTCCCTGCAAGTGCTCTGACAATAAATGTGTAGCCCTTTAACTAATTACATACTTTTCTTACATATAAACCAGCAAGTTCTGTGAGCACAGTTATTTACATAGTCATATCTTTTGTAATCTAGCACGTGGCCTGATAGAATAGAAACATTGAGGGAATTATTGAATAGTGTTTTTCCCTCTTGGGAACCCCCACAGAGATATTAACAGTACTTTTTTCCTACTCAAAGATAAAAATAAAATACAGAGAAAAGAAAATTTTGAATTATTAATGTAGTAAGCCAGGATATAATGGATTGGGTCAGAAATAGAATAACATGAGTTTTACCAGCCCTGCCCTTTGACCCAGTGAGCAATCTCAGTAATAATCTCATCATTTCTGAGAAATTATAACTGACAGGCTTATAAAATGGAAGCATGATTAGAAGTAACTTTGGCCCAAACAACCCAGAAACACAATAATATTGTAACATAGTTGAGAGAAAAATAGTTCAGCCAAATAAACTACCTGGCATTTGTTACAGAAATTTCTCCAATGTGCTGAAATTATGTAATTGTATGGCTCCTAAGAGATATTGAATCCTACCACTCTTGACCTAGTCATTAGGGCACTGCCTACATTTTATGCTGACCTAATACAACTTTAAAATTATAATTGAATTACTTAAAGGTCTTCTACCACTGTGCTAAAAGCAGAACCCTGGGAATACTAAAAAATAACTTTTAATGAAAAACTAGCGTACCGTAATTTCTGTTCCAATTCAGGGAGCAAATAAAATGCACAGTTGCCAAGCCCAGCTTTCTTCTATGGAACTTAGAATAAATTTCATCTCCATAGGAAAAGTGTGTAAGAATCTTAGTGAAGGGAAATTGAAATACAGATCTATCTATGTATCTATCTATCTATCTATCTATCTATCTATCTATCTACTATTTCTTAACCCAATGATGTGCTTTTAGACCTATGAAATAAATTTTGTCTTACTCCAAACCTGTTATCACATATAAAAAAAGAAAAGATACATTTTAGAATTATCTTAGAGAGCACTCCCATATTCAGGGGAAAAATACAAGTAATTTAAAAAAGGGAAAAACATCATTATTGAAATGTTACAGGAACTAAAACAGATTTTACGACATCTGTTTAAATACAAATTGTAACATTCAGCTAGGCAAGAACTTCAAGATGGCTGACCATAGGCATTTGGTACTCACCTCCTCCACAAAGACAAACCAAAATAGTGAGTAGATAATCACACTTTGAAAACATCATCTAAGACAGAACACATGAATTGAACACAGGAGTGACAGGAAACACCTAAGGAAAGAAAGAGGGAAGTGAGGCAGCCTGCTCAGCTAGACTTAGCCTGGAATACAGAAAAAGTCCCCAATGCAGGGAAAGGGTAAGTTGCCAATCCCCGGCAGTCTGCATCTCCACCAGGGACACCTGCAATCCAACCATAGGAGAACCCCTAGATCCTCGTGAGCCTTGAGATTAACATAGGCAGCTGCCTAGAGATAGCATGGTGGTATTGCTCCAGAAAGGGAGCTCACACTGGGTCTCATACATTCCCTGAGTACTAAGCAACTACAGGATAGCACCATTTTAAGTGCCAGACTGCCACTAGACTGTATTCTGTACTGGGGCCCAATAGCCTTTGCATCTCCATGTTCCTAGAGAACCACTGACATCAATTTCTTGAAGCTGCCACTGCTGTTGGCTGCTGACATCAGAGCCAAAATGAGAGTCACTAGCAGCAACCATACTGGCCCCAGCAGTGGAGCTGCCATATATTTTCACATGCCCTGGGACAGACTTCCCCACTCACAACTTCTGCTGCAATGTCTGGGTGTTGCTTCTGGAACTGAAGTACAAGCCAGGCAGCAATCCCACAGGCCTCAGCAGTGAAGTCATGGCACATTTACAAATACCCTGAGGACAAGCTGCCTACAGCCAATACCTGGGGGCAAAATGCATATTTCCCAGCTGCCTGTCTATGGCTGCTGCCACTGAAAGGAACTCAGGATATGAATGAGAAATTTGCAAAGGAGATAGACATAATAAAACAGGGGTCCACAACCCCTGGGCCACAGACCAGCCCCATTAGGAACCAGGCCACACAGTAGGAGGTGAATGGTAGATAAGCAAGCCAAGCTTCATCTGTATTTACAGCTTCTTCCTATCACTTTTTGCTGCCTGAGCTCTGACTCTTGTCAGATCGGCAGCGGTATTAGATCCTCATAGGAGTGTGAATCCTATTGTAAACTATGCAGGCAAGGGATCTAGGTTGTACACATTTTATGAAAATCTAATGTCTGACGATTTGTCTTCCATCACCTTTAGATGGGACAATCGAGCGGCAGGAAAAAAAGCTCAGGGCTACTACGATTCTACATTATAGTGAGTTGTATCACTATTTCATTATATATTACAATGTAATAATAATAGAAATAAAGTGCACAATAAATGTAATACACTTGAATCATCCCAAAACTATCTCCCCACAACTAGTCCATGGAAAAACTGTCTTTCACAAAACCAGTCCCTGGTGCCAAGGAGGTTGGGCACCAGTGTCATCAAGAAAACCAAAGAGAAATATTGGAAGTAAAAAAATTATTGAATGAAATATAAAGTACATTTAAATGCTTCAACAATAGATTAGATCCAGTAGTAGAAGGAATTTTAAAACTTGAAGTTGGGTATTTTGAAATAACCCAGTCAGACAAAAACAAAGGAGAAAGAATAAAAAGGAAATGTACAAAGTCTATGTGAGATGTGCAAAATCCTAAAGTAATCGAATATTCAAATTATCAGGGTCCCAGAAGGCAAACAGAAAACCAGAGGGATTAAAATCTATTTAATAAAATAATAGTTGTAAGTTTACCATGTCTAGTAAGAGATTTAGAGATCCAGATACAGGAAGCTCAAGAATTCACAAAAAACTACAATTCAAAAAGGTCTTCTCCACAGCAACTTAGTCAAACTGTCAAAAGTCAAAGACAAATAGAATTCTAAACACAGCAAGAGAAAAGCATCTAGTTTCTGACAAAGAAACCTCTATTAGATTAAATTTTTCAGCAGAAATCATATAGTTCAGGAGAGAATGAGATGATATCACCAAAGTGCTGAAAGAAAAAACAAAACAACAAATCTGCCATCCACGGATATGATACCCAGCAAAGTTATCTTTTATAAATCATGGAGAAATAAAGTGTTTCTCCAGCAAGCAAATGCCAAGGGAATTCATCACCACTAAACCCAAACTACAAGAAATGTTCAAAAAAGTCCTATATTCGGAATTAAAAAGAAAATATTAGCCATCATGAAAATGCAAGAAAGTATAAAATTCACTGGTAAACACACAAGGAAGAGAAAGGATTCAAATATTACTACTACAAAGAACCTTAAAAGCAAAATAATAAAAAGAAATTGCAGAGAAAAAAATAAACATATAAAACAAGATATAAAATAGACCAACCTGAAATCAATTAATGAAATGACAGGAATAAGCCCTCACATAACAATAAAAACCTTGAATGGAAACAGATCAAACTTTCCACTTACAAGACATAGATTGGCTGAACAAACAAATAAAAAGACCCAACTGTATGCTACCTACAAAAAACTTATCTCACCTGTAAAGACATATAGGATGGAAGTAAAAGGACAGATCAAAATATTGCATGCAAATAGAAATCCAAAACTAGCAGGACTAGCTATTCATATATCAGATAAAACAGACTTTAAATTTAAAAAATACATAAAAAGACAAAGAAAGACATTATGTAATGATATGTGGATCAATTTAGCAGGAGAATATAACAATTCTAAATATATTTGTACCCAAAAAATAACACCCAGATACATAAAGCAAATAGTATTACATATAAGGAAGGAATAGGCTCTGCTGCAATGATAATGGGGGACTTAAAATCTCACTCTCAGCATTAGACAGATCTAGACAAAAAAATTAACAACGAATCATTGGATTTAAATTGCACTTTAGACCAAATGGACCTAATGGACATTTACAAAACATTTCATCCAACAGCCTATAGAATACCCATTCCTCTCATCAACCTATAGAACATTCACTAGAATAGACCATATCTTAGGGCACAAAACAAGTCCCAATAAATTTTTAAGTCAAAATCATATCAAGTGTCAGGCCAGGCATAGTGGCTCATACTTGTAATCCCAGAACTTCGGGAAGCTGAGGTGAGAGGATCACTTGAGGTTAGGAGTTCAAGACCAACCTAGGCAAAATAATGAGACTCTATCTCTACCAAAAAAAAAAAAAAAAAAATTAAAAATTAGCTGGTCATAGCAGCACATGCCTGTACTCCCAGCAACTCAGAAGGCTGAGGCAGGAGGATGGCTCAAACTCAGTAGTTCAAAGCTGTAGGCTGCTAGGGTTGCATCATTGTACTCCAGTCTAGGCAACTGAGCAAGATCCCATCTCCAAAAAAAAATTTTTTTAGCTTTTATTTTAGGTTCAGGGGTACATGTGCAGGTTTGTTATATAAGTAAAGTTCATGTCACAGGGGGTTTGGTGTAAAGATTATTTTGCCATTCAGGTAATAAGCATAGGCAACAGGTATTTTTTCTGATCTTCTTCCTTCTTTCAGCTTCCACCCTCAAGTAGGCACCAATGTCTATTGTTGCCTCCACTGTGTCCATGTATTATTCTCATTGTTTAGCTCCCACTTATAAGTGGTATTTGGTTTTCTGTTCCTGCATTAGTTTGCCAGGATAATGGCCTCCAGCTTCATCTGACATGATCACATTCCTTTACATGGCTGTGTAGTATTCCATGGTGTATGTGTACCACATTTTTTCTATCTAGTCTATCTTTGATGGGCATTTAGGTTGATTTCATGTCTTTGTTACTGTGAACAGTGCTATGATCAATATGTGCATGCATGTTTCCTTACAGTAGAATGATTTATATTCCTTCATGTATATATCCAGTAATGAAATTTCTGAGCCATATGGTAATTTTGCTTTAAGTTCTTTGAGAAATTGCCACACTGCTTTCCACAATAGCTGATCTAATTTATACTCCCATCAGCAGCATATAAGCATTCTCTCTTCTCTGCAACCTTACCAGCATCTGTTATTTTTTTGACTTTTTAGTAGTATTCATTCTGACTGGTATGAGATGGTATCCCATTGTGGTTTTGATTTGAATTTTTCTAATGAGTAGTGATATTGAACATTTCTTCTTATGCCCATTTGCCATGTGTAGGTCTTCTTTGAAAAGTGTCTGTTTATGTCCTCTGCCCATTTTTTTATGGGATTGTTTGATTTTGCTTGTAAATTTGTTTAAGTCCCTTATTTCTGGACATTAGCCCTTTGTCAAATACATAGTTTGAAAAATTGTCTCCCATTCTATAGGATGCCTGTTCACCCTGTTGATAGTTTCTTTTACTGTACAGAAGCTCTTATGTTTAATGAAGTCCCATTTGTCAATTTTTGTTTTTGTTGCAATTGCTTTTAGAATTTTTATCATTAAATTTTTGCTAGGTCCTATGTCCAAAATGGTATTGCCTAGGTTAACTTACAGAAATTTTATAGTTTTAGGTTTTACATTTAAGTCTTTAATCTATCTTGAGTTGATTTTTGTATATGGGGTAAAAATGTGGTTCAGTTGTAACCTTCTGCATATGGTTATTCGGCTATTCCAGCACTATTTTTTTAATAGGGAGTCCTTTCTCCATTGCTTGTTTTTGTCAGCTTTGTTGATGATCAAATGGTCGTAGGTGTTTACATTATTTCTGGGCTTTCTATTCTCTAAATATAAAATAATATCAAGTATCACCTCAGGCTATAATGAAATAAAACTAGAAATCAATAACAAGACAAACTTTGAAAAGTGAAACAACATAGTCCTGAGCAATCATTGGGTCAATAAAGAAATTAAGATGAAAATTTTAAACAGTTTTGAAACATATGAAAATGGAAACATAACATATCAAAACCTGAGGGATACAGCAAAAGCACTGCTAAAAGTTTTTAATGCTAAATGTGTACATCGAAAAGTAGAAATATTATAAATTGACAACTAATGACATACCAAGGACATAGAACAGAAAGCAACCCCCAACTTAGCAGAAAAATGATGTAACAAATATAGAAGTAAATAAAAGAGAGAAAAATAATTACAAAGGATTAAGAAAAAGTTTCTTTTTAGAGAAAAATATTGATAATTACTAGCTAGACTAACCAAAAATAAATAAGACTCAAATAAATAAAACCAGAAATGAAAAAAGAGATATTACAAGTGATATAACAGAAAAAAAATAAGCATAGGTTTATGAACAACTATACACTAACAAACTTGAAAATCTAGAGGAAATAAATACATTTCTGGATACATATAACCTACCAAGATTGAATCAGAAGGAAATAAAAAATCTGAACAAACCAATAAAAAGTAATGAGATTAAATCAGTAATGAAAAGTCTCCCCATAAAGAAAAACCCAGGATGGGATGGCTTCATTGCCAAACTCTACCAAACTTTCAAAGTGGAACTAGTACCAATTCTCTTCAAACTACTTAAAACATTGAAGAAGAAAGGTTTCTCCCTAATTCATTCAATGAGACCAACTTTATACTAATACCAAAAACAGGCAAGGATGCAACAAAAAATGAAAACTGCAGGACAATATCCCTGATGAATATAGACACAGAAATCCTCAACAAAATACTAGCAAACTACATTCAACAGCACATCAAAAAGAGAATACATGACAATCAAATGGGATTTATTCCAGGGTTACAAGGGTAGTTCAACATATGCAAACCAATAAACACAATACATCATATTAATAGAATGAAGGACAAAAACAGTATGATCACCTCAATAGATGAAGAAAATGCATTTGGTAAAATCCAAGATTCCTCATGAAAAAAACTGTCAACAAATAAGGTATAGAAGGAATACATCTCAACATAATAAATGCCACATACAGACAAACCCAAAGCTGATATTTGACTGAGTAAAAGCTGAAAATATTTCCTCTGAGAACTAGAACATGAGAAATTCTTTGTTCTTCAGAAATTCCAGTTTTACCACTCCAATTAAAAGTAGTACTGGAAGTCTTAGCCAGAGAAATCAGGCATGAAAAGGAATTAAAAGGAATCCCAATTGGAAAAGAGAAAGTCAAACTGTCCCTCTTTGCAGATAACATGATCTTATATTTTAAAAAATCTGTAGACCCTATCAAATCTCTTAGGTCTTACAAATTCAGTAAAGTTGCAAGATACATAATCAACACACAAAAATCAGTTTCTGTACACCAAAAATGACATAGTCACAAAAGAAATAAAGAACCAAATTCTTACAACAGCATAAAAACAAAAAAGAAAAAAGAAGAAGAATGAATTTAACCTAACAAGTGAAAGATGTCTACAAGAAAAACCAGAAATCACAGTTGAAATAAATTGAAGAGGACTCAAACAGAAAGACATCCCATCCTCAAGGATCAACTAAATTAATATCACACTATTAAAAGGAACATTAGATTCAATGCAATCCCCCTCAAAATACTAATGTTATTTTTCACTGAAATAGATAAAACAATTCTAAAATTTAGATGGAGCCCAAAAAGAAACAAAAAAGAACCCAAACAGCAAAAGCAATCCTGAACAAAAAGAACAAAGCTGAAGACATCACATTATCTGATTTCAAAATATATTGCAAGGCTATAGTAACAAAAACAGCATGATATTGATATAAAAACAGGCACACTAATGCAGTAGCAAAGACCTGAAACACAGCCAACTGATTTTTCACAAAAGCACCAAGGATATATGTTGGAGAAAATAACAGTATCTTCCCTACATAGTACTGAAAAAAAAAATAGATAACCATATGCAGAAGAATGAAACTAAACCCATATTTCTCATATCAAGAAAATCAACTCAAGACAGATAAAAGACTTACAGATAAAACTCAAAAACTAAAAAAATACTAGGAGAAAACAGGTGAAATACTTCAAGACAATGGTCTAAGAGAAAATTTCATGGCTAAGACCTCAAAAGCATAAGCAACAGGAACAAAAGGAGACAAATGGGACTAAAGTATCTACACACCAAAGGAAACAACAGAGTCAAGGGTTAACCTGTTGAATGGGAGAAAGTATTTGCAAACTATTCACCAGATAAGGATCTAATATCTAGAATATGTTAATACAAGGAACTCAACAGAGAAAACCCAAATAATATCATATAGAAAACAGGCAAAGGACTTGAACAGACATTTCTCAAAAGCAGATATACTCATAGCTAACAGGTACATGAAAAAATGCTTAATATCATTTATCATTACGGAAATGCAAATCAAAACCATAGTAAGATATCCTCTTATTCCTTTTAGAATGGCTATTTTTAAAAAGACAAAAAGTGACAGATGCTGGTGAGGATGAGAGAAACAGGAACTCCTTTTTGTTGTTGTTGTTGTTTTGAGATGGAATTTCTCCCTTGTTGTCCAGGCTGGAGTGCATTGGCACAATCTCAGCTCACTGCAGCCTCCACTTCCCAAGTTCAAGTGATTCTCCTGCCTCAGCCTCCTGAGCAGCTAGGATTACAGACCTGGCTGATTTTGCATTTTTAGTAGACAAGGGGTTTCTCCATGTTGGTCAGGCTGGTCTCAAACTCCTGACCTCAGGTGATCTGCCTACCTCAGCCTCCCAATGTGCTGGGATTACAGGTGTGAGCCACCATGGCCAGCCATAGGAACTCTTATATATTGTTGCTGGGAATGTAAATTAGCACAGCCACCATAGAGAACAGTATGGGGATTTCTCAAAACAACAACAACAACAACAACAACAACAACAACAAACCCTAAAATTAGAAATACAAAACAAACCAGCAATCCACTATTAGATATTTATCTGAAGAAAAGGAAATCAGCATATCAAAGAATATCTGCATTCTCATATTTATTAGAGAATAAACCTGTGTCTATTAATGGAAAAATAAAGAAAAACGTATACACACAATGGAATACCACTTGGCTGTAAAAGAAAATGAAATCATTTATTTGCAGCAACAGGGAAAAAACTGGAGGTCATTATTTTAAGTGAAATAAGCCAGGCACAGAAAGGCAGACAACAAATGTTCTCACTCATATGTGGGAGCTAAGAAAGTTAATCTCAAAGAGATAGAGAGTAGAATGATAGATACCAGAGGCTTGGAATGGTGTTTGTATTGTCCGGTGTGGTGAGGGGAATCTAGAGAGGTTGATTAATGGGTATAAAGACATAGAAGAAATAAGTTCTATGTCCTACAGTAAGTAGGGTGACTACAATTAACAATAATGTATTGCGTATTTCAAAATAGCTAGAAAAAAACTTGAAGTGTACCCAACACATAGAAATGATAAGTATTTGAAGTGATGGATACCTGAAATACCCTCACTAAATCATTACACAATCTATGCATGTAACAAAATACCACATTTACCCCATAAATATGTACAAATATCATTTTATCAATTATAAATAAAATTTAAAAATAGAGTTAGAATAAAATAAGTGACTTCTGAATAAAGATCATAACTAATTGATATTCCAACAGCAACAATGAAAACTAAATACCATGGAATATCTTCAATATTCTATAACTACTGATTTTAAAAATTATAACTCTCATTTATTTATCTATGCATCTGTTTTTGTTGGAGTGTCAGTGCCCAGACAGACACCCAATAAAGGTTTTATCCTCTCTACCTCCATGGTATATGACCTTGCTCTTTTCTTCAGCCTATACCTCTTCTTGCTTCAGAATTCTGCAGCTGCACAAAGCCCCTCTTGGCATTCTGTACTATGAACAAAAAATCCTTCAAATGTTAAAGCACACCCCAATTAGTTCATTAGAGCTGAGAGCCTAAGGATTCTTGTGTGACTGCTGCTAAGCCCTAAAGATAAGTTATTTAATATATCAATAAGTGTATAAAAACACATGAATATTTTTGCATAAGTTTAAATCTTTAAGTTAAAATTGTAGTTTACTAAAATATCTTCAAGTATCCACATATGATGATCCTTAGGGTTTCTTTCCACTGAAGGTGAGAATTATTAACATTGATACCAACTTCTTTCTTCAGTGACATTTTGGGTTGAACCATCGTAGGAAGTGTAAGAAGTGTATTATGTCTGTATCTTAGAGACTAATAACTCTCAAGTGCATAATAAACTGAGAGCATCCTGTCAAATAAGACAAGCCCTATACCAATCTCTAAGATTAACTCAACTTTCAGGCCGTCTGTGGAGTTACAAAATAAACCACAACTGATTCTGTGATTATCTTTCTGAGTAATTTGGGTTCAGTTGTGATATCTAATTATAAAGATCAGTAGTGATCTTTTGTTATTTTTAACATTTAAAATCTTAGAAAAATGTTAATAAGTGACTCCTTGATTTGAACGGTCCAGTGTTGTCACATTTAGATGTTATAGTTTGAATCCATACCTTCTCCAAATCTCATGTTAAAATGTAATCCCCAGCATTGGAGGTAGGCTGGTGGGAGGTGTTTAGGTCATAGGGGCGAATGCTTCATGGCTTGGTACTGTTCTTGTGATAGTGAGTTCTCAAGAGACCTGGTTGTTTAAAAGTGTGAGCACCTCCCCTGTTACTCTCTTGCTCCTGCTTTTACCACGTGATGTGCCTGCTCCTGCTTCATTTTCCACCATGATTGCAAGCTTCCTGGGGCCTCCCCAGATGCAGATACCAGCACCATGCTTTCTGTAAAACCCATAGAACTGTGGGCCAATTAAACTTTTCTTCTTAAATCACCCAGTCTCAATTATTTTATTATAGCAGTGCAATGATGGCCTAACCACAGATGTCATTGAGGACTTTCCCAAAGAAAATCTACTCTTGGTGATGAAGTTTAAAGTGAATCCAAAGAAACAAATCTTATGAAGGGTACTTTGGGGATATAGTCAGTCCTCAGCATCTGTGGGTTCTGCATCTGTAGATTCAACCAACTGCCAATTGAAAATATTTGGGAAAAAAAAACCATAATAAAAGTAATACAATTTTAAAAAGAAATATGGTATAATAACTATTTACATAGCATTTACATTGTATTATATATTTTAAGTAATTTAGAGATGATTTAAAGTATATAAACGGAGAGTGTGAGTACATTATATGCAAATACATACCACACCGTTTTATATAAGAGACTTGAGCATCCCCACAGATTTTGGTATCTGTAGGGGTCCTGAAACCATGAATACAAACGGAAGACTGCATTATCAAAACAAGTGTACAATTCTTTACCTGATAATTCCTGGCTAAGAAAATTGATAACATATGCTATAAACACTAGCATGTGTGAGAATGACACGTGTGTTATTCACTTCTGTGTTAATAGTTACAAAGATGGAAATTAACATAAAAATGCCCAGCATTAGTAGAACAGGTAAATTATGACACCCCCAAGTTTTAGTTATATCTTCAAAAAACATATTGTTAAATGAAAGAAAGAAATGAAGGTACTGAAAAGTGTGTATATAAAGCAGTCTTGGGAAAAAAAGGAGTGAGGTTAAGACAATAGAGTTATTTTTGCTACAGATGCATACGAAGTATCAAGAACCTAACAATTATTACTTATGTATTGAGGGATTGCTTGAAACAGAAGGGACAGAGGACAGGGAGTGGGTGGAAGAATTTTCATCCTATTTATTATTATATTTTGTGACTTCTGAACTAGGAGTAATTACTATTCAAATATTTTAGAAATTATGAAACAAAATGTTAAACAACAACAAAATAATTCCAATGTAATGCAACATGCTAGGATGACTGAAAATCCTCATTAACTGCCTAGCACCCAAGTACTCATGCTGTAAAATCTCAGCAAGGATAAGATTTCAGCTTGATTTAATCATTCAACAATGTAAACATCAAAATATTACATTGTACCCTGTAAATATAAAATACATATAATTATTTGTCAATTGTAAATAAAATTTTAAGAAGATTGAGAAGGTGTTACGTCTCACACATCTTGTGTCTTGCATAGCTGGAAAAACCTCTCATTTTTCCAGAGAAATATTATAGTACTATGATATAGATTATTTCTTCAAATGCAAATTGATCATTTTTAGGGGTTTTCTTCTACCATATTTTATATCTCCGTCCTCTCAATTTACTGCAAATACAATTTGCTTAATATGAACATGCTCAGCATCTACCTTTCTTTGAATCATCACTTCTAAAGCCTTGTTGACTGACTTGATTTTCATAGATAAATATAAGTCTCCCACTGAAGGCTCTAGTCCGTGTAATGCCCACTTCTCCTACTCCAATATCACCAATAGCGTACTTTTCCATTTTTATTATTTTAACAAATACGTAGGAAGCAAAACAATGGATCCAGCACTGTGCTAGGTGTTATGAGGAACAAAAGAAAATTAGGGTGTTCTCCTGCCACAATAATGTTATGCTCCAACCACCTTGCCTCTGGCTTTAATCTGATTTTTTTAAAAACAAATATTGATGGAGACCCTTCTTGGTATCAAGCACAAGCTTTTCAATTTTTTAAAACCTTCAATTCTTTCCACCTCACGAATTCTTCTTCTTGATAATAATACAAGCTATCTTTTACAGATCTAATTTTCTGTGCCAGCCATAGGGCTCAGTCCTTTACTGACTATAAATTTAGTGAGCTAGAAATGTAACTATTTTTTTCTGTGACTGAACTTTTATTTCAAAATTGATTCCACTGGTGACAGAGATGGAATCCGAATCGCTGGATGAGCTAAGTCCATTCAGGGTTTTTTTTCCACTGTCCCTTCAGTTTTATTGTTATTGTGGTAGGCATTGCAGGGCAGCCGGAGATACTTATGCAGTATCCAGTCTGTGGGAAAAGAAAGTATTTTGTCCTCAGCTGTTTTCTATCTAGGTTAACCTCTCCTGAGATCTTCATTGTCTCATCTGATTGGGACTGTCATTTTTCACTAGCATTTTTTAGTCTTACTTGATTCCCTTGCACGTACTGTTGCATTCTTGACCTGCACTGCAATCTCCCTCCGGATCTAGAACTCCCAGTGTCCCTTGTACTCCAATGCTGATGACAGCTGGGAAACAGCTGCTTCTGTACCATGCAGAGGTGGAAGTCTGTCGGCCTCAAAATCCTCTAACATAACATTCAATGCTTTCTACTCTGCTACTTTTACAACATGTTGCTATTCTTTACAATCCGAGATTACCAAGCATATCTGGGAGAACTATATTTCCCTATGAAGGGCAAGGCAGAGTGTGTCCTCCTTCCTAAATTTTCTCGGGTTTTCTTTCTCATTCTCATCAGTACTCCCCTTTCCACCTTGCCATCTTTTCTCCTATCCCAGGGTCCTCAGCCTCTGTGACATAAAGATCTGACTCAGTAGATAGTCCTTCATATCTATTAGGTACTCAAATAATAAGAATTTACACTTTTAGTTTCACATTATGCTAAATTTTCCCTGGAAATATATCAGCTAATTCATCAAAATGTTATCCCAGATGTACAAATATTAAATCAGTTACTGTTTACAGCAACCCTATAGTATATGCACAATAATTGCTTCTCTTTTGGAAACTGAGGCTTAGTTGTTTTGAGTTAGTAAGTAAACAGAGTTGGAATTGGACCCAGATCTGCTCCCAAGGCTTAACCAAATCTTTTCACAAAAAAATTTTTTTTTTCTCGTAACTTCTCATGAAAGTAATGCTGTTCTTAAATGATTCAATACTCATTTAGTGGGAAGAAAACATTCAAACTTATTTTTGTATTGGGCCACTAAGCACCTTTTTAAAATAGTGTACAGATTTCGTAGTTTTTTTTAGCTCGATCAGATCCAAATCAATGCTGTTGGTTATCAAATCTGTGCTAGTTGGTGTTGCTTCTTTTGCATTTAGTGTTTAATCTATAGATCATATTTTGCTCAACTTTGAGGCTTTTTAAAAAGCAGCTTACTTCACCCCAGATTTTTCTCTTCTCAGCACTGATGTGAATTTCATTCTATCTCTCTTTACTGATAGTGTCCTTGACTCAAGATGCTCCCCAATATTCCAGCCCATTTTGGGTGAGTTTCTACTGTTCACTGTGGCCTTTCCAACTTTGAGCATTTTCCTTTCTTCAGGCAAAATTTGCAGACAAAGATATAGCATGTGGGCATGGCTTCACCTGCATAGTCTAGCTGATCCTGCAATGCCTTTGATGCTCATGTCTGACGATTAAGCAGGTGGATAAGCCAAAATAGAATACTCTCTTCTTATCTACTATGTACCCTTCCCCCTGCTTATGGCTTTGGAAGGGGAAAAAATGAAGAGGATAAACCTGGGAGGAAGAATGATGGGAGAAGGGAGTGAGAGAAAGAAAAAAAATGGAGGAATGGGGAGGAGTGGGAAGGAAGGAAGGAAGAAAGAGAATTAATAAACAAGGAAAAAGTTGCTTGGAAAGCAGAAGACCAGAGCAGAGCCTTAAGGGAAACAGAATCAATCTCTCTGTGGGAGCAGGGAGCACTATGGAGTGTTCTGACAGGTGGATTTTCATAATCGATTAAAGAGGAATATTGCAGCACACAAACTGCCATTAGGCACATATGATAGGGACCAAATGATTGATAAGTGCTTACAGAAGTGTTTGGCCAGAGAATTTCATAGCTCTCAGCTCAGGGTTGCTCTTTGAGGGAAAACTGCAGTTAATTTCTGCGGATCTGAAAATTACACTCAGTTGTTCTGGGTTGCATAAATCCTTAAGTGGAGGCATTTTAAGTGATGACCACAGAACTATTTACAGTTAAATTAACCAGACTGTCATCTAAGCTGTGCACTGCAGTTGAGTTCAAGTCAATAAATATTTATGTGCAGTTGCTATTTGGGATACTAGGGATACAACAGTATATAATAGTCTTTCTCTTCATGGAACCCAAAGTTCTGTGGTGGAGAAGGATTCATTTATGACCCTTAACCTGGATAAAAAAGATTTGGGATGGGAGCACAGAAAAAAAAATTAAAGAAAATCTCTTGTGGCCAGGAGCAGTCGCTCACATCTTGAATCTCAGCACTTGCACTTTGGGAGGCTGAGGCAGGCAGATCACTTGGTCCCAGGATTTCAAGACCAGCCTGGACAACAGGTGAACACCATCTCTATAAAAATATTTAAAACAATAGTTGGACATGGTGGCACATGCTTGTAGTCCCAGGTACTTGGGAGGCTGAGGTTGAAGGATCATTTGAGCCTGGGAGGTCAAGGTTGCAGTGAGCCTTAACTGTCACTGCTCTCCAGCCTGGAAGACAGAGTGAGATCCTATCTCAATTAGTCATGTCATTAAAAAAAAAAAAATACAAGTCTTAGGTTCTAAAGGTAACTAATCCATTCTGTTTACAGATGCAGAAGTGGCAATTTACTGCTTAGGTGACAGGTTTTGGCTATTAATTCTTCATTCTGTTGTTTAGTCAACAGCTGAACAACTTCTCTGTACCAAACACTGTATGAAATGCTGTATGCAGCATAATTTACCTAAATTTCCCTGACCACTAGACTTGCCTTTGTAAAAACAAAACGCAAACAAAACAAAACAAAAAACCCACAGAATTCTCTTGGATATTCTTATTTTGTAAAGGTAGAGTTGATCCCAGATGTATGTATGTTCAGCATATACTTGCAGGAGATACTTATCCACAAAAAGTTGAAGAAATTCTGCTATGGAAAATATGACGATAAAGTAGATATGGGACCTAGTCTCAAAGATTTTACAACTTCTCAAACTTGTCTGATATTCCTCTGTTTGAAAGGTAAATACACCTTTATGTCACTTAAATAGGAATTATAAAATAATGTCACTGGCTCTGTAGGAAATTCCAAAAGCACAGTTCCTAATACATTTGGTGTAGCGAATTTTCCAAGGTGACTAATTTAAATTGCAGATTTTTTTTTTAAAGTTTGGTGTAAGAAAAAAAGTATTACTTTAAAGCCATGTGCTTTAGAGTTTTATAAACATGTAATTTTGAAGGTGTTAGGGACCCTTATAATTCTCTCAAAAATTCATGGGAAAACTAACCCTGGATAGGTTGAGCTTTCCATTTCACAGAAATAGTCATAAGAAAAAGAAAAATAGAACCTCTGTCATCTAATTCTAAGAATATGTCATTTTCTTTCTTTTTTTTTTTTTTTTTTTTTTTTTTTTTTTTTTTTTTTTTGAGACAGAGTTTCATTCTTGTTACCCAGGCTGGAGTGCAATGGCACGATCTCGGATCACCGCAACCTCCACCTCCTGGGTTCAGGCAATTCTCCTGCCTCAGCCTCCTGAGTAGCTGGTATTACAGGTGCGCGCCACTATGCCTAGCTAATTTTTTGTATGTTTAGTAGAGACAGGGTTTCACCATGTTGACCAGGATGGTCTCAATCTCTTGACCTCATGATCCTCGCACCTCGGACTCCCAAAGTGCTGGGATTACAGGCTTGAGCCACCGCACCTGGCCAAATATGTCATTTTCATTTTATTATTAATCCCATCCTTCAGCTGCTGACAGAAAAGACAAAGGGTCTTCCCCATACTTCAAGCTTCACAAGGAGCATTGGGTTGAATATCTTTAGCTCATCACTGTATCCCAGGAGGCAGTACAGTGCCCAGAGTGCCTCACAGGTAAGAAACCATTTCCTCTCACCCCATTAAACCAAGGGTACCTGTGGAATATGTATCAGATTACCCTCTCTCTTCCTTTTCTCAATTTTTCTAGGTAAACATCTCAGCACCCACCTGAAACCTCCCTCTCTCCACCCTTACCGTGCCCTGGAACACTAATACACAGTATGTTTACCAGGTCCTGTTGAAGCCTTCTGGTAACTACTGCAAGGGTGTTGCTCATCTCAGCAGCATCAGCATCAACTGTAAGCTTGTTAGAAATGTGGAATATCTGGACACCCCAGACCTACTGAATCAGAATCCACATTTAACAAGATCCCAGGGTGATTCATATGGACATTAAAGTTTGAGATGCACTGATCTAGGGTCCATATCAAACACACATCGAACAAACTTTACTTCTTGTAAAGATGTAATGACAAGGAAGCAAATTATATTTTAGGAAAGAAACAGAAGATGGCTGACCTCTTTGGGGGAGAGTGAAAAAATATTTCCAATCTATAATTACATTAACTAACAGCTTTATGTTTAGAAACAGTTTTTTGGTCCCATATCTAAGTTGTTCAATAATAAAAATTTTTAAGTCATAGAAATATTTATTATATTGTTAGTTTAGCATGATTTTGGCAAAAAGAAGTGTAATAAAAAGCATTTCTTGAGGATTAATGAAAAGTTAGAAGAAATGGCTGGCTTGAGACAAGCTTGAAAGCAATTAATCCATCAAGTTAGTAATTCTTAATACACACCTTATGTTGAGGTTGCTATTGTTTCATCCACAGACCACTGGGAAAAGAAAGACAGACAGAAACAGGGCTCTATAGATCTTTTCTCATACTCCAGGCAGTTTCATTTTGTTGTTTGCTAATATTTTCTGGAGGCCCTTATAGAGAACCACTGCTTTGCTCATTAACCTTTCAAATTGCTTAATATTTGCAGCATACAGTGAAATATGATCTATTGCTGTTACAACATTTCATTTAATTCACTTCTACTACATGTATAAAATGTAGTGTCATTTCCAAACTCATAATGCAAATAGTACACTTAGGTACTGTTATTTTGCTTCCATTACCTCTATTCCACCATTATCTCTGCCTGCTGCGAATCAGAAGTGTCAAATTACATATGTAGATTTGTGAGATTTTCTTGGGTTTTGTTGTGATGCTGAATGTCTCCCACAGACTCAGCAGAAAATCAATTGTATTTGAATCAAATATTACATTCTGCATTTTCAAATATTTACAGTTCTAATATGTCCTTTCAAGAAAACTCTTATAGTATATAAGCCTTAAGAATTAGCTTAGGAAATCATTTCAAACTTAAAGAGCCAGAGAACATCTTCACTCAAAACACATGCATGTCTGTATGTTCAGTGAAACTTCTATCTGAAGATGGTATTCATTTCTAGGTTAAACTATGGAAGGATTCCATACTATTAAAAATTTTAAAAGATGTAACAAAACACAAGGTCTTAGGCTTTAAAAAACAAAAACAAAAACAAAAAAAACAGGTTTTAGTTTACATGTTTATAAATAAAGTAGTATACCCTAAATAAAGCTATCTGCCTTTACATGAAATAAAAATGTATTTGAATTTACTGAAGTTTCACATTATTTGTATTTCAAGAAACTGTCCCGTTTACAAGTTCATATGTTAGATCACTGTTATTCAAAACACAAGATATTAAAATACAAAAGGTCAATTTTCATAACATAAATAGAATTTTCTCAGTATGTTCATCATTATTCTCATGTTGGTTTAGCTTCATGTATGCACCCATAGCTGTGCATATAAGTAATGCACAGCTGACCTAAGAGTGTTTGGATAAAGTATTTTCCCCCTTCCCCAACTCCTCATTCCAAAATCCATTGATTCCATCTCTAGCTGGTTTTCAGCATTCTAATTAATGGTGGCCAAAATCTAAACATTTTTTATCAATGGACACTCATGATCTGAGTGCAATTTAGTCTTTTGAAAGTCCCCACCTCATGAAGATCAGTATTTCATCAATCATTGCCTGTATAGCGAATTTCTCATATATGTGTATATGTGTTCTTCTTTATCTTTAAATAAATGTAGATAGTTGTGATTAATAGAATGACAATACACTTGCAGATATTCTTAAATTGTCATTATGTTTTTAATCTAATCTATTGGATATTTGTCTAACTCATAAAAAGAAATTTATCACTCTTAAAAACAAAAAACTAGATTTTATGACTGAAAATATAAATAAAACTATTCTAGAGAACAAGAAAAAGTGTTGAATAATATGTGTGCCTTCTTTTGCTGCACAAATGAAATCCCTGCCAACCACTGAGCATCCATTTAGTGCCAAACAATGTACTAGGTATAGATGACCACACCAAAATGTATACAAATCAGTATTTTACCTGAAAGAGCTTATAATAGGTCCAGATTTGGAAACTGGGGCATGAGTTTTCATTTTTAAGTTTTCATATGATTTAGTCAATTTTAATTCAGTAACATAAAGGACAATATGTAAAACAAATACACTATAGATTATATTAAAACTTTATACAGAAAACTATATATAGTGCATGTATGCGTGTGTGTGTGTGTGTGTGTGTGTGTGTGTGTGTGTGTGTGTGTAGTTCCTCTAGGAGTGATAACGTGTCTTATAGCCACCTTTAAGAAAGATGGTGATTGGTGACAGAAGAAAATGCAGATTAGAGCACCTGCAATATACAACACCTACTACACATTTAAAACACTGTACTTAATAACTTTAAAAAGGCTTTGATTTGTGTGTACATTTACCAGTTCAATAGATTTCTTCAGCCTTTATTATATACTGACATCCTGGGATATTGATCCAAACATATTTTATCACTAAAAGCAGTTGACGTATTTAAACATCTAAAGATTTTGTTTTTAGTGCACTTTTATGTATGATTTATTTCCCCAAGATCAACAATTTCTTGACATTCATTTAAAACACAGGGTTAGAAATATTAGAGTCTGACTTAATTGACTCTTATTTAACAGTCATAAATGCTTACAGATTTCTACAAATCCTGGTCTTGGATATGCCCTAAAACAAAGAGTATTTTACAGCAAATACTTTAGGTGATGTGTGTTTTCACCAAGCTATCTATTGTTGAAAAATTATCCAGTAAAAATTATTTTATTAATGAATGTATAGATTCCTTTGGTCAAATAAGCAGTGTGTTTATACACTTAAACATTACTGTAAGTCTTGTGACCCTTTCAGATTTAACTTTTTCTTCCAAATGGTCATTTAGAGTTTTATGGTTTAATATACAAGCTAGAATTTGAAACGATTAGGATCTGAGGAGTGGATCTGGAGAGAGTAAAGTGTTTTAATTTTCAGGTTTCTGAAACATTGTATTAACCAACTGTGTAACTTTCCCTAAAATATGGACAAATTCATTGTATCATTTGTGGAATTACTAGTAATTATTTGATATTTAGGCAGAAAATTTTAAGTATTAGATAAAAAACTGTATTAGTCTGTTTTCACACTGCTATGAAGAAATACCCAAGACTGAAAAATTTACAAAGAGGTTTAATTGATTCACAGTGCCACATAGCTGAGGTGACCTCAGGAAACTCACAAGCAGGATGGAAGCAAAGAACCTTTTTCGCCATATAGCAGCAAGAGAGAGAAGAGCTAGCAAGAGCAGGGAAAACTGCCTAATAAAACGATCAGATCTTGTGAGAAATCACTCACTATCATGAGAACAGCATGGAGGAAACTGCCCTCATGATCTAATCACCTCCACTGAGGCCCTCCCTCGACACATGGGGATTATGGACATTACAATTCAAGATGATATTTGGGTGGGGACACAGCCAAATCACATCAGACAGAAAATGAAATAAATTCAGCAGTTCAGTATAATAAAGTTAAACAAAGCTTATTAACCAATTACTTAACCAGTTTTCCCAAATAGTTGATGAGACTATTTTGAAGCGCTGGATGATGCATTGTGTATCAAGAACATAATTTGGCCAAGTTACAGTCAGGTGGATGAGATGGTGGCAATGAAGATGAAAACAGGCATGGTAAGTAAAGAGGTCACAGCCATTTTAATTTATAAGTATCTTTTATAGTGCATCTTGGCATATTTTTGGCAGATTAAGAAAAAAGTCGCATTGGAAAATGTTAATTTACTAAACATTGATGGAGAGGAGAGCCCATGATAGAGCAGGACTAAAAGGAAAAATCTCTATCCTCCTTTTAATTTGCTTTAATTTATAATCAAGTAATCAAAATATGTACACAAAACTGAATGTGACTTCTGACTAAACTGAATAAAAGTAAGTGAATTGAATTAAAATAACCAGTTACTAATTGCTCTGTATTATCCGAAACAACTGTTGACAGTAGTAAATCAACTTCTTTGGCCTAAGATAGCAGACAAATACTTTGAGAACACCTGGTTTAAACAGAGTGTTTTGACATTGGGTATAACACTATTTATTTAGTGCAGAATATGTCAAGCACTCCTTTAAGTACTTTATCATATATAAAATAGATGTCATCCATATCTTTGTTCTTCATGACAAAATTAACAAGTTTTCAATACTAAAATGCTTACAACAATAAGGATAAAGCAGCCAAATCAAAATGCATTATTTGGACCGGGTGCAGTGGCTCACGTCTGTAATCCCAGCACTTTGGGAGGCCGAGGCGGGTGGATCACGAGGTCAAGAGATCGAGACCATCCTGGTCAACATGATGAAACCCCATCTCTACTAAAAATACAAAAAATTAGCTGGGCATGGTGGCTTGTGCCTGTAATCCCAGCTACTCAGGAGGCTGAGGCAGGAGAATTGCTTGAACCCAGGAGGCGGAGGTTGCGGTAAGCCGAGATCGCGCCATTGCACTCCAGCCTGGGTAGCAAGAGCGAAACTTCATCTCAAAAAAAAAAAAAATAGCCTTTAAGCTCTAACTATTAGAATAGTTCTAAGCTCTTAACTATTAGAATAGCTCTATCACTGAAAAAGCTTTGTATAGTTTTTAGTGAATGCTTGAACCCCTGTGGAGAAATAGTCCTGCTTCCTTGTAGTTTGTTTTCTAGTGAGGTATAAATAGAACAAATAGACAGAAATCACAGTTATAGAAATTGTTAATGCTATGATGGAAATAAACCCTTAAATAAAGTAAAATGAATACAAAGTCACTTAATTTAGCATCAGACAGAAACCATTTGAAATCTGTGGCCTAGTTTGCAGAAAAAACACTGTACTTATTGAGTTTGAACTCTCTAATAAGGAACATGCAAGCTAAGGAGTCATATAATTACTTCTGACATAAAAGGTAAATCTAAAAACAAATGTAGATGATAATATGTAATAGCTTTGTAGAGGATGTTGCAGAGATCAACACTCTTTTAATGAACCATTAACACTTAAAGATATGTATTAAAATGATGTTAAGATTAGAATATAGCAAAAGGAGTAAGAAAATTTAATGAACTACTTAATACTTCAGTTTTGCTATAAGACCCACTATTTTACACACTTCAGGTCAATAAGTGAGGAATAATATAATAGGTCAATGACATCAGACAGAGCTTCAGGGCAAAATAAATAAATAAATAAATAAGACATGGCCAAAATCTGAGCAATGATATGTAAAAAATGCTTCGTAATATTTTTTCTTTCAAATAATTCCCTGTCCCATTTTCTTAGTTAATAAAGTGATAGTTTTTTGTGTCTCAAGCAGTATCTTTTTCACACTGATTTATAAGAGAAAGACAAAACTTTATTCAAAGCATTCAATCATTTATTGTTCATTGAATCGTTGATGTAATTGTTCAATCGTTTATTTATTGAACAAATATTTACTGAGCATCTATTCCAGTTCTTCCTAAACCTGATTTTGGTATTTTAGAAATATACAGTAAGCTGTCTCACACTTATAAATCATACATAAATTAGTGCAAAGTATGATAACATAGAGCAATTATCTGCATGTCCCCCTCATGTCTATTTTACTTGGTTGGATTCCTACAAGTGTATACATGGTGCAGAGCATTAGATTACTTACCGAGAACATCCTTAGTATATCATTTAGTTGTGCTGAGTTGTTGGATACTTCATGACATTACGTAGACACTGGTTATGGCCACTTTTATATTTAGGAAATATGCCTATCACACAAATGCTAAATGGGAATTTTGTGATTTATATACATTCAGCATAAAATTATATTCATTATATATGCAATATTGAGCTCTTTAAAAAATGAATAAACGCATCACTTGGATAAAGCATAATATAGAGGAAACAAAAAAGTATTCTGTTATAGCTAGCATTTATTAGACTCTTACCTAAAGACTATGCCCAGACATTAATCTACAAACTAAGGAAAATGTAGCTTTAAGGAAAAAATGAGAAAGAAAAATTTTAAATTAAAAAATCAGATAAGGAAATATCAAATTAAAATCACTTTTTGTAAAGATTAAAAATACTGATATAATTCAGTAATTTAGAGTTGTACAGAGCTACTAAATAAAAGATACTGAACAAATATTCTCTATAGTCAAAAGGGTAGAAGTAGGGTAGGAAGAAATGGGAAAACCAGTTAGTTTAAGGATGTTGTAAAATGTCCTTCCCTCAAACCCTTAGTCACCAGTATACATGGTATTACTCTTATCCTCTACAGGTCATTTCAAAGGATTTCTACTTGAAATCTAGAGCTATGACTTTATGTCCTTACAAACCCCAGTTGCTGTTTTGATTGAGTTTGAACTATATATGTGTAAGGCATTTTTTATGGCTTTATATTCTAATACCAACCACATCAATGCTGCAAGGTAGGTGTTATTAAACCTGCTTACCAATGAATTAACTCAGCATGGGAGTTCCAGCACCTCACCCAGGGTCACTCAAAGGCTGAAGAGTGAATGGTCCCTTTAGAAGCCCGTAATTTCTGTAGAACTTGGGGCTTGTACCAATGCCTTTGCTTCATCAGGAAGGCAGAGAATGTGTAGATTTGCTCTGTCAAATACATAGTTCTTCAGAACATGGCAATCCAGTTGCCTTTGAAATGAGAGTCTCTAGATAATAAAGTTACACTGACCGGCCAAAGTTTTTGAGTCACAATTCAAAATCTAGCAATAGCTTTACCAAATGTATAGCTATTTATTTAGGATGAGTAGGCAATGAAATACAGTATTTATGCTGATAAAGTCACTTGCAAATGCTGAGACACTAAGCACAGAGAATTTCAATTACTGTGGCCCAATAGGGTCTAACAATAGTGAAATCATTAAAGGTTTATGTACCTGCAAGTAATAAAGTATTGTTTTCTGAGATTGAGGTCTCAACAGCAAATTCCAAGTCAGTCATACAAAATAAATGAGGTAAATAAGATAGAATCTAGTAAAGGTGTCCATAGTTCCATATATTAGGAAACTTGAAATATCTAAGAAGGTATATTTGAAATTAATGATGCATATGGAAGAAAATTTTAAATGTCATTCTTGCAAGGAATGTGAGTGGGATGGGATAATGGAAGTTTATTCGACTTTTGAAATGTACCAGCTCAAAATGGTCTTGCCCTTCTAAATAATCATTTATTTTCATGGAAAATATATTAAGTCAATGGTTTTCATTCTACTTAAAGAAAACTTTTTGTGTTGATAAGTGAGGTAGGGGGCCTGAGGAAACTTTAAAAGAACATTAGCTGCAGCAGATATTCATTACATTAGTTCATTCTTAGTTAATAATAGCTATAGAAATGTGCCCAAATCTGAGCCCTTCAAAACTGTTCAAATACATTTAACAGACTCTTACTATGCATGTTCTTTCCATTTCTTTATATTAATAAATATAAATTGTGTATAATAAATATTAATTCACTGTCACCATGTTCCTTCCATTTCTAGATATAGTTTACTTTTACTCTCTTTTATACCCTCCCCCACCCTTTTTCCTTCAATTATAGGTCCCTCTCATTCCATTCAATGAAATGCAAATTTCGTCTCATCTCAGGTCAAGAACAAATGTCTTCCACAGTGCAGCACAACAACTGTGGGTTAATGACCCTGAGGACTTGAAGCCCAAGGTAAACTCTCAGTGCTTATTAGTTAAGTCTGCCATATCTCTCTTGGAAAAGAGACTCCATCTGCTGCCAAATCCAGGTTTGTACAGGCATATAAAATTCTTTAAAGTTCTTGAATAAATTGTTTCCAGTTCTTTCTGATTTACTCTTCACCTTACTCTCATTGTATCACCTTATATCATCTGGTGCCAGTCTCATGTTATCTAATGGGAGATACCATCACTGGCATTGATGTGGGAATGTTCTCAGAAACTCTCCGCCCCCTATTATGTTTGTATTCACATAGTTGTGAGTTTTTATAATGTCACAGAATTCACGCTTTAAGATATATGTTTAAACTGGAAAATATTAATAGGTAGATTTCAGAATATTTGTTTTACATGCTAACAATTAAACTACATATTGCTAGCTATTTAACATAGTGCTCTGCCCATTCTTTCTCTCAGTATAAATTATAAAAACTTTTCCATACTCTTTTTCCCTATAGCTCTCACCTAACCTAGGTGTCCAACAAATACACTACGTTTACTTAAACTCCAGCCCTCCTCTCCATGTTTTTTCTATACCTAAATACTCTCCCCAGTGTTCCCCATACTGTACCATTACCACTACCACAATCACACACATGCACATTCACAACACTCCAGCCATCCTATTGGAGACTGTGCCTCTTTAATATGAAATGACCTCTTGCATATTTCCTCCCTCTAACACAAATGTTCACTTCTTTACAGTATTTCTCAGGTCAGCAACCAAACAAAATGAGATAATTCTTGCTAAGGTGCTAAGGATTTAAGGAAATACTGGTATTTTAAAAGCAACTTTCATATGCTACACAATGCTTCAAGGAACTGATCATAACTAGTATAATTTTAGACAAAAAATATATTATAATGAAAATATTTGGGAGTAGAGGGATCCTCACATCCTATAATATTCTCCATGGCCATATATAAAATACTTTTTTTATAGACTGAAAATATATATTTTCTCAGTTGCCTTGCCTAGGGAAGACATTACAATGAAATGGGAAAATCCACTGGATCTCATGGTATTCAAAAATATTGGCATCTCTATACAGTTTTGCAATGAGTAATGTTTCTAGTATACATCTTAAACTGTCTAAATCTCAACTTTTGCATATAGGAATTAAGTTTTTTGACATTAAATATATGATTCTATAGTATTATGTTCTTAGAACTTAGTTCATCTGATATTTGTATTGTGAAACAAGGATTGATACAATTCGGTTGCGTGTTGACCCAAATTTCATCTTAAAATGTAGCTCACATAATTTCCACGTGTCATAGGAGGGAAGTAGTGGGAGGTATTGAATCATAGGGGCAGGTCTTTCCTGTGCTGTTCAGGTGATAGTGAATAAGTCTCATAATATCTGATGGTTATATAAAGGACAGTTCCCCTGCACATACTCTCTTGCCTGCCACCATGTAAGAAGCAACTTTGCTCCTTAATTGCCTTCTGCCATGATTGTGAGGCCTCCCCAGCCATGTGGAACTGTGAGTCAATTAAACTTCTTTCCTTTATTTATTACCCAGTCCTGGGTATGTCTTTATTAGCAGTGGGAGAAGAGAATAATGCAGGCATAGAAGAAAAAAAAATACAGATAGAAGAAAAGAAATTTTTATAAAAAATGAGAGGTAAGCCTTCACAAATGTGAGATAAATCAAAATATACGTACTTTAACAGAATACATGAGTTTAGTACTGGTACAAAAATAGACACGTAGACCAATAAACAAAACAGAGAATTCAGAAATAGGACTGCACACCTACATTCATCAGATCTCCTACAAATCTGACAAAAACAAGCAATAGGAAAAGGATTCTCTATTTCATAAATGGTGCTGGGGTAACTGGCTAGCCATATGCAAAAAATTGAAACCAATTTCAATACCTTAAATGAAAATTATCTCAAGATGGATTAAAGACTTAAATGAAACCCTAAACTATAAAAACTCTAGAAGAAAATCTAGTCAATACCATTTAGGACATAGGCATAGGCAAAGATTCCCTGAGAAAAACCAAAAGCAACTGCAGCAGAAGCAAAAATTGACAAATGGGTTCTAACTAAACTTAAGACTTCTGAATAGCAAAAGAAACTATCAACAGAGTGAACAGACAACCTATGGAATGGGAGAAAATTTTTGCAATCTATCTGACAAAGGTTTAATATCCAGAGACTACAGTACAAGGAAATTTAAATGAAAAAACAAAAACATAAACAAAAACAACCCCTTTAAAAAGTGGACAAAAGACATGGAAAAGACACTTCTCAAAAGAAGACATAACAACGGCCAAAAAACATAAAAAAAAAACCCGGACATCACTGATCATTAGTGAAATGCAAATCAAAATGACAATGAGATACTACCTCATGCCAGTCAGAATGGCAATTATTAAGAAGTCCAGAAACAACAGATGCTGGTGAGGTTCCAGAGAAAAAAAGAACACTTTCACACTGTTGGAAGAATAAATTAGTTTAACCCAGTGTAGAAAATAGTATAGCAATTCCTCAAAGGTCCAGAAGCAGAAATACAACTTGACCCATTACTGGGTATATACCCAAAGGAATATGAATCATTCTATTATAAAGATACATGTATGCATATGTTCACTGCAGCACTATTCACAATAGCAAAGACATGGAATCAACTGAAATGCCCACCAATGATAGACTGGTTAAAGAAAACGTGGTACATATATGTAGCAGAATAATATGCAGCCATAAAAGGAACAAGACCATGTCTTTTGCAGGGACATGGATGGAGCTAGAAGCCATTATCCTCAGCAAATGAACACAGGAACAGAAAACCAAACACTGCATGTTCTCACTTATAAGTGGGAGCTGAATGATGAGAACGCATGGACACATGGAGGAAAACAATACACACTAGGGCCTGTTGGAGGATGGGAGTAGAAGGAGAGAATGCATCAGGAAAAGTAGCTAATGCCTGCTGGGCTTAATACATAGGTGATGGGATGATCTTTGCAGCAAACCACCATGGCACATGTTTACCTTTGTAACAAACCTACACATCATGTACATGTACCACAGAACTTAAAAGTTGAAGAAAAAAAGGAAAAAATAATACATGAGTTTTTATTGAATATGTTTATAACTTGTCAATTGAGTTCTAGGGAAAAGAAACTAGAGGAGGTCATTAACAGGAACTTTTAAGAACGAAATCTGACTGTAATCCAATCTTTATTGCTTCTAAATATAATTTGATATTGTCCACAATTCAATCTATTTGTTAAACAAATGGACCTGCCAATTACTCTCAATCTTGATGGGCAAACAGTTCTGCAGCTCACAAAAAGAAATATTTAAAAATTTCTAGTTGCGATTATATTCCAACCATAGGCTTTATACATTTTACTATATTACTTTACAGTGATATGTTAGCATTTGTATGCAAGGTTTTGAAGCAAGGAAGTGCTTAAATGAAAACCTGAGAAAATCCATAACAATCAACTCAAAGTTGTGAGCAACTTCCACCCTCCAATGCCTAAACATAATTTGGAAAACTTTGAAACAAAGAAAGAGATGCTAGAATCCAAGAAAAACTAATTTCAAAAATAAGATTTTTACAAATGAGAAATGACTCAATTCAGATGCCATACTGCTAATAACAGTAAAGATATTTTAATTTATTCCTATGGGATAGAGTGTGGGGGAATATCAGGTGAGATGTAATTCTGTAAATCTGCTACCTGCATATTCTTTCCAGTCTTGAGAAACTTTGATGACAAAATCCTATAGAAGAGGAAGAAAAATGGACTGTAATCGTTTCCTGTGCAAGGGTAAGACACAGAGACTGTACTCCAACTGGATGAGAAAATTAAGGTTTTCTTTAATTTTCTCAATATGACAACTTCTAGCAGAGAGTTCAATTGAAAAAAATAAATTTCTGATTTACACTGAAGATGATCTTGAGATAAGAAATTGACAGTATCTCTTTTCACAATCCTATTTATTTTTAAGGTCCATCCTGGGCCAACTTATAAACAAATTTTGGAGGGGTCTCTGTCTACCCCTTCAATGCTTTTTATAAGAGTCTTTGTGTTGCATAGTCTTGCTGCATGTGTTGTTACTCGAAATAGTGGTATATCCGTCTACACAAGGATACTGTCATCCTATTAGATCCTGAAGACCTCCAGTCATGAGTGAGAGAGACATTTTTGAAAAAGAGGTCAGTCTTTATAATAGTTACTATTTACTGTGTTCGGTTCCAGGGATTACACTGGGTATCTTATTTTAAAATAACTTTTATTTTTCTTCTCTTTATCATCTTGTAAACAATTGGGTATCTAGGGTAATTTTTACAATTCTAACCAAAATCTAAAAGTTTTCCATTTCCATTTTAAAGAGAATTGAGATATAGCAAAGTTTAACTTTTTTTTCTGAAACACAACTGAAAATATTAAGGGTAAAACAGGAGCCACTGCCTGTCTTACTCGAAAACCCTGTATCTTTTAATTGTGTTTGCCTCCCTTTTGTGTTGTACGTCACTGCGTATCCCTTCCTTCTACAAGGAAAACCAATTTTCTCCAACTCAAAGTTGAGTGTTCACTATTCAGGGCTCAGAATGAGGATGAAAGTATAATAAGGCTGATAACTATAGGCTGTTAATTTAGAGATCAAGGACCAACAATCTTTCCTATCTTTTATAATATCAGTTCTAAATTCTAGAATTATCCCAAGCCTCAAGTCCTGCAGCCTGGCACCACTCTATTCATCCAACCTGTTTGGACTCTCCACTCAAGCTGATTGCTTCATGTCCTTCCATGATACAAGGCAAATATTTGTATAGTCAAAGTTCATGCTACTTTTCCCATTGATTCACTTTTGGTTCCCAGTTTCTAGCATATTCATATTCTATTTAACTTTTGGGGCCAACTCTAACTCCCAATGCTTTTCAAAGCCCTTTCCAATTCTTACAGACTATTCTGACCTCTTTTTCTGCTCCTTGGTAGCTACACTATTTTTCATAATTTTCCAAATTGTTTGTATCTTGTATTCCCAAGGAAATAGAGAGTAAGAAGCAAACAAAATGCTGAATCATTCTTTCCTCAATAAATACTAACTGTGCAAATAGTTGAATTGTTTAAGAATGAGATATATCTGAGACATTGTTGAGCAAAACACAACAGAAAAACCGCCCTCCAGCCAATCCTATCTCATACCTTAAATGTGTCAGAGTCAGGGAGGCATTTTTCTACAAGTCTTTTCCATCTAAGTTAAAGAACCTTCTATGTGCATGAGATGAGCTCTTTAGAACATTCTGAATTTATTCTCAATAAGAGCAATCCTCTGAATATGTGTAGTATTATTCCAGTTTTTGATATAATCACTGCAAATTTCTTGATGATTATATCTAAGACGCACATTATAATTTTTTAGGTTTGAGAACCTTGAGTAAAGAAACAAACAAGAAAGCTTTCTAAAAAATGTAACAGATACCCTGAAAAGAAGCCTAATTTTTTGTTCCTGTTGTTATTGTTGTTTTACTGTCCTCTTGAATACACTTGGTGAATATATCACTTCAAAAGAGATTCCAATGAGCTAACAACGTACATGCCAGCCTAGAACTTTGAAGAACTAGCAGAGCATTTGCAGCAAAATATCTACCTCTAGAAAATAGCCCAATGGAAGAAGTTCCAGTGAATCACCACTTCAGGTCTAGTCTAGATTTTATAACGAGCACAAACTCATGGACAAATATTTCAGACATGTTTGCAAGACTCTTGACATTTTAAATTCACTTTAGTTAAATATCAACTGACTACTGGAAGCTTCAAGCCCCGTACTTTCCTTCCCTCTTTTTCTTTCAACCCAATCACTGTTTCTTGCATCTACTCTCCTCTGCACTAGGCACAAGAGGCACAAAAAATCTGAAGTAAAGGAGAGCTAACACAAATTCCTTTCTCTTCCTTTTTTTCCCAACTTTCTTCACTTTTCCCAGAAAGAAAACAGAATAGAGGGCATAGCTAACTGTGGTTTTACAATCACAAGAGTCCTCTCTGACCCCTTTGCCCAGAGAAACTGTGGTCCCTGTATCCGTTTTTGGCTTCCATCACGTAAGGCTATCAGTGGTGCCACCATGCTTGAAGCATATTGCAGAATGCCTGGCTCTGGAAAGAGTAGGCAGGTGCTCAATGAGCAGCAGACACATTAATTTTTAAAATACAATGGGCTCTCTCTCAGTGATTATACCAATACCTAATATACAACAGGTGCTTAGTAAATGCTGGTTAAGCTGATGCTATGGCTGGGATTCTAGAAAAAAAATTATTTTCAAGATATTACTTAAAAGAAAACATCTTGTATTTATACATAACTTTGGCTAGGAGAATTCTGAAATGACTTTTAAAGCCATCTGATACATGTCTGTAAACTGTAGACTCTGGTTTTGGGGGCTGCAATATTTGTTCATATCTGCATAGTAGACAATTTGTCAAAAATATACCAAAGCAACAATAACACTTTCAGAGTTAAGGATCTAGGTTAACATTACCACAGTTCCTCAACTGGCATCATGAAGAGTTCAGTGAAGAGGTCTTTGGCAATAGTTACTCTTGCTCAGAAACATTGAGACAGAACATCAAGATAATGCTTAAAATACTATGCTAGTTATCCTGGTTTGTAGTTTGTTAACTGTTAGTAGTTTTCTCTTTTGTTTCCTGCACAAATTTAATATTTTCTATCCTAAAGAAAAAAAATATAGTGACTCAACTTTAAAAAGACATTAGATTAGGTGGAAATGTTTAGATGAATTTGGACACGCATTTCCTTAGGGATGGCTTTACCTTTCTACTTCGTAAGTAGCAAACAGTCAGACTGAAATAGTTCTCATATGTCATATTTTGTTATGTTTATCAAATAAATCGGCTCCTGGGTCTTACAGTAAGTTGTAACCAGAAGACACCTGACTCTATGTGACTTGGGGCCATTAGAGACTATTGGGGCTGTTCCACTGCTATTGTCTGATCTTCATTTTCTCTTTGCATCAAAAGACGTGTTTCACCATTACCTCTGTTCCACACACACAAAAAAGGAAGGCCTACAGAAAAGTCTGGATTAAAATGAAATTGGTAATTTGGTATCTTTTTCCCCCCTGCTTTCAATATTCTTGGGTATTTAAATCACTGAATTTGTTTCTCTCCATAACACTAACAAAACCTCCCTTAACTCCAGTTTGATTCTGGCTCAATAGTTAATGTCTGAATTGCTTTCAAAATTTCTAAGACCATAGTGAGCTACTAGCATGGGAAGAAGAGAATTAAAGTATCTGACTTGCATATTAAAGGATTCTGAAAAACAGATATATATATATCAGCATTTAAGTTTATAAGTTTTATTTCAAGACTCTCGTTAAATTCTCTCTTTACTCTTACGTGTTTCATCCAAAAGAGAATCATAGAATGCACGGAGAATATAGTTACCACCTTTGGTAACTCATGTTAGTTACTTTAGTTCACCAGACAGATAGCTGGAAGAGGTGTTGGGGCTGGAATACCATATCATGTTGGGAAAATATTTACTCATGTTCTGAACATTAAAGATACTGCTTCATGCTGCGTGATAATACTTGGTAGTCTAAAATTTGAGTAAAGTATCTTGTATACTTAGGATGCTAGTGTTCTGAAGAAAAAAACCTTGTTTATATTAGTGACATTCAAACACTGTGAAAGATTTTTCCAGGACTATTTAAAAATAAAGTCATCCATTCGATTCTAGAGTTTGTGATAATATAAATATCACTTTTATCAGTCAGAAGTCATAACTGATAACACAGCCAATCTATTTACTGAGTAGATTCAATCTTTTTATTTCTTATTGCTTAGAAATTGCATCATTTATTCCTTCAGTGCTTAAAGAGCAGAGTAACTTTCATCTTTCACTCTTATTTTTAAGATATAGGTCACAAGAAGATGAGATCAACATTGAAGCCATAAGTTTTGTCAAACTTTATTTTCAATTATCTACCAAGCAGAACACCTAAAATTAAATTCTAAGTGTCATTTATGAAGAAGGAGTAAATTTTTTTCTCCTCTGGCATAATTAAGATACATGAATCATTTTTAATAGTACTTTTCCAAAGGTCTAAATGAACTTGTCCACTCTTTGGATCTTTCTCTTAGTTAAAAATATGACTGTTATTAAAAACAAATTCTAATCCTTATACCTTTATTACTTAGATGTCCACACAAAGCAAATGATAGATGAGTCTATATACTGTCTTCATAAAATCCTTTCTGAGAGCATTTTTATTGAATTCCTAAATGTTATAACACTAGAAAAGATAATTTAAGTAAAAATTTATTAATATAACAGAATTTTCTTTATTATTATTGAACTCAGAAAGGGTTTCATCTTGATCTAATTTATTCCAAATTAGTATATATGAGTTAAAGTGTTAAATAAAAATACTTGGAGGAAGTATTTAATGAATCTTTTAACAGTCTGTATTTGCATTACGTGCATTGCACTACTTGTAGTCTTCTGTTTATTTTTGGGTTTTTCATTTTTTCCCTTTTGAAGTAGTCTTAATTTTAAAAATAATATTTAGTTAGAAATAATTAGCCAATATTTTGTATTACAGAGGGTCATGTTAGCATTAGGACACATGTATTGTAGTGGGACCTCACTGTTTAACTTTTGATAACGCATAATATTCAACAGAAGCCAGTGGTAACTTGAATCACTCCCAAGAGGGGCCTCAGTTACTAAAATATATTGGAGACCTCATTATAAGCCTATTTTCCCTTAAAGTAATTCCACAGCCCAGAACTTTTTAACATCTCTACATAGCAAGATGCTCTTCTTTACAGAACATACGTCAGAGCTTTGTGACCAAGATGTCTGATTTAAAACTTAAACACTAGATAGAAAGCAGATTTAATTTTCTTCCCAATGTGAGATGAGAGAAAGCCATCAATATGGGCAGACATATCGGATTGTCCATTGTGCTTGTGTGGGGTGAGGACGTTCCAGGAGGTGTTCATCAAGGTCACAATATAAGGGAAATATGAACTGATAACCTCTAATAAAGTGATAATGCTCTACTTTCATAGATGTTTGAATCTTTATTTATTTATTTATTTTTGTATGACTCTTCAAAGAAAGAGCTAATAAGTGCCTATTTCCCCTGGAGTTACATTTCAACAACCAAAAGTGTCTAACTTTTGATATCTAAGTTGGTGTGCCTTTTTATTGATATTAAAATATTTTGGGAGGGATCCAAGATGGCTGAATAGGAACAGCTCTGGATTGCAGCTCCCAGTGAAAACACAGAGGGTGAGTGGTCACTGCATTTCCAAACAAATTTTTATTGCCCATAGACCAGGAGATTCCTGGGCAGAAAAGTGCCATGAGTCTCCAGCAGAGCTGTTTCAGCTGGTGTGGCGGGTCTCTGCAGAAAAAACTCACACAAATCCAGGCGCCATTTCAACTGGTGACTGGAACACCTGGGAGACAGAGTCTCCCGTTCAACTGATAAAAAGGGGACTGAAACAGGGAGCCAGGCCAGGAGATTCGCAGGCAGAAAAGCACTACAAGTCTCCAGCGCAGCTGTTTCAGCTGGCACAGCGAGTCTCTGCAAAAAAACTCACATAAATCTGGGTCCCTTTTCAACAGGTGACTGGAATGCCTGAGAGATAGAGTTACCCGTTCAACTGACAAAAAGGGGACTGAAACAGGGAGCCAGGTGATCTGGCTTGGCAAGTCCCACCCCCACAAAGACCAGCAATCTGAAACACTCTGGATTGAGAGTTTCATAGAAAGCACAGCTGAACCCGCAATGGTCCAGCTCTGTGGGGGAAGGGCATCTGCCATTACTGAGGCAGTACAGCACTAATGAGGTAGTCTGCCATTACTGAGGCAATCCACCATTACTGAGGCAGCTTGTCATTACCGAGGCAGTCTACCATTACAGAGACAGTCTACCATTATAGAGGCAGACTGCCATTACCAAGGCAGTTCTAACCATATGCCTATAAACAAAACTGCAAGGAAGTTCACACAGCAGCTGGGCAGAGCCTGCAGCAGTTCAGCAATGCCTCTGCTGGCAGACTGTGACTAGACTACCTCCTCACTGGGCAGGCCATCCCTGAAAAAAGGCAGCAGCATGACAGAAACTTATAAATAAAGCCCTACCTCCCTGGGATAGAGCACCCAGGGCAAAAAACGGTGGTTATGAGTTCCACTGCAGCAGACTTAAACGTACCTGCCCAGCAGCTCTGAAAGGAACAACAGAGCTCACAGCTCAGCACTTGAGCTCCCATAAAGGACAGGATGTCTCCTCAAGCAGCTCCACAATGCCCGTATATCCAAGAGTCACCTCATAAAGGAGAGCTCACACTGATATCTGGCAGGTATCTTTCCAGGACAAAGATAGCAGCAGAAGAAACTGGCACCAACCCTTACTGTTCTGCAACCATAGCAGGTGATCCCTAGGCAAGCAGGGTCTGGAGTGGACCTCCAGCAGTCCTACAGCAGACAGGCCTGACTGTTAGAAGGAAAACTGAGAAACAGAAAGAAATAACGTCATCATCAACAAAAAGGACATCCACTCAGAGACCCCATCTGAAAGTCACCAACTGCAAAGACCACAGGTAAATAAATCCACAAAGATGTGAAGAAAGCAGTGCAAAAAGGATGAAAACACCCAAAACCAGAATGCCTCTCCTCCTCCAAGGGATCATAACTCCTCACCATCAAGGGAACAAGGCTGGATGGAGAATGAGTCTGATGCATTGACAGAAACGGGTTTCAGAAAGGGGGTAATAAGAAACTTCTCTGGGCTAAAAGAACAAGTTCTAATCCAATGCAAAGAAACTAAGAACCTTGGTAAAAGGTTAGACAAAATGCTAACATGAATAAACAGCTTAGAGAGGAATACAAATAATTGATGGAGCTGAAAAATGCAACACAAGAACTTCATGAAGCATAAACAAGTTTCAATAGCAGAAATGACCAAGCAGAACAAAGGATATCAGAGATTAAAGATCAACTCAATGAAATAAAGTGAGAAGGCAAGATTAGAGAAAAAAGAGTAAAAAGAAATGAACAAAGCCTCCAAGAAATATGGGATTATGTGAAAAGACCTAATCTACATTTGATAGATGTACCTGAATGTGACAGAGAGAATGAATCCAAGCTGGAAAACACTCTTCAGGATACCATCCAGGAAAAATTCCCCAACCTAGCAAGGCAGGCCAATATTCAAGTCCAGGAAACACAGAGAACGTCATAAAGATATTACTCAAGAAGAGCAATCCAAAGGCACATAATTGTCAGATTCACAATGGTTAAAATGAAGGAGAAAATACTAAGGATAGCCAGAGAGAAAGGTCAGGTTACCCACAAAGGGAAGCCTGTCAGACTCACAGTGGCTCTCTCAGCAGAAACCTTACAAACCAGAAGAGAGTGAGGACCAATATACAACATCCTTAAAGAAAAGAACTTTCAACCTAGAATTTCATATCCAGCCAAACTAAGTTTCATAAGCAAAGGAGAAATAAAGTTCTTTATGAACAAGTAATTACTCAGATATTTCATCACCACCAGACCTGCTTTACAAGAGCTCCTGAAAGAAGCACTAAACATAGAAAGGAACAACCAGTACCAGCCACTCCAAAAACATACCAAATGCTAAAGAGCATCGACACAATTAAGAAATTGCATGAACTAACAGGCAAAACAACCAGCTAGCATCAAAATGGCAGGATCAAATTCACACATAACAATTTACATCAACCCTAAATGTAAATGGACTAAATGCCCCAATCAAAAGACAGAGACTGGCAAATTGGATAAAAAGTCAAAACCCATTGGTGTGCTGTATCCAGGAAACCCATCTCACATGCAAGGATACACATAGGCTCAACATAAAGGGATGGAGAAAGATTTACCAAGCAAATAGAGAGCAAAAAAATGCAGGAGTTGCAATCCTAGTCTCTGATAAAATAGACTACAAACGAACAAAGATCAAAAGAGATAAAGAGGGACATTACATAATGGTAAAAGGAGCAATGCAACAAGAAGAGCTAACTATCCTAAATATATGCACCTAATGTAAGAGCACCCAGATACATAAAACAAATACTTAATGACTTACAAAGAGACTTAGACTCCCACACAATAATAGTGGGAGGCTTTAACATTCTACTGTCAAGATCAGACAGATCAATGAGACAAAAAATTAACAAGGATATTCAGGACTTGAACTCAGACCTGGACCAAGCAAACTTATTAGACATTTACAGAACTCTTCACTCCAAATCCACAGAAGATACATTCTTCTCAACACCACATGACACTGACTCTAAAATTGACCACATAATTGAAAGTAAATCACTCCTCAGCAAATGCAGAAGAACAGAAATCATAACAAACAGTATCTCAGACCACAATGCAATCAAGTTAGAACTCAGAATTCAGAAACTAACTCAGAACCACACGATTTCATGAAAACTAAAGAACTGGCTCTTGAATGTTGACTGGTTAAACAATGAAATGAAGGCAGAAATAAAGATGTTCTTCGAAACCAATGGGAACAAAGACACAACATATCAAAATCCCTGGGACACATTTAAAGCAGCGTCTTGAGAAAAATATATGGCAATAAATGCCCATATGAGAAGCAAGGAAAGCTCTAAAATCGACATCCTATCATCAAAATTGAAAGAGCTAGAGGAGCAAGATCAAAAAAACTCCAAAGGTAACAGAAGACAAGAAATAACTAAGATTAGAGCAGAACTGAAAGAAATAGAGACACAAAAAACCCTTCAAAAAAATCAATAAATCCAGGAGCTGGTTTTTTGAAAAGATCAACAAAATACACAGACCACTAGCCAGGTTGATAAAAAAAGAAAAGATAGAGTAATCAAATATATGCAATAAAAAACGATAAAGGGGATATCACCACAGATACCACAGAAATACAAATCACTATCAGAGATTACTACAAACAACTCTATGCACATACACTAGTAAACCTGGAAGAAATGGATAAATTCCTCGACACTTGCATCCTCCCAAGCCTAAACCAGGAAGAAGTTGAAACCCTAAATAGACGAATAACAAGGGCTTAGGTTGAGGCCATAATTAATAGCCTCCCAAACAAAAAAGCCCAAGTCCAGATGGGTTTACAGCCAAATTCTATCAGACATACAGAGAGGAGCTGGTACTATTCCTTCTGAAACTATTCCAAACAATCCAAAAAGAGGGAATCCTTCTCAAATTATTTTATGAGACCAACATCATCCTGATACCAAAACCTGGCAGAGACTCAACAAGAAAGAAAACTTCAGGCCAATATCCATGATGAACATAGATACAAAAATCTTCAATTAAATACTGGCAAACCGATTGCAACAGCACATCAAAAAACTTATCCATTATGATTAAGTAGGCTTCACCCTTGGGATGCAAGGCTGGTTCAACATATGCAAGTCAATACACGTAATTCACCACATAAACAGAACCAAAGACAAAAACCATATGATTATCTCAATAGAAGCAGAGAAGGCCTTCAACAACATTCAACAGCCCTTTATACTAAAAACTCTCAATAAACTAGGTATTGATGGAACATATCTCAAAATAAAAGCTGTTTATGACAAAACCACAGCCAATATCATACTGAATGGGCAAATCCTGGAAACATTCCCTTTGAAATCTGGCACTAGACAAGGATGCCCTCTCTCACCACTCCTATTCAATATAGCACTGGAAGTTCTAGTCAGAGCAATCAGGCAAGAAAAAGAAATAAAGGGTATTCAATTAGGAAAGGTGGAAGTCACATTGTCTCTATTTGCAGATGACATGATTGCATACCTAGAAGACCCCATCGTCTCAGCCCAAAGTCTCCTGAAACTGATAAGCGACTTCAGCAAAGTCTCAGGATACAAAATCAATGTGCAAAAATCACAAGCATTCCTATACACCAATAATAGACTTAAAGAGAGCCAAATCAAGAACAAACTGCCATTCACAATTGCTACAAAGAGAATAAAATACCTAGGAATACAACTAACAAATAATGTAAAGGACCTCTTCAAGGAGAACTACAAGCCACTGCTCAACAAAATAAGAGAGGACAGAAACAGATGGAGAAACATTCTATGCTCATGGTTAGGGAGAATCAGTGCCATGAAAATGGCCATAGTACCCAAAGTAATTTATAGATTCAACACTATCCTCATCAAGCTACCAATGACCTTCTTCACAGAACTGTAAAAAAAAAAAAAAAAACACCTTAAACTTCATATGGAACCAAAGGAGAGCCCACATAGCCAAGTCAATTCTAAGCAAAAAGAACAAAGCTGGAGGCAACACACTACCTGACTTCAAACTACTACAAGTTTACAGTAATCAAAACAGCATGGTACTGGTACCAAAACAGAGATATAGACCAATGGAACACAACAGAGGCCTTGGAGGCAATGCCACACATCTACAACCATCTAATCTTTGACAAACCTGACAAAAACAAGCAATGGTGATAGGATTCCCTGTTTAATAAATGGTGTTGGGAAAACTGACTAGCCATATGCAGAAAGCAGAAACAGGACCCCTTCCTGACACCTTACACTAAAATTAACTCCAGATGGATTAAAGACTTAAACATAAGACCTAACACCATAAAAACCCTAGAAGAAAATCTAGGCAAAACCATTCAGGACATAAGCATAGGCAAGGACTTCATGACTAAAACACCAAACGCATTGGCAACAAAAAGCCAAAATAGACAAATGGGATCTAATTAAACTCCAGAGCTTCTGCACAGCAAAAAGGACTTTCGATAGAGTGAACTGGCAACCAACAGAATGGGAAAAAATTTTTGCAATCTACCCATCTGACCAAGGGGTAATATCCAGAATCTACAAATAACTAAAACAGATTTATGAGAAAAAACCAAACAAGCCACACACACACAAAATAAAAACCAAAAACGCCCCCAAAAGTGGGCAAAGGATATGAACAGACACTTTACAAAAGAAGACATATATGAGGCCAACCAAGATGTGAAAAAAATGCTCATAATCACTGGTCATTAGAGAAATGCAAATCAAAAACACATTGAGATACCATCTCATACCAGTTAGAATGGTGATCATTAAAAAATCTGGAGACAGCAGATGCTGGAGAGGATGTGGAGAAAAGGGAACATTTTTACACTGTTGGTGGGAGTGTAAATTAGTTCAACCATTGTGGAAGACAGTGTGACAATTCCTCAAGGACCTAGAAACAGAAATTCCATTTAACCCAGGAATCCCATTACTGGGTATATATCCAAAGGATTATAAATCATTCTGTTATAAGGACACATGCACACAAATGTTCATTGCAGCACTGTTTACAATAGCAAAGACCTGGAAACAACCCACATGCCCATTGATGATAGACTGGACAGGGAAAATGTGGCACATATACACCATGGACTACTACGCAGCCATAAAAAATGATGAGTTTGTGTCCTTTGTCGGAACCTGGGCAAACCTGGAAACCATCATTCTCAGCAAACTGACACAAGAACAGAAAATCAAACACCACATGTTGTCACTCATATGTGGGTGTTGAACAATGAGAACACGTGGATACAGGGAGGGGAGCATCACACACTGAGGTCTGCAGGGGGGAACTAGGGGAGGGACAGTAGGGTGTGTGGTGTTGGGGAGGGATAACATGGGGAAAAATGCCAGATATAAATGATGGGAGGAAGGCAGCAAACCACACAGCCATGTATGTACCTATGCAAAAATCCTGCATGCTCTTCACATGTACCCCAATACCTAAGCGCAATAAAATAAGAAAAAAAGAAATATATTTTGATTCAATACTGAGAAAAATAAATAAATAAAATGTTTTAACACCAAGATTAACTTTCTGGATGTCTCTATGTCTACTTATGCTATAATTTTAATGAGCCAGGGACTTGTTCTTATCTTACTCATCTTGTTTTGCACTTCAATATCAAGACAAACCTTTGCCAGAAGGTACAACTCTTTAATACCATCATTGGAGATATGTAAAGCAGACACCTTTGGAAGAGCAAATACATTGGTAAAACTGAAGGAAGGAGTATTCTTTCCAGATAGTTTTTGAAACAGAGAGAGCATGAGGGTAATGAGTGCTTAAAGTGGAGTACTGATCACATAAACAGGGAGGAGATATAGAAGAGAGACACATTTAATATAATATTTAAGTGACGCAAACAGGATTAAAAACACCAAATGATAAATGTTATACCCAGTGCCTTTAGCTTTCCCAAAGCTGGACTAACTCTATGTCCTAAAAGCTGCATCTAAGGAATAAAGATTATCTTCAATTAATTAATGCTTTTGAAGAACTCTTTTGGATTAGCGACTACTGAGGACATAGAAGCAAAAGCATATTCTCTGATCTTCAAGATTTTAAAATCTTGTTGCAAGAGATCTGAATGACACAAGTCAAAAAAGTAACAATAGAAGATAATATTAGTCACTCTGCTCTATGCAGAGAACAGAGTTACTAGCTTTCTGCCTCGATTAACTCTCACTTAACTCCCTCTGAATCTGTGATCACAGTGACCCATATATTCTAATCATACAAAATATATTTGTAAGGAAATAACAAGTGTAGATAGTTTCAAAGCAGTTTCTAAGATGCCTAATTTTAACAATTAAACATTATAAGTGAAATATGAATACCTCAGAGATATTGCAGGTTTGGTTTCTAGATCACTTCAATAAAGCAAGTATTACAATTACACAAGTCATACTTTTTTGTTCTCAGTACATACGAGTTGTATTTACACTATGCATTAGTCTTTCAAACGTGTGATAGAACTATGTCTAAAAATCCAATGTACATACCTTAACTAAAAACAATCTTTTACTAAAATATGCTAACTAGTAATCATCTGAGCTTTCAGTGATTCACAGTCTTTTTGTTGGTAGAGGGTCTGGTCTTCGTATTGACAGCTGCTAATCAAACAGGCTGGTGGTTAAATTTGAGATGGTTGTGGCACTTTCTTAAAATAAAACAACAATGAAGTTTGTCAGATTCATCGATTTTTCCTTTCATGAAAGATTTTTCCATAACATGCAACGCTGTTTGATAACATTTTACCCACAGAACTTCTTTCAAAACTGGAGTCAATCCTTTCCAACCCTGCCACTGCCTTATTAACCAAGTTGAAGTATTGTTACAAGTCCTCTGTTGTAAATTAAACAATGTTCACAGCATCTTTATTAGATTTCACCTTGAGAAACCACTTTATTTGTTTATCCGTAAGAAGCAACTCTTTATCCACTTAAGTTTTATCATAAGATTACAGCGATTTAGTCACATCTTCAGATCTTCAGACTTGAATTCTAATTCTAGGGTGTTTTTTTTTTTTTCTGCTTCCACCATATCTGCAGTGACTGCCTCCACTGAAATCTTGAATCCCTTAAAGTCATCCATGAAGGCTGAAATCAAATTCTTCCAACAACCTGGTAATGTTGGTATTTTGACCTCCTTCAGTGAATGTTGTTAATGGGATTTTGTATGGTGAATTCTTTCTAAGGATTTTCAATTGACATTGCCTAGAAATGTCAGAGGAATCACTGTCTCTTGAAGCTACAGCCTTCCCAAAATCTATTTCTTAAATAAGATAAAGTTTAAATTACTACTTGATCCATGGATTGCAAAATGGATGTTGTTGGAAGGCATTAATCTTATATCTCTTTACCAGAGCTTTCAAGTGACCAGGTGCATTGTCAATGAGCAGAAATATTTTAAAAGGAGTCTTTTCTTCCTGAACAGTAGTTCTTAACAGTGGGCTTAAAATATTTATTAAACCACACTATAAACAGATGTGTTTTTATCTAGGGTTTGTTGTTCTATTTATAGAACACTGGCATAGCAGATTTAGCATAATTCTTAAGGGCCCCAGGATTTTCAGGATGGTAAATGAGCATTGATTTTAACTTGAAGTCACCAGTTCTATTATCCCCTAACAAGAGAGAGTCAGTTTGTCCTTTGAAGCTGGGTATTGACTTCCCTCTAGCTCTAAAAGTCCCACATGGCAGCATTTTTCAATATAAGGTTGTTTTGTCTACATTAAAAATCTCTTTTTTGTAGCCACCTTCATCAATGACCTTAGTTACAACTTCTGAATAACTTGCTGCTCTGTCTTATACTTCTCTATGATGGTGATAACTCCTTTCCTTAACCCTCATGTCCCAACTTTTGCTAGTTTCAAACTTTTCTTTAGTAGCTTCCTCTTCTCTCTCAGCCTTCATAGAACTGAAGAGAGTTAGGGTCTTATTCTAGATTAATCTTTGACTTAAGAAAATGTTGTCACTGGTCTGATCTTCCATCCAGACCACTAAAACTTTCTCTATATCAACAGTAAGGTTTTTTTTTTTTTTTTAATTAATCATTTGCGTGTTCATGGGGATAGCACTTTTAATTTTCTTCAAAAGCATTTCACTGCATGCACAATATGGCTGTTTAGCATAAGAGGCTCAGTTGTCAGCCTCTCTGGCTTTTGACATGCCTTCCTCACTGAGATTAATCATTTCTAGCATTTGATTTCAAGTGAGAGATGTGCGCGTCTTTTTTTTTTTTCACTTGAACATTTAGACTCCATGGTAAGGTTATTAACTAGCCTAATTTCAATATTGTTGTATTTCAAGGAATAGGGAGGCCTGAAGAGAGAGAGACAAGGGAACTACTGGTTGGTGAAGCAGTCAGAACACACATCATCCTTATGAAAGCCAATGAGCTTAAAAGAGTTTTTAAAAGTTCATGGTTTCCCAAAACAATTGTTAAGAGTAACATCAAAGATCTCTGATCACAGATCAACATAACAGAAATGATAATAAAGTTTGAAACATTGCAAGAGTTACCAATTTGTGGTACAGAGACATGAAGTCAGCACATGTTATTAAAAAACAGCACCATTAGACTTGCTTGATGCATGGTAGCCAAAAATCTTCAATTTGTAAAAAACACAATTATCTGCAAAGAGCCATAAAATGAAGAATACAAGATATGCTTGTATACTGAAAATAAATTATGAGCTGAAAAAAACTAATGACTTTGGATCTTTAGATATCCAAGCTAGTTACATAAAAATTTATATTTCAAAAGAGTTATTAGAACATCTGATTATTTAAGTGGTATTAATTTCATGACTTGCAAAAGCATTTTTATTACAATTAAGGATTTCCAGGTAAATATCAATAGGGATGAAACAGATTACCTAGCCACATGCAGAAAGCTGAAACTGGATCCCTTCCTCACACTATATACAAAAACTAACTCCAGATGGATTAAAGATGTAAACATAAGCCCTAAAATCATAAACATCATAAAAATCCTAGAAGAAAGCCTAGGAAATACCATTCAGGACATAGGCATGGGCAAGAACTTCATGACTAAAACACCAAAAGCAACGGCAACAAAAGCCAAAATAGACAAATGGGATCTAATTAAACTAAAGAGCTACTGCACAGCAAAAAGGACTATCATTAGAGTGAACTGGCAACCAACAGAATGGGAAAAATGTTTGCAATCTACCCATCTGACAAAGGGCTAATATCCAGAATCTACAAATAACTTAAACAAATTTACAAGAAAAAACAGACAACCTCATCAAAAACTGGACAAAGGATATAAACAGATACTTCTCAAAAGAAGATATCTATGTAGACAACAAATATATGAAGAAAAGGTCATCATCACTGGTCATTAGAGAAATGCAATCAAAACCACAGTGAGATACTGCCTCATGCCAATTAGAATGGCAATCATTAAAACATCAGGAAACAAAGGCAGCAAATCACACTGCCACGTGTGTACCTATGCAACAATCTTGCATGTTCTTCACATGTACCCCCAAACCTAAAATGCAATTAAAAAAAATCAGGAAACAACAGATTCTGGAGAGGACGCGGAGAAATAGGAACTCTTTTACACTGCTGGTGAGAGTGTAAATTAGTTCAAGCATTGTGGAAGACAGTGTGGAGATTCTTTAAGAATCTAGAAATGAAATATCATTTGACCCAGCAATCCCATTACTGGGTATATACCCAAAGGATTATAAATCATTCTATTATAAAGACACATGCACACATATGTTTATTGCAGCACTGTTCACAATAGCAAAGACTTGGAAGCAACTCAAATGCTCAAGAATAGACTGGATAAAGAAAATATGGCACATGCACCATGAAATACTATGCAGCCATAAAAAACGATGAGTTCATGTCCTTTGCAGGGACATGGATGAATCTGGAAACCATCATTCTCAGCAAACTGACACAAGAACAGAAAATCAAACACTGCATGTTTTCACTCAAAGGCGGGTGTTAAACAATGGACCCAGGAAGGAAACATCACACACTGGTGCCTGTCAGTGGATGGGGGGCTAGGAGATGATAGGAGGGGTTGGGGAAAAGGGGAGGGACAGCATTAGCAGAAATACCTAATGTAGGTGACAGAGTGATGGATGCAGCAAACCACCATGGCACATGTATACCTATGTAACGAACCTGAATGTTCTGTACATGTACCCCAGAACTTAAAGTATAATTTTAAAAAAAGAAATATCGAAACCTATATTATGTTATAAAATATGTTTTAAAGTCTTATTCCCTATTGTTTTCAAAATATATCGCAGGTTAAAATAAAAAAAAAAAATCCTCTGCTCTTTTCTAACATTAGCAATACAATCGTATCTTCAGTCAACTTGACCATGATTGGTTAGCAATGCTCCAGACTTGCCAAAGGTAACAAACGTGTGGTGGGATTATTTCTCACTTCTTAAACTTCCACATTCTACCCTGCTGTACTACTTGAAAACTGCTACTCTTCTGGCTTCCAGATTAGCCTATAATGGCAGTAATAACTATCATTTATTAAAAACTTTGGGCCAATGTACTAACTGTACATTTATTAGCCATGTGTTTTTCACAACAATTTTTTTTGGTAGATGTTATCACTGTTCTATTTAACAGATGAAGAATGGCAACTCAGTTTAAAAACTAGTATTATTCAAGTATGACTTAATGTAAGTCATTCTGATGCCAGAGGTCAATTTCTTGATTAATTTTTCTATAATCTCTCTTAATAGCACTTTGCATTTTTTACTTTTCCCCAAAAACTATTGTTCTGTCTTATGATATTCTATCACTTTATTATGTTCTCCATAATTTACTAATTTGTTTTGCTTTCTCTACTTGTCTTAAGCAGCATATTAACCCAGTTCCTTATTTTCAGTCGTCTTTTTAATATCTCTAATGGCCTCTTTGTCATATGAAATACAATTAGGATGTGTTAAGGTGCAGTAAATAGAGCTAGACACAGAAACAGATTGTAGATCCTTATTCTATATTTGTTGTTAACTATCAGGACGTGAAAATGCCACTTAATATCTCTGGATTTCAGTCTCTTTGTCTATAAAGTGATAATTGGCTTCACAATCTTTGAGGCTATTTCAAATCTTAAAAGCATCACATTTTGTATTAAACTTAATGCTTTTCTTCTAAGACATAGTCTTCATTCCAACTATCCCATTTCTCCTATAATAATTCCATTCACTTCTGTAGCATTCTGAAACTTGATCCATCTCCTTATCCTGTAATTCCCTCAGAGTCATAAAGTTAAGTATTTCTTTGATCAGTTGTGTTTATTTTGCCTCACAGCATAAAGTTCCATTTGTCAGTCATATAATCAAATTACAGGATTTAGTAAATAAAAATTGCAAAGGTAATTATGAGCCAAAATCTGTGACATTGCCCATGATGTTCTTAGAAATAGTTTTCTAACATTATGAATATAACAACAAGAATAAAATTTTAATAAAATATAGTAATATAGTAATATTAGAGGAAATAGCCTGTGTGTTTGTTAATTAGTATGGCTGAAGTTTGACTTTTAAGGTCCAAAGACAGAGTAATAGGGCTTCTTTTTTCATTTTTTTCTGTAAATATATGGTCCTTTACACACTGACAAGAGGAAAAGCAAAAAAAAAAACAGAAACAAAAACAAAAACAAACAAACAAACAAACAAAAAAAAAACAGAAAGAAAAAACTGTATGCTTTTCTGTATTATTATTTTTACCTTTTCCTTGGCTGATGTGTGTCTTCCTGGGACACAGAAGATGGTAGTCTTCCTAATGAAGAATAAAACTAGGATTTAAAGATTCTATACGCCAGTTCAAGTTTGAAACTGGGGGGTTGGTGGTAAAACGTTTCCAGTACCCTGTGGGTATCTAGCCCTCTGCTTATGGGATTGTGCAAGGTGTAATCTTAATTTTTGTTGCAAGTGGTCTGATATTCAATAGTAGGCAGCCTAGGTACCGATAACTCATTAATCCTTTTTAGCAGACCACACCAAAAGTATGTAACACTCTTAGCTTCAAAGTGTAGCATTTACATCAAAATTAAAATTGTTACGTTATAATCAAATTGTACCAGCAAGCTTTGTATGTAAGGATTTCTGACTGTCAATTCTTTAGGGCCAGTCAGGAGACCAAAGAAGGTCAGTCTCATTATAAAGTGACATTTACTTAGCGGGTATCAGACATCATGAAGAAGATTATCTTCTAAAAGTGTGATTTTTCCATAGTAGATTCAGAAATGTTTACACTGATAATTTCAGTCTTAGCAACAGATTTGAGTCACTTGCATGACTAGAATCATTATATAGTAAATATTTGACAAGATCCCTCCTTGCTCCCTTCAAACAAGCAAAAAGAAAAAAAAAAAAAAGCTGCATCCAAATTCTCCAAATAACCATTTTATTGATGATACACACAAATACTGCAAGGCTTGTGTACCTGCAATTGGGCTTAAATCAGAGAGCAGTTAGGTTTAAAAAAAATTAAAAATATTCAAAAGAGTTAATTGAAACTAAAAATAAATGATTTTTTTTTTTTTTGCCTAAGCAGCTATATAATTGTTCCCCTCCAGTATTAAGAAAAAAAAGACAAACAAGTTCATTTATTGGCTTACGAAATTGAAATACTTGATTCAAATAATTACAAACTCCTGACCACAAGCAGCTATCATTTCATGGAAGGAAAATTAGGAACTGAAGTGCTAGCAGTGTTATATAGTAATCAAGTAACAAAGTTTATTGGCATTAGTGAATTACTACTACAGAGGATTAATTTCATGCTTGTCTACTCCAGTAAACTACGAATGCTTGTATAAAGTTAGGAAACACTAGTTAGAATAGACTGAGAAAGCCCCTTAAAAATAAAGGAAAATGGCTTAAAAGTATTTAATACAATTAAAATGTTTCATCTTTACTGTGTTTGCAAACAACATGAGTATATCTAGGGTCTTTTTTTTTTGGAGAAATTGTTACTAAATCTATTGCACATGAATCATGCATACTAAAAAATGATTAAAAAGTGATGAGAAGAGATACCTTTATTTAAGTTTAAATTTGGAAGGTTAGGGGGTCTATTAATGCCAGTTTAATTCTTTCCATGTTAATTCCCCAACCTAAGCTTTTGAATTTTATTTGACATTAAACCGGTTACAATTGAGGAATATACAAAACTGAAGCAAGATACAAACTCACAAATTAGGAGTTTCAATTCACAAATTAATTTTTTCTTTTCTGATTTCACTTATCTATTCGTAATGACCTTTCCTTTTTTTTTTTTTTTATTCATTGGTTTAGTCTGCAATGTAGCATAGATAATCCAGGAATGTTTAACGCTCTAATAAACTCCTTACAAAGGTGGAAGCACTTATCTGAAGTCACTTTAACTTTGTGTTTGCATGCCCTCAGGGATACTGTCATTTGTTTTGATGTCCCATGTGTGAACAAAAACACCTAGCAGAATGGCATTTATATGTGCATAGAAATTTTCAGCAGTTCTTCTTCTGCCTCTGCCATTGACTCATTTGTAAATCACTTTCAAATATACCCTCTATTCTGCACTAAAAAGACTTTATCCTCAACTCCTGAACAGGGTTTCATGACACGATGTTGTAATCTTTATGGTTCATTATTTTTGTGGAAGTAGTTGAGCCGTATATATCAGAAGAGAAGACACTAGTGGGTTGTGTGTGGACATGCTCTTAGCTCTCTTGATCTTACATGTATTCTAATTTCCTACCTCTTTAGATCAAAGGGGGGAAAAAAGAGGTACTTGTATGTATTCTTACAATTGAATCAAATATTTAAGCCCTATTCAGATATGTCAAGGATATGTACGTATCTGAGACAATGGGTATACTTCTGGTCATTTTACTTTGTAAATATGCATATTTAGATCTAGAAAAGTCAACATAAGCTATTTTGTCTGCTTCTCTAGAACAGGTAGAGATGTTTGGGAGGGAGTGGGGGTTGCAGAGCTATCAGTCTGGTTCAAGCCATAAATTTGCCCAATGTCCCATGCTGAACTGAGCTGCCTTGTATTTGAACTTTGTTTCAGAAATAAAATGATGAATACAGTCATATCATAACTTCTTAAAAAAACATGAACAACAGATATAAGCCCACAGTCAGTAAAATGGATTTAACAGTACATTTTCTATAAAAGTTAAGCATTCTTCATCTGAAAATCTGAAATCTTAAATGTTCAAAAATCCAAAACTTTTTGAGTATTGACATGACACTGCAAGTGGAAAATTCCATACCTGACCTGTTATGATGGGTTTCGGTAAAAATGCAGGAGTACAATATACAGTTTATTCAGTGTCCATAAGGGAGAAAAGACTCTGCTAACCCTTTTCAGTTACTATACATCTTTCCTGAGCACACTGAGATTCTTCCATGCAAGCATATACATAAACGGTAATAAGATGGCATGAGTGTAGGCTGGATGTGCCAACAGCAGGTTCCTGATGCCCACATAGGGCCAAGACATATGTGTATTACTCATGATGCTTTTTGCTTATACTGTGCCATGGTGTAAAGATGTTGTTGAAAATGGCAAAGACGCCTGCAGATACCTCTATGGATAACAGTGATAAGAAAAGGAAGCATTTATGTTCATCTATAGTACAGAAGTTAAGCTGTCAGAGAAACTGGACTGCAGTGTCAGTGTGAAATGTATTACAGGAGAGCATGGTATTAGAATGACCACCATATGTGAACTGAAGAAATGGAAGGACAAACTGAAGTTCTACGCTGAAAGTGATGAATGGAAGTTAATGAAAAACAGAAAAACACTGCAAAAAAAAAAAAAAAGCTCAAAATGAAGATCTTGACCATGTACTGAAAGAGTGTTATCTGTCAGCCTAAGTGAACACGTGACACTAATGATATGCTGATCATAAAACAAGCAAAGATCATGAGAAATTGAAAACTGAAGGGAACTGTGAATGGTAAGCAGGCTGGCTGCAAAAATTTAAGAAAAGACAGGGCCTTAAATTTTTAAGGATTTGTGGTGATAAAGCATCTGCTGACGACAAAGCAGCCGAGAAATTCATTAGCTGGTTTGCCAAGGTAATTACTTATGAAAATCTGATGTCAGAAAGTCTATACTGCTGATAAAAGATCACTGTTTTGGCATTACTGCCCCAGAAAGACACTAACTACAGCTGATAAAACAGCCTCTTCAAAAATTAAGGATGCCAAAGACAGAATAACCGGGCTGGGATGTGCTAATGCAGCAGGCATGCCCAAGTATAAACTTGCTATGATAGGCAAAAGCTTGTGACTTAACTGCTTTCAACGTGTGAATTTCTTACCAGTCCACTATTATGCTAACAAAAAGGAATAGATTCCCAGGGACATCTTTTCTGACTGGTTTCACAAACATTTGTGAGCAGCTTGTGCTCATTGCAGGGAAGTTGGATGGAATGACCAGTGCAATATTTTTTATTCCTTGATAACTGTTCTGCTCATCTTCCAGCTGAAATTCTCATCAAAAATAATGTTTATGCTATGAAATTTTCCCCAAATGTGACTTTATAAATTCTAGGATATCTTTAGATTACTGAAGAGTAAAAATAAAAATACTTTCTTGAACAGCATGCTAGCTAGCAGCAGTGAACAGAAGCGTGGGTGAGGAAGGTTTTCAAAAGAAAGTTAGCATAAAGGATGTCCTATATGATGTTGCCAATGCTTGGAACACAGTGACAAAAGGCACACTTGTGCTTGCCTGGAACAATTTCTGGTCTGCCACTATGTTCAGTGATGATGAAGAAAAGTAGTAACTCTAAAGAATTCCTCATGTCAAGTGAGAAAAAGATAATGTCTGACCTCCTTATATATAGAAAAAATATACTTTCAGAGTCCATCCATCAGTCGTCTGGAAGAGTTGGATATTGAAGTTTTTGACATCAATAATGAGGCTTCAGCTGCTCACTCAACTATCTCTCATAGAGAAATAGCCGAGATAGTTTTGAATCAAGGTGACTGTGATAATAGTGACGATGAAGATACCATTGTTAACACTGCAGAAAAAGTGACTATAGATGACATGCCAAATATATGTGATTGGCTTATAGAAGGACTAGAGCAGTGTGTATTCTTAACAGAACAAGAAATCATAGCCGTTTGTAAAATTCAGGAGAGAATTCTGAGACAAAATGTTAATGAGGCTGCCCATTGTTAATGAGACAGATGACTTGAAAAAAACATTTTTAAAAGTCACCCAGCAGAATTCCTCCTTATCTTAGAGAACCTGCTTTCTGGCCTTTCAACTGCCTCTGGTGTTTCTTCTTACCTAAAAAATAACACAGTGTACGTAACCTTTTAATAAAATACAGCTTCATAGCTGAAGACTGAAAGCCTGTAGTTGTGTGTCGTTACTGAGGTTTAACAGCTGATCTAGGTATTCTGGTGATGCTACTGTACTGTTCAGTTACCCTGAACACATTATCTTTTCTTTGTATCAGTGGTATGTCATCCTTTCTCCTGTTAAATACTTATGTGTGAATAAGTATAAGGAGATAGTTGCTTAGCAGTAGCATATATTTTCAGTTACAACTGATGGTGTTGTCAAACAATCGCAGACTGAACCCATGGGTGGCTGAGATAGTGAACACTTTTGCTTTCTGACGCTGAGTGTATACAAACTAGTTTCATGCACAAAATTATTTAAAAACTGTGTTATTTTCAGGTTACATGTATAAGATATATGTGAAACATAGGTGCACTTCATTTTTAGACTTGGGCCCCCACAAGATAGCTCATTCTGTATATGCAAATATTCCAAAATCCAAAAACACTGAAATCTCAAGCATTTCTGGTCCAAAGAATTTCAGATAAAGGACACTTAACCTGTATCATGCTGACACATTTTCACCAATTGAACAGTTAGCTGAAATAATATGCGAATTCTATCAGGACCAAGAAAATGACTCAGTCAAAAAGTTTCTTATTCCTCTGCAAACCAGAATGCGTGCCAAAAGAAAGGAACATAGAGCCCAGTCATGGTACAGAAGTCGAGAGGGAAACTTGAGAAAAGATCTCTCCAAGGAGCAAAGAAGGGTGGTGCATGCAGAGCCTGAGGGTCAGCATACCAGGGAGATAGAGGGGAGCTGGTCAGAGGCAAGGTGGTTCAGGGTTAATACCAAGACTGCTACACACATTAAAGTGTCCTGTGTTACTTTGAGTCAGGAGCATGGGAGGACTGGCTGAGCTGAGGTGACCAGAGGTAGGATTGAGAACTAAGCCAATTTGGTCATACACAGTTCTTAGGCTCTGTGTGGTAGCTTTGTCCCAAAGAAGTTTTGAATGAGGATTAACTGATCTCCTCTGCTTTGTCTCAAACTAAAATCTTCCATGTGTCCAGACCTTCATCAACTGAACTTTATTAATAAATGAGCTTAAATATAATCTGTTTTAAAATGTCTAGAATGCCCAGTTCTTGATTTTTTAGGTGTTTCATTTAATAACTTCCAGGAAAAATTGACTTGAAGGAAACTCTAAGACTCTAGATACAGACCTCTTATTCTTATAGCTAGCCTCAGGCAAACTAAGGCCTTCAGTGTTCATTGCATAGTACAAGACAATTGAGAGCTGTAACCTACGCCTTCCAATTTAAGATTTAAAAAAGTACAGGAGTCTCTGGATTCTTAACACTTTGTCTATGTATAAGTTTGAGAAAATCTCTGAAAAACGTTTTAAGCCCTATATCTTGAATACTTTTAGTTTTACGAAAAACCTTGTTTTAATATTTTATGCTAGATTTGTGCTAGTCACTATGATATCTAATATAAACCCATTTCTGACAGTCTGGCAATTACCAGAACCTTGATTGTCAATCATGATTTTGAAAACAAAAGCACTTGTTGGTACCTCTAGAGTATGAGCTTCCCAATTATAATTCTAAAACCATTTCATATTAAGCTTACTCTAAATATTGCAAAAACATCCCACTGTATACACTGAAGTATTTTAAAGAAAGTTATAATCATGTAACAGATAAATTAGACGAAATTACCTAAAATTTGTTATTTATCTTTCCTACATTAAGCTAACTTTTTTCACAAAAAAAAGCACTCACCTGTTGAAACATCATATTATTTAAGATCTGCTATGTAAAATAGTAATTTTCTTTAATAGCATAAAACTTGTAACTCTGAAATTCCAGAGATTCCAGGCCTTTTGAAATGTTCATTCAAACTACAGTGTTTATTAATTTAAAACTTTGATTTCTCTTTAACTACCCCAAATGGAATCTAGTTATTTCTCATGTGGAAACTTCTATTTGTAGCTAAATTAGTTAATTACAGATTTCCAGGCCCCCTCTCCAGAGAGTCATAATTAATTGGTTTTGGGGTAGGATCCAGATACTGCTTTTTCTTCCCCAAGTGAATCTATTCTGCAATCAAGGTTGAGAAATGTGTTGTCAGTGGTGTTTAGAAATCTGGTGAGAGCAAAAACCATAAACCTTCTACATTTCCAAATTTTAATGAATAAAAAAAAACCCTTATACACTTTAGCTTAAAATTCTAGATTCTCAGACCATAGCCACAAACATTTTTGATGATTAGGTCTCAAACGTCCATAAAAATTACAATAGTTTTATATTTATATTTATAATTATGAGTGAAATCCCAGGTCCTTCCAATGGACTAAAAGATCTTAGCTCTCTCGGGCTTCTTCTCTTTCTACTCCCCTAACCGCTCCTTGAAACACTCCTACCTCATAGTACTTCGCTTCTCGTGATTATCTTTGCTTCATTTGCTAGCTCAGGTTTTTCTCCCGGGATAAGGTTGTCTTGCTCCTTGACTGATACCAAATCTTTCCTCAGTGAGGCTTCCATGGTCATTTTACCTGAAATTCCTCACTCAACATACACCACTAATCTTCCTTTCTTGTTTTGTTTCTGTAGCATTTTTGACCTTTTAATTGACTCTATTATCGCCTATCTTTCCCCTTCATCCATGCTTAGAATATAAGCTAAATGAGAACAGGCGTTTTGTAAAAACTGGTGTATTCTCAGAACCTAGAAGCGTTCTTGGAATGCAATAGTTGGCCAATAAATATTAGGCAGCAAAAGCAATGAATAAATTATTGAGATTATTTCATATTCATGCTGAGATCTACCTTTAGCTTAGTACATTAATCAATGCTGTTTAAAATTTGATTAGGCACAAAACTTTATTCATTCAACTACTACTCTAGGGACACATTGATAAATAACACTTAACATGTGGGAATACAAACAATTAAGTGAACATTTTAAATGATAAATGCTGTGATGGGGAAAAAAAGCAGTACAGTGACAGAGGGTAGCTAGGAGGATCCAACTTAAATGGTTGGCCTCTCTACAGTGGTGTCAAACCAAAACAGGCAGAACAAGGTGTTTGCCATGGGAGGAACAGGGCTAAAAGTTTCCCAGAAGCAGGTTACAGCACATGCAAACATCCTGCAGCAGGAAAGCGCATTTGAGAGACTGAAAGGAATCTCTGTCATCAGTAATTTTAACTAATGGCCCCTGTGGTTCTGATACAAAAGGTAACAAGGAGGACAACATAAAGTCCACAGTTTAACAAAATCCTGCAATATTTAGTAAAGAGTACTGTAAGTCACAGGGTCCTAATACAGATCTATAAAATGGAATGTTGGGAGATATGACCATAATTTTGATAAGTGATTCCACAGGTTTTTACAAGTTCAACGGTTTGGCTGGGACACTGGCCAAATGGCCTATGTGTGAGATGGAGAAGAAGTTCTATGGGATTAAAGGCAAAGATACAAACTCTTAACTAAGGCAGAAGAGCAGGCCATATGCCATAGGAATATGGTCAATAAATCTAGTGGACATCTGATGTTTTTTACAACTAGTTTTTTATTTCCTAACCCAGCAGCTAGCTAGGTTTAGTCCTTGGGCCAGCAACAGCAGAAATCACTCAGGAACTTACTAAAAATGCAAATTATTAGGCCCCATTCCAAATCTACTAAATCAGAAACTCTGTGGCTAGGGCCCAGCAATCTGTGTTTTAACAAGTGTGATTCTAATGCACGAAAAAACTTGAGAATCATCGTCCTATTCCTTCAATATATGCTAGCTGATTTTCCTGAAGTGAACCATCCGTCTTGGGAACTTAGTCTGGGTCTCTGAATGTGGTGATCCCACCTCGTCCTTAATCTTAGGGTGGGCATGTAAGCCAGTATGAAAAATGAGGCTAAATTCCGAGTCTTAACACAGCAAAAAGCAGGAACTGTTGTCACTAATAGGGCTGAAAATAAATGTCAACCCATAGGAAAACAGAGTCCAGTGATGAAGAGAGACCATAGATATAGCCTGGCCCCCTGATCTAAGCTGTGTCTGAAACCTGCACCTTCGGTTACATGAGCTAATAACAGTTTTATTAACCAAATCTGAGTTGGGTTTCTGTAATGCAATCAGAAGTTTGACCAATACAAACAGAATCCATCAGGGAATGCAGGCTGCAATAACTGAAACATAAAAGACAATTTGCTAAAATATATAAGTACAGCCAAAGTGTTAAGAGTTAGGGCTGAGCAGATGCAGAATCAGAAACTGGAATAATGAAGGGAGGTCTAAGGGCTTCAGTTGCTCCTTGAGTATGTTTGTGTGGGTTAAACTGGCTCAAAGGGCCAGAAGACAGAAGATAATTACTATTGTGCTTTCCCATAAAGCTTAAGAATCTTAACACATACATGCTAACGAACCACAAAATATAAAGAAGTGTCCTGTGTTTGCTGTCAGAGATGCGGTGCTAGGACAGTGGAACCCTGGCCTAATGAAAAATGTGGTTTCTCTTTTTAATAATACTACATTATTTTTGTGGGTAGTAGGGATATCATTTCTGTGTCATGCTGCCTGTGGGAACCTATAAACAAAACATAATAAAAATGGTTGACATTTTTGGTACCTCAGATGCAATTGCAATCCAATTGTACAATCATCATGGCCTGGGCATTCAGAAGCCTATAGTTTTAATTATTTGATAAACAAACAAACAAACATACAAACAAAAAAATTTATTCATGTCCCTGAAAAGGACAGGAACTCATCCTTTTCATGGCTGCATAGTATTCCATGGTGCACATGTGCCACATTTTCTTTATTCAGTTTATCATTGATGGGCATTTGGGTTGGTTCCATGTCTTTGCTATTGTGAACAGTGCTGCTATAACATATGTGTACATGTGTCTTTATAACAGAATGAATTATAATTCTTTAAGTATATACCCACTGATGGGATTGTTGGGTCAAATGGTATTTCTATTTCTAGATCTTTAAGGAATCACCACACTGTCTTCCACAATTAGAATAAATATCTAATGTAGACGTTGGGGTGATGGATGCAGTAAATCATCATGGCGCATGTATACCTATATAACAAACCTGCACGTTCTGTACATGTGCACCCGGAACTTAAAGTATAATTAAAAAAATGAAAAAAAAATTTAACTTGTGTCAGGTGGTTACCATGTGACTGTTGAAAAAACAGACACAAATCTCAAAAACATAAGTCCTTTAGATAGTAGTAGCTAATAAAAGTTTCCGTAAATCTGGTCTCAGTGATGCTCACCAGGAAGCATTTCAAGTCCTTCAGGAGCATTCAAGTGCCTTCATTAGGCATTTTCACTACATAGATCACAGCACTATCTTTTGTGACCACTGAATTAACTATTACACAAAGTCATTCAAAGTGTTTTCTTTCTCTTGAAATGTGCTTTCAATTGACAACAGTTTTATATCATTTATTACTAAGAGTTATAATTACTTTACCCACGTTTTTATTTGGATAAATTATTCTAAATACACTGTATTTTCAGGGAAGCGTAGATAGCTTTAGGACTATGTAAGCATCTCTTTTGGCCCCTTCAGTGTTACAGCTTGTTATTTCAAAGTCTTTTTTTCTTTCTTTCTTTCTTTCTTTTTTTTTACAGTATACAACATTGAGAAGATTTGTTAACAAAACATTTAAAAATAACAACTGTTTACAGAGTATTTATATGTGCCAAACGTTATCTAACTTGTGTTGATGATAATATTGATATTGTGGGGGTAGGTATAATCATGTAGGGGTATATATAATTTTATACACAAGGAAATGGAAATGAAAAGAGGCTAAGTAGCTTTCATATGGAAATAACTGGGATTTGAACTCAGACTTCAGAGCTCATGCTTTTTGTAATACTGCTTAACGGAATTATATAGACTATTTGTGCTTTCCTGAACATATAAACTTTGCATACATAGAAATATAATTTGACTGTAAGACAGATGGAGGAAGAGATCATGACTTGTTTCACTAATAATTTACTAGTACCTAACAAGTATAACCATATTTGTTACATAGAAGCAACAGAAAAAATATTATTCACAAACTAATAAAAATTATGAGTAAGATTGTATGGTGATATCAAGCATACAGCTGATTTTAGAGGATAGATCTCAATTATTAGGTAATTCTATGGCATATTTTCCAGAGGTATGATTTAATATACATGAAAAATCTTATAATATTTCATTTGATATTTGTAAGTTACTCTGACCACAGATACATTGAAGGATTTTTTCCCCTGATTAAATACCTTCTTGGGTACATGAAAAAGCTACTGACTTATAACTTGAAAGTTATTTATCCTGAACTTCTATTCATTGTTGAACTCTTATCTATAGCACTCTTCTTGACATTTGGCCTCTGTGGAACATTTCAAGTGACAGGGAGCCCATTATTACATATGGCAAGCCACTCCATTTTTTGAACTTTAATTGTATAGAAAGTTCTATCTTATAGTTAGTTGAAATCTTCCTTGCAACTTCTTCCCATTGTTGTTCTTAGTTTTGTTCTTGAGAGCTACTCAGAATGACTGGCTGGACAAATGTCTACATGACAGTTCTTCAAATATTCGAAGGCAGTAATCATGTCCCTCTAGGTTTTCTGTGCTCCAGGCTAAAATTCCCCAGTTCCCTCAGACATTTTTCATGCTGCATGGTTTTAGCATTCTTGTGGCCAGTTAGTGTTTAAAAATCATCCTCTGACAGACATCGATTTACCAGGAAGCTAAGAGCTCCAGGGCTTCACTAAAATGGATCCCGTCCACAGTCTTAGGAGGGGACTGAGCAACAGTCCTGTTTACAGAGGAATATGTTTGGTAAAATTTGCAAAAGGAAAATATTTAGATATCAATGGGCTAAGACTGCTCTGACTTACCACACAGTAGGTGATAATGCCACATGGCATTGTATTAGCCACAGGCATTTTTGGATTTGGCTAGTTGGGGCTATCTTTTAGTGGTTTAGTGGGATATAACTGTGATTTTTAGTCACTTCTATGACTGTTAAGTTATTGCTAGCTGTCCCAGTGTAGGGATGCCTTCTAGGAACCTTTCTATATCTTTTGTCCCAACTCTTCAAGCATCCGAACTTCAGGAAACTGAAGACAATCTGGTTAGTGAGTATCATCAGCTCAAAGGGTATTTACAATTAGTGCATAAAAAACTTGAAAAGGGCCAGGCGCGGTGGCTCACACCTGTAATCCCAGCACTTTGGGAGGCCGAAGTGGGTGGATCATGAGGTCAAGCGATCAAGACCATCCTGGTCAACATGGTGAAACCCCATCTCTACTAAAAATACAAAAAATTAGCTGGGCATGGTGGCACGTGCCTGTAATCCCAGATACTCAGGAGGCTAAGACAGGAGAATTGCCTAAACCCAGGAGGCGGAGGTTGCGGTGAGCTGAGATCACACCATTGCACTCCAGCCTGGGTAACAAGAGCAAAATCCTGTCTCCAAAAAAAAAAAGAAAAAAAAAAAAAAAAAAAAAAAAAAAACTTGAAATGATCTAAAATCTTAAAGCTTATATATAAAACTAGAGAGCACTTTTCCTTACGTTAATAACAATCTTAAATATTGATATGACATTAGCAATGAGTTTTGAAACTGAAAACAGTGTATTTAAGCAATCAATAATAAAAACTAATATCAACCAACTATGCTAAAAGACTGAAATATCTTTCCCTTCCTTCTATAAAAAATTATAAAACTTCCATTTTATAATGAGATCACCTAAAGTTCCACAGTCAACATGCTTTTTAGAGGTGTGTTAGGCAGTTCATAAAAATGATATTTTTGAATTTTGTGAAGTTTGTGTCATTTGTCAACTTTTCTTGATCTAAATATTGATGTTTATACTTATATTCGCACTTGTAATTATTTTAATTTTGAAAGAACCTCCCCCCCACCCACAAACTGCATAACCTGTAGGCTCCACAAAACCTGGATCTACCCTGCTTTCCAAAATCAGTGCTGTCTGAACCAAAATGTTACAATGGAAATTTTACATCCTCTGATCTAATACTCTGCATTTACTGAATGGGGCTGGATTTCATTAGCTTCTCTGGCAGTTTTGCCACTCTGATTACAGAACTGCTGAATCAGAATCTTGGGAGTGAATATAACCTCAAAGGTCATCTAAATCAAACACTCATCCTATGCTCAAATCCCCTGCTGATGCCCCTGCAGGGTAGTCATCAGCCCATGGTCGAATGCTTCCAGTGACAGGAAACTCATTATGGCCAGTGGAACTCATTACATTTTTGAACAACTTGAAATTTCAGAAGGATTGACTAGTACCTCTTATTGGATTTACTATAATATCTCTTTTTTAATATACTTCTTTTATATAAATCTCATTTTTATCTTTTTGAATTTTATTTAATTGGAAAATAAAGTTGTAGATATTTACGGTAAAGACATGATGTTTTCAAGTATGTATACATTCTGGAATGACTAAACCAAGAAAATTAACATAGGTATTATCTGATGTAATTTTTTGTGAAAATACTTAAAAATGTACTTACTCTTAGCAATTTTCAAGAATACTGTATCACATATTGTTATTACTATAGGTACCACGTTGTACCTCTTGAACTTATTTGTCTAATTGACATTTTAGATGCTTTGACTCTTTCTCCCATATGTCCTTCTCACTTGTTCCAGTTCCTAGTAATCATCATTCTACTTTCTGCTTCTGTGAGTTCTACTTTTTGAGATTCCACATATAAGTATAATCTTTTTGTATCTGGCTTATTTCACTTAACACAATGTCCTCTGGGTTCATTCATGTTGTTACAAATAACATTTTTAAAAACAACTTGAGAAATTTTTTAAAAACCATATTTTTATTATATTTTTTATATATTATTTATACATTTTACATATTATATAATAGGTGAATAAAATAAAAGGATATTATTCATATACACCTATTACCAATAATTTTAACTTTCCAACATATCCTTCAAATAGATATTCTTTTAGGCCTGTACTGTGGTATCCTGGTCACAAGTAGAAAAAGAAAAGAATGCTATAATAATTACCACCTATAGAACATTACTGTATGCCCAGGAAGATCTAATTTATTTACAAGTATCTCATTTGTATAATAATACTATGAGATAATATCATATTTATCTTATGAGTGAAAAACTGAGGCTTAACCCAGGTAAGTAATTTGACTAAGTTCATGCAGCCATACAATTGCAGAACTGAGGTTCAAACCCAAGTCTACGTAACTCTGAAGACCATACCTCAAAACAGTAGACTCCACAAACTCCTATAACATTCTGTAATCTCCAGTAATAATATTCAGAAGCAATACTATGTACCAAACTCTCTATATGAATTAATTTATGTTAGTATATTTATCTGGAAAACCCAATAAAGTAGGTATTGTGATATTCAATATATAGTTCAGAAGGGTTTATCTGTTCAAGTTTATTTAGCTAGTGAGTGGTAGAGCTAGTGTCTGTATCTGTTTTAGTACCTTTGGCTACTATAACAAAATACCATAGAAGGTTTATAAACAGCAGAAATTTATTCTCATAGTTCTGGAGGCTGGGAAGTTCAAGATCAAGTTGCTGACAGATACAGTGTCTTGTGATGGTCTGTTTCCTGGTTCATAAACAGCTGTCTCCTTACTGTGTTCTCACATGGCAGAAGCGGCAAAAAGTTTCTGGGGTCTCCTTATTAAGGGTACAATCCCATTCATGCGGGGTCCATTCTTATGGCCTAATCACCCCCCAGAGGCCCCACATCCTAATACCATTACCTTGTGGGCAGGATTTTAACACACAGATTTGAGGAGATACAAACATTCAGACCATAGCAGCATCCAAATATACTTAATGTCAAAGGCTTTGCCCTCCCCCTAGCTTTTCCATCACTTGGGTTGTTTATTGGCCTATTCTAATGTTCTGGAGAGAATTGTTTATTGTTTTGTTTATTGGCCTATTCTAATGTCCTGGAGAGAATCATGAGCCATCCAATGTCCTCATGGTAGCATTGTCTTATTCTGGTGCTGCAGCTGATCTCTTGAGGCTGAAGGTTGAGAGCAGACATCAGGATTTACATATATATATATATATGAATACATAATTGTGTGTGCATATACATTTGTGTGTTTGGCTATATCTCCATCCTATCATTTGGCCTAAAATGGAGTGAATAAGTAAAATATCACTGCTAACAGATTTCCATGCCAAAGCTGCCAGTTCTATTATGTAAAGTTTGTTTACCACTGCCCAATCTAAGTCTCCACTTCAGTCTGGCAAACTATTCATTTATTAAAAGCATATCTCTATAAACCCTTTTTGATGGGAACGTGAGACACTTGGGGAATATCATATTATGAATTGCACATTGAGGTCCTCTCTTCTTATGCTCATTTTCACACAAAGCCCATTTACTATGAATGTAAAAGTCCGATTTGGAATGGAGAAGTGGTGTCATATAAGGATAGCATGGTGCCTGAGGTGTACACATTATATCCCACCTCAGGGAGGAGCTGGCTCAGGTGGTCAGTCAGTTCCATTGTGCCAAGTATATGGGTCTGCTTATGTATGTCATCTTTAATGTTTGTTGAATGACTTGTTCCATTTTTTTTCAAATAATAAAAACTACAAATTATATAGTTATAGTACAGAAAAGTGTTTATCATCTGCAAATTGTTAGTTATTATCTTAATTATTAAAAATCTTGATATCATACTCTGGTGTTATTCATTTTAAAGGAAACTTTTAAGTTGTTTTAGTATAATTATCCATTATTGCAGAGTATGAGTCCTAGGGAAAATAATTCTATCAAATCCATTTTTAATCTCCATGAAATTTTATTAAGTAATTATTTGATGCCATTGTTGTATCAATTACTGACACCATTGGCTTTTTGAAATATGGTCGTTGTCACCTGTCTGATGTCAGGTCTTCTACTTCTAGTGGCTTAATAGGTAAGTCAGATTTGATTGTGTGAACTCTAGTTGTCTCAGGGTGCTTTGCTGTTTTTGTTTTAAATGACAATGGTAGACAAATTTTATCTTACTCTTAACTTGACATATTCCTTATCCATCTCAATTTGGTTGGTCCCTGTTACCTAGGACAGAATTCCGAATCAAAGGTTTTAGATTGAAAAGTTATTAGGCTTATTACAGAGGTTGGCTGCAATCTTGACCTGTCAATATCTAAACAGCCTGCCTTTCACCTCCAATTTTATGGTCTTATGAGAACACTTCCATGACTAAATTCCTATTTCTGTCTATCTGCCTGATTTCCCATCCCATTCATTCAATAAGGACTATATCCATATATATATTTTTTTCAAGCATTTCATGACTTTAGGACCTTTGCTAAAAAGTTGGACCATTAAGGAAATGGTCACATCATGAAACACACTGTCTTCTTCCATGGTCTCACCAACTCCAAACCCCTGGCCTCTCATTCTCTCTCTCAGCACTTTATTTTCAGAACTGACATCTTTTTTTTTTTTACATATTCTCAAAGAGAACTCTTTTTTTCTCCTAAATTTAGCCCCCAGTCTTTGCCTTTCTTTCCAAAATAAGCCTCCTAGGGAACTTCCAAGTACAGAATACTCCAGGTAAATCTGGAAAGTATAATTTCCTCCAGATTAACATTATTCATCACCCTATCAATTGCTAAAGTTATTTTCTCTGCTGTCATATCTCACAAAACACTTTGGTGATAAAACTGACCAAACATTTGTAACATATTCTGAATCTAGCCACGATTCCCCTATTCCACTATGACCATCTGTCCTGGTCATCATTGTTCCCTACCTGAATTATTCCCATAGCATTCTAAATGATGTCCCACTTCCACCCCTGAGCCCCTACAGAATACTCCCAAAGCTACAGCCAGAAAATTATTTTAAAACATATGTCACTTCTCAGCTGAAAACCATAAAACTTACAATGGCTTTATATTTGACAGAGTGAAATCCCAGGTCCTTCCAATGGCTTAAAAGGTCTTAGCTCTCTCTGGCTTCTTCTCTTCCTACTCTCCTAACTCCTCCAACCTCACGGTACTTCACTCTGGTGACTATCTTTGTTTTGCTTGCTGGCTCTGGTGACTATCTTTGTTTTGCTTGCTGGCTCTGGTGACTATCTTTGTTTTGCTTGCTGGCTCAGAATTATTTTTCCCCTGGTATACGGTTGTCTTGCTCCTTGACTGATAACAAATCTTTCCTCAGCAAGGCTTCCAAGGTCATTTTACTCAAAGTTCCTCACTCAACACACACCACTAATCTTTCTTTCTTGTTTTGTTTCTGTAGCACTTTTGACCTTTTAATTGACTCTATTATCACCTATCTTTCCCCTTCATCCATGCTTAGAATATAAGCTAAATGAGAACAGGCATTCTGGAAAAACTGGTATATTCTCAGAACCTGGAAGGGTTCTTGGTATGCAATAGTTGGCCAATAAATATTAGCTAGCAAAAGCAATGAATAAATTATTGAGATTATTTCATATTCTTGCTGAGATCTACCTTTAGCTCAGTAAATTAATCAATGTTTAAAATTTGATTAGGTATATAACTATTCATTCAACTACTCTAGGGACACATTGATAAATAACACTTAACATGTGGGATACAAACAAATAAGTGAACATTTTAAATGATAAATGCTTTGAAGGGAAGAAACAGAGTAGAGTAGCATCTAGGAGGATCCAACTTAAATGGCTGGCCTCCCTAAAGTGATGTCAAACTAAAATATGCAGAGGTGTTTGCCACATGAGAAACAGGGGTAAAAGCTTCCCAGAAGCATGTTACAGCACATGCAAATATCCTGCATCAGGAAAGAGCATTTGAGGAACTGAAAGGAATCTCTGTGAGTGGACCCCACTGAAGGAGAAGAGTTTCATGAGAGGAAAGTGGATAGTGAGGTGGGGCTGAGATTATGATGGGCCTTGTAGACCATGAATAGGGGTTTAGTGTATATTCTAAGTACATTAAAAGTCACTGAAAATGTCAACACAATCATCTAATTTTTAAAAAATGGTTATTTTGGCTTCTGAGTAGAGAATAGATTCAGGGGAACAAGAGTGTCTTAGGTTCTATGAACAATGGCTTCAGAAAGATGAGAAGATGCAGGATTTATATATATATATATATATATATATATATATATATATATATAATCACAAAACAGAAAGGTAAGGCATAAAGTAAAATTTGGAATATAAACAGAAAAAGTGAATCATATTTCCTCCTTTTTCTCCCCTGCTTTCTACTTTCCTATATTCACAAATAGTGTTAGAATATCTTAGTATTAATGAGGAGAAGAAAATCACATTCATGGACTTATATACAAATGAAGAGGAAAAAAGAGAAGAAAAATTCCAAGTGAAATGTGAACTCTGCTCTAGTGGATTTATAAAGTAATTCATTTACAACCGAGTTTTATTTTTTAGAAACCAAATTGCCAGTGACATTACATTTAAGCCATATTTGTTTTGTAGGCTATCCCAAGTTAAAACATAGATATGAATAATACAATCTTTTGGTTTTGTAGTTTTCCATCATTAAAAAAAAATTGCCCAAGCAAATCCACTATGGCAGTATGTAACAGAAACACAGCAATAGTGGTTAAAATATGTATCTTTGATTACAGAGCTAAAGGTAAATAAGTTATCAAAATTGAAAGGGAGAAATAAAGGCCAAAGAAATTTTATATGCTTCTTCCATCTTCTATAAGTGTCTATAGTGAAAAAATAAAGTTATCGACTTTATTTATCTTCAATGGGATAAATATCCTTTGTCTATAATGTTGGCTGTTGTTTCTTTGAAAATCTGTGCTTGCAGAAAATTCTGGAAATAATGGAGAATGAGGTTTGAGTTTGATTAGTCCATTGGAACTGAACACAGAAGGAAGAGGTGAGCAGAGTAAGGGGTGGAATTAACAGTCGTGCAATATATAAGATTGCCTACTGATAAATTGTGTATCTGAGCCTTTTGCTTGCTTGGAAACTATTTTCAATGTTGGTATAAGGCTGTGGAATGTTTTGTGAAATCACTAATGGTTTTCTAGACCTATAGGAGTATTTCAAAATGTCTACATTTGTATTTTGTGGTTAAAAATGATTAATAGTTTGCTTTTAAATAAAATGTCAAATTATATATTCTTCACAAAAGTAGTAATATTTTCCACCGTATTTTCTCAGCTCTAAGCCTTTCCACAAACAAGGAGGTTTTTCTGTAATATCTTGGCTTGCTCAATCAACAAAATGCTATGAAAATAACTGTTATTAAAGCTTTTAAACGAATAAAGAAGGTTGGCTGAATTTAATGCTCTCCAGCTTACTTTTCCTTCTCTGACCCTAAGGCAAAAGGACACTCACGATGTCTTTTTATTTTTATTTGTAGTAAAGTAGGCCAATATGATTTTAAGGGAAATTTACACCAGTTTCAAATCATTCATTGCCACCAAAGGCAATCTAATTGGCAGTGATTCCTTAATGTGGACATTGTTTTTGGTTGCTGACTCCTTCAAAAACAACATCTTTTCTCATGTGGAAATAATGCCTGGGAAAGAAGTAGAATGTTCATGTGACCAATGAGGTCATATCAGCCTTCAATGGGTTTGGCTGCCTTGTCTGTGAATCTTCTGGTGCCAAGTTAAACACAGACCAGAGAAAAATTATGTGCTCCATTTATTACCATGCACATCCTTGGAATGAACTGAAGGGGGCAATATTTACTAAGAAAATTCAGCAGGGCAGTACTTAAGGAAATAAACTTGGGAACAGTTTTAACATTATTTAAGATAAAAACCATTTTTGTTTGCCAGATGCTACTACCTTTACACACATGTACACATACACAGTCCACAACAAAGAATTACTGAAGGTCTCCAACTTTCAAATATCATGGATTGCTTTATGAATTGTATTCATAGATTATAACAACAGACAAGTTTGTTTCTCTGTAAAGTATACTTTAAAAGGTACATTTTAATAGGTTTGACACAAGTTTAGCTAACTCTATTCATTTTTCTATCTAACTCAGTCTGTGTGAAGTCCCTTACATGATAGATTTTGGTTGTTTTTACGCAGCAACATAATTTCTTCTTTCAATTAGCTTAATGTAGATAAATAAGAGTAGATAAATCAGGCCTGAGGTGCCTCTCCTGCCAAGAGCACTTCTTCTATTTAATTTCTTGTAGGCTTTATTGAGGAAAGCAGATATTCTTGTAATAAAATCTTTAAATGTGTGCTACAGACCAGGCACGGTGGCTCACTTTTATAATCCCAGCACTTCAGGAGGCTGAGGCAAGAGGATCACTCGAGCTGAGGAATTTGAGACCAGCCTGGGAAACACAGGGAGACCTTGCCTCTACACAACACTTTTTTAAAAAATTAGCTGGGTGTGGTGAAATATGCTTGTGATTCCAGCTTCTCGAGAAGCTGAGGTAGGAGGATTGCTTGAACAGGAAAGATAGAGGTTTCAGTAAGCAGTGATTGCGCCATTGCACACCAGCCTGGGTGATAGAACGAGACCCCCATTTCAAATAAAATAAATCTGTGCTACCAAAAGTTGTCACAAGTTTATATTTAAATGATTACAAATATATCAAACATCGTTTTTCACTTAGGAATATTTGCATGTGAATGAATGTGTATGTGTGTGTAACTTTCTGCATGTAATGTGGCTTCTAATAAAATACAGTGATTACAGCATCTTTACAACTTAGACTTTTACTGAAGCAAAACAAAATGAACCAACGTTATATAAATGTATACCTGCTCATTTTATAATTGTAGTCAGACAACTCTAGTTTGCCTGTTCCAGAAAGTGTATTATTCTTGACCATTCCCCTTGCCCTGGATAACTTGATTTGCAACAAAAATCTCTAGTCTCTCACTTCTACTACTGAACTGTTCGTTTTATCCCCTAATCTAACGCAAAACCCTGGGGAGGATTACAGTTAGTAGTATACCTGGATGACGTATTGTTTGAAGAACAGATAATTTAGGGAGGTGAATTTTTTTGTTGTTTTGAGTGGGGAGGGGGGATTCTCAATAGTTGTATTTTATACCCACAAAAAATTCTACATAAACACAATTCTATATAAATGAAGTGGTATAAATGCAAACTAATATTAATATAAGATAAATGAAATGTTTTTAGACAACTTTCTCCATAGCCTAATTTATCTACCCCTAAAATGAGAAGGTTCCACTAAATGAGCAAAGGAAGGGATTACAATCATTTCAGAGACGTGGAATTGACACTGGAAGTAAGGACTTGATTATCGAAGGTCAAACTGCTCAAAAGAGTCCAAATCAAGCCTAGAACCCAGATTTCCAAAAGCCTAGTCCATGCTTCCTCAAGAAAAATATAGTGTTGTTCCTAAAATGAATGCTGTATCCTGTTACTTGCTGTCTATCAGTCAAACCCAGGACTCAAGTGGCACAGTGATGACAAGGTACATAGAAAAGATACTTACTGAGCCAGACTAAGGGCATCAAAGTTTCCAAGTACACATGTAATGAAATGTCTTCCACCAGTCAGGGAGGAACGAAGAAAATGCAAAGCAAGGAAGGGAGTGAAGGAATGATGCAGAGGAGAAGGAAGGCTCCATGAAGGACAAGGGGCAGGCATAAATGTGGGGAAGACGGTATGGGGAGCTGGATCTGTGTGTGTTTGAGGAAGCAAAACAAAAAAAGCAAGCAATTTCTGTCTGTTGCTGGTAACTCGCTCTCCTTCTGCTTTCCCTCATTACGTAGGTTCTTCTGAGAACCTATGATATCCTTTCTCTGTTTTCTCTTTGTTCCCTTTCAGCCAAACATCTATTTATTTTTATTTTTTAGTTTAATTATGAGACATTCAAAATGTGCTAATTTCACTCTATTTTTCTCTTAATTAGAAAACAGTGTAAGAATTGGCATAGTTCTGAGTTGGGCCTGAATTGAACAGTTTATTTTATTGTATAGCAAAATAAGTTACCTTAAAATTAAGGGCCCCCTACAACTACAAATTTAAAGAATTACTCAATGTTCCTGTGACACTTTTAAGCAATTATTTACAAAATGACACAGAATATAAATTACCTACTCACCACCTAAGGAGTCCCAAGTCTGATATACACCACTTCTTCTCAGTACCTTCTTCCAATAAATCATTAGTCATGAAGATCTTACTCTGCCCCTAGGGCACACTGTTTAAGTCAATTCAATGCCCTTATGTTTAAAATACTAAGAAAAACCAATTTGGTTGAATAGAGTAGCAAAAATCAAGGCCGCAAGATTTCTTAGGATTATTTACATGTCTTCTGTCATCAACCATGTTGATTTCAAAGACATTGGTAAAGTATCAATCCTGGATTCAATTCGAAAGTATGGATATGTATTGCTTTAGGCTTGGGGACAATCCTTTTTTATCTTACAAAAAAAAAAAAGACTATGTCTAGGAAAGTACACAGTGTTTCAAAGAACTGATATCCTTTTCCAAATACGATATGACTATTTGCATTCATACATGGTAAGAATGTGTGTATGATTTATGTATCATTCCCACTATGCACACTATGCATTAGTGGAGTCAGTTCTTTTGTTTACTGCTTCCATTGATTTCTACAGCTCTAACTCTGAAATGACATTACAATAGAAGCTTTCCCCAGCCTCCTCTTCATTATTTACAAATTATTTGCTCTAATTATATGACCAATTATAATTATAATGAGCAGATTTTCTGTTTTCTCCCCTCTTCATATCCATGATTATTAAATTCTCTATTACTCCTCCTTACAAGATACTGTTTCTGTCAAACACCCAAAAGAGATATCACTGTTATGAGGTCACTACTGATTTCTAAAACAATCAGAAGGAATCTTCTTGATTTAGCATTTTGTGTCTATTTAACTGAGGTTAATGAATTTAAGAAGCTCTCCTATAACTGAGCATGTCAGGTTATAATGACCATCTACGAGTCTTTGATTCATAACACCTACAAATACATCAACACACAATGCAGAGTGTTGAATTATTACAAATTATTATAATTATAGTACATGCATTCATGTGGAAATTTTTATGCAATCACTCCCTGACAAATAATGGTTCTCAACAATATAAAGTTAATAAGCAATTAAAGTATATGTTTTTCTTTTCATAGGATTTTTTCTGTATTCATTTCTATCTGTCTTTATGTACTTGTGTGAAACATCTTTAAAGTTAACAGCAACTATGAAAATCTAGGGAGAAAGGATGATCTGGAAAAAGGACCAATGAATTTTAAATAAAGTTCATATTGGAAGGCCTTTAGGGAAAAAAAAAGAATTAATGTCTTTACTGTAGTCTGACTATAGTGGGTTGGCTGCTTAAAACTAAGTTTTGAACTATTAATGCTGAAAAACATTTCTACAGATGCACCTACCAGAAAGTTGTAGAAACAAACACCATAGTCTTTAGTGAAAATGTATAAATGTCTTGCTTGGTTGTTTGTAAACAACCAAGACATTTAAAGTAAAATATATAAATGTCTTGGCTCTGTGGATGTCTTTTTTTTTTTAATGAGGAAGAGGAAGAAAGAGGAAGAGAAAGAGGGAGAGAGGACGGGGGTGTTGCTTTATTGCCCGGGCTAGAATGCAGTCTAAAAATGGGTATGCCTATAATTGTGCTTAATAATAAAGACATGAAAAAAAATAAGGGAAGAAAATAACAAACAAGCAGTCAACCAATATTTCATTTAAACCTGATGTCTTTTAAAAACAGATACTTATGAGAGTATACATAAAGAAAAAAAGACAAAATTCAGCACTATTAATTAAAAAACGTGTAGTGTGTCAGGTTCTGAATGCAAGGTGATGAGCCAAGGCTATGGTGCTCAGCTGAAGAGGAGATATTCCTGAGAAGCCAAGCAGCCTGGAGAGCAGCTGAGAACTACCAAGGAAAGCAATCCCACCACACACCGCAGGCAAAGTGCCGCTAAACTAGCTTAAAAGCAGCATAGGGATGGGAGGCAGCACAAATCTTCAAAGCTGTTCTGTTGCCGTCCAGGAGTGCCTCTTATATAAGTCCTAATAAACTCATCTCCTTGTCAAGCTGGACTTGTCCAAGTCATTCTTCCGTCTCTTGGCTCTCTCCTAGTTTGGAGGAAGGTTTTTGTTCTAATACGATTCTGGGTTTTTCTCATTATATACCTGTAGTCAGTTCATGTCAATTGGTAAAAGAGCATACTCTGTATTTATGATATTTCCATACATATTTGACTTTTTGAATTACTTCAGATTTGCTGGAGAAATCTAATGCCATCCAGGACCAAGCCTATGAACTGTTCAAATGTTCCCATGGACTCAAGATTCTGGGTGAGTCTATTGACCATTCCTCTCAGCAGTACACAGAGACCCTGACATCTCCTTTCCCTATGCAGTCTTCAGTCCCTATGCAAGCTGGCTCTGAGACAGGCTATTCTCAAGGAACCTATGGCTTCATGTTAAACATTATCCTGTTTCAACTCTCAGAGTGTTCCCATCTAGCTGTATTGGATCACATATAAACAAAAAAATGAGACACCATTGAATATGGAATATGGGACTAAAATCAACTCATTTAAGGCTTAAAGATGAAGGTATTGATGTGAAAACAAACTTTGTAAGAGCATCAGAAAATATGAACAATAAAGTCTTGCCCCTAAAACAATTGATGTATCTTTTTCCATTTAATATAAACTTTCTATTAAAACATTTTCTGGCCTCAACCATATTAATAATAAACTATGGAGAAAATGACCTTCTTACTCTGCTAACATGTGAGTTTAATATTCCTGGAAATATTACATATTATTTTAATTTTAAAATTTTATGGGAACATAGTAGGTATATATATTTATGGGGTACCTGAGATATTTTGATACAGGCATACAGTGTGTAGTAATCACATCAGGGTACATAGGGTATTCATCACCTCAAACATTTACCATTTCTTTGTGTTACAAACATTCCAATTATACTCTTTTAGTTATTTTAAGGTGTACAATAATTCATTGTTGGCTGTAGTCACCCTGTTGTGTTATCAGATACTAAATCTTATTTATTCTATGGGTTTTTTTTACCCATTAATCACCCCCCTCTACCAACTATCGTTCCCAGTTTCTCGCAACCATTATTCCACTCCCTGTCTACGTACATTCAAATGTTTTAATTTTTAGCTCCCACAGATGAGTGGGAATATGTAAAGTGTGTCTTTCTCTGCCTGGCTTACTTCATTTAACATAATGTCCTCAAGTTCCATCCACGTTGTTGCAGATGACAGGACTCACTCTTTCCTATGTCTGAATAGTGCTCTATTATGTACATGTATCACATTTTCTTTATTTAGTCATCTGTTACTCGGATACAAGTTGCTTCCAAATCTTCACTATGGAAAATAGTGCTGCAATTAACATGGGAGTGCAGATATATCTTGAATATACCGATTTCCTTTGTTTTGAGTATACCCAGCAGTGGGATTGCTGGATCAAATGGTAGTTTTATTTTTAGGTTTTTGAGCAACTTTCATACTGCTCTTCACAGTGACTGAAGAGCATTTACATTTCCACCAACAGTGTATGAGGGTTCCCTTTTCCCCACATCCTTGCTAGCAAGTGTTATTGCCTATTTGTGAATAAAAGCCATTCTAACTAGGGTGAGATGATATCTCATTGTAGTTTTGATCTGCAATTTTCTGATGCATCTTTTCATATGCCTGTTTGTCATTTGTACACCTTTTGAAAAATGTCTGTTTAGATCTTTTGTCCATTTTAAAACCAGATTATTAGATTTTTTCCTATTGAGTTGTTTGAGTTCTTTATATATTCTAGTGTTTAATCCCTTGTTAGATGATAGTTTGGAAATATTTTCTCCCATTCTGCATGTTGTCCCTTCACTTTGTTGACTGTGCAGATGCTTTTTAACTTGATGTAATTCTATTTGTCCATTTTTACTTTGGTTGCTGATGCTGGTGAAACACTAATAAATCTTTGCCCAGGCCAATGTCCTGGAGAGTTTCTCCAAAGTTTTTTTTTTAGTGGTTTCATAGTTCCAAGTCTTAGATTTAAGTCTTTAATCTATTTTCATTCAATTTTTATATGTGACAAGGGAGAAGGGTCTAGTTTCATTCTTCTGCACATGGATATTCAGTTTTCTCAACACCATTTGTTGAAGAGACTGTCTTTTCCCAGTGTACATTCTTGGCAACTTTGTTGAAAATAAGTTCATCATAAATGTATGGATTTCTTTCTGGATTTTAAATGATATTCTATGTGATGCTATCCTCTTCCCTGGCAATAAAAGAAATGAAGTTGCCTTTGTACGAATTTCATGATGACTTACAAATGTTTTCATAGACATCTGCTCCTTTGGTAAGAAAGTGGCCACATTTACACATTTCTGATGAAACAAAAGTAGTTCTCTGCCTTTTGGTAAGTAATTCCACAACAGAAAGTATTAATGGTTTGACCGAGTAAGCAAGAATAAGATTTCACTTATATAGCAGGACTCAGGAAATTAGGACAAAGAGGAACAGGTCTTAGCAAAAGCTTTCATTTTGACAATAATTGTCATTTGTCTTTTGCCTCTTAGTCCTTACAAATAAAAACATATCTTTGCTTAAATTACCCATTAGGTAGAAAGACAGAACAAAAACAACAACAAAACAACAAATTCTTTCCTCTTAGGTAGTTTTAAGCTAATATATTATGCTGCAGCCTGGAAATGCAAAAAGCATCTTAGGGAATCACATCGTAAATGATCCATGTAGGACAGTATATTTTTCATTAGCAAGGTAAAGAGGCATAGGGCCAAATAAATCAAAATGAACAAGGCAATTATTGTTTCTCCCATAATGTCACCTTAAAATGGAAGCAATAAAGGAAATTCAATGTAAAGAAAGAATTTTTTGCTGGGGAACTCATTTTTATATTTAGAAAGAAAAACTCCTTCATGCCTCTGGAAAATACTGAACCACTGAACCAATTATTTTATGTGAGAAGTAAATTTTAAAAGAATACAAAGTTAGATTTATAAAACATGTCTGGTAAATGCTAATAATAATTTACTCAAAACAATAGAAACGTAAGAAAAATTTAGACTTTAAAAAACAACTTCTAAGATGAATGCCAAAGCTTAGTAGGAATTAACATTTAGATAGCAACACCGTCCTTGATATCTTTTAGATTTGTAATGCTATAGGTTTTGTAGAAATATAACAACCATTATTATAGTGAATTCTTCAGTAAACATATTACTAAAAATTGACAGTAACATCTTCATAGGCAGTGAGATTCCCAGAGTTCAAATATCTCTTTCCTTAAGTTTGAATAGGTAATATCACCTACAGTTAGTGGTTGTTGCTGATAAATTGATTTTTTGTAATGCTGTAAAGTAAGTAGGTATGAGCCAATTATCTGGCCCACCATACAATTTTTTTTCTAAATTTTATACACAATTATGAGGTCTTAAGGGGAAACTTTGGGTTTTTTTTTTTATATTTAGGGAAAATGGTCAATTGTGAAAACTGTTACGACTAACAGCAATCAACTTTGTCTCCTCTTAAGACCTATATTACTTCTACTTGAGTAATAACATACTCTTATTTAAGAGTAGGCTTCATAGAAACTTTTTTCTTTTCCAGACAAGAATAGAATGTGTAGTAGTGAAAAACTGAGCAGTCATATGGAAATGTGATGTGGCAAATGGAAAGATGTGTGATCTTCAAGGAGTTTAGATGCAGGGCTGATGAGCATAGCAGATGGTATCAGGCCCATCTTTCCCATTTATGACCAAATTGTTGATGCCCTTATAGACTGTGTGACACCTTCTGAAGAAACTCTAAAATGCCTCGAGGTCCCTTAAAGTCCTAATTAGAAATAAAAAAAGGTTTTATGACGCAGATGGGAATTTCAATTCTTTTTTATTGTGCTGTTATATCTTTAAAGAGAACGCAGACAAAAACTGGTACTACGAGATGGTGTCAAAGAGGAGAAGCTTTCTTTTGGATCATGACTTAAGCTGTTATTTCGACAAGGGTAAAATATTCTTTAGGACTGAGAAGAATGAATAATTCAGGAGGCTTGTTTACTATAGACAAAATCTGATCACCTTCTTGGTTAAAATTTATCAGTATTCCCCTTCCTTTAGAATAAAGTTTAAAATGCTTCACCTAGGTAAATAGAAATAAATATTATTTGGCTTAGCTTTTAACTTAAAGCATTTTTCAAAAATCTGCCCCTTATATTTTTGTACCCAGCCCATTTATTGCAAACTGTATGTATTAGTTCATTTTCACACTGCTTATAAAGACATACACGAGACTGGATAATTTATAAAGGAAAAAGGTTTAATTGGCTCATAGTTTAACATGGCTTGGAAGGCCTCAGGAAACTTACAATCACGGCCAAAGAGGAAGTAAACACATCCTTCTGGCTTCCTTGCTCCTTGCAGACAGCCTGTTGTTAGATTTCACCCTGTGACTGTGTCAGTCAGTATTCCTTAATAACCTCCCTTTCATATACACATCTATCTTGTTAGTCCTCTCCCTCTAGAGAATCCTGACTGACATACAACCTTTATCCCAATCTTTGCCCAACTGACTCATTGTTCTAGCCTCATTCAGTTTGTACCCATTTCAGGGAACTATTTCTGAACAACTTTCCCATAACCTAATCTAGGTTCAGTAGGCATTTCTTTATGGAGTTCCAATAGCACCTTGAGTTTAACTTAATTGTTGGGTTCAGCATGCATTATTTCTTGGAAAAGCAAGCTATATTTTTCCTCTATCCTCACAACAAAAGACAACAATCAACACATAAGACTTCAAAATATGTAACCCCAAAATACATGGTGATTCCCCCCACCAGCACACATGTAATTCTGCAGCAGACAGCAGCTGGGTGTCCTCCAATTCAACTGACACTATCTACCAGGAGATAGGATCATATGCCACAGCTTAATTCCACAAAAGCTCCTCCTGGTTCCCCACCAGTTGCAAGTCTAGGCCTCTAGAACTTCTGACCAACTTGCTTCAAGTTGGGGTTCTCAAAACCTCTTCTTTGGGATTGATTAGAGAAGCTCACACAATTTAGGGAAATGATCTTACAATGGATACAGATGAAGAGATGCACTGGGTGAGGAATGGGGAAGAGTATAAAGCTTCTATACCTTCCCTGAGTATGTTATCCTCCAGGAACCTCTCTGTTCAGCTATCCAGAAGCTCCTGAAGTCTGTCCCCTTGGGCTTTTTTGGGAGACTTCATTGGATAGGCATGATTGAAGCATGGACAACCATATTGAAATGTGATTGGACAAAAAGGGTATGATCTAAACCCAGTAAAGCCTGTCTGTTCAGATTCTTTTGGGCCTTTCTGTGCAATATTCCTTCCTCTGGGGTATGAGTCAGGACCCTTTCTAGAACGATATTCTTGTAACCCACAACCAGCTTAGAGTTTTTCTATGGGCAGGTAAAAGGAGAGCAGGAGAAGACCAGAGAGGAAGATTCTGTTTACTGTAAACAAGAGGTATGGGAGTTGAGCCCAGAGCCATGGAAGGAAACATACATACATTATTATATATTATTACTATAAATGTCCATTTACTAATTTCAACTTCATTTGAACTCTTTAAAGGAAGAGATCACATCCTAGTAGTTTTTATCTTTATAGTCCCTTTGTCTAGCATGCAGATGACCTGTGCTCAATGAATACATAGATGGCTAGGGAATTGAACTGAAATTTCAGTGGATTTGTTGAAAATGCATAGATAAAATTAAACCTGAGAAAAGATCAACATAGAACATAGTAGAGAAGTCACCCAGAAGCTCAGAAGAAGTTAATAAGAAAGTGAGTCAAATTTAATGTTTATGCATTAACACACAATATCTAGGAATTAAGAGGATTTACGCAATTAACATCAACTGACAAATGTGATTTCACAGGTGATCATCTTAATATGTGTTGTCTGATGGGCCAATGCCCATGCATGTATTGGGACCATACGTTTAAAATTTGTATTATTTATAATATTACATATGTATGTATTTTTATATACATATGAGTATTTTTATGCTCATGCAGAGCAAAAATATGTACATTTATAGGTATATATTCTGGGAGTTCTAAGTCCAGTAGAGGCCACTTTCTAGCATTTTCATATTTGTTTTACAAACAATTTTCCTGTTATATATTGCTTTACATTCCCCCCTCCCCAAAGAATCTGGAAGTACATACTAAATATTCAAATAGAATTTTTCTTAACTATACTCTTATGCATTGCTTAACAGGGATACCTTCTAAGAAATGCATTGATAGGTGATTTCATCATTGTGCAAATATCATAGAGTTACTTACACAAGCCTAGATGCTACAGCCTACTACACACGTAGGCTGTATGGCATAGCCCTATTTCTTCCAGGCTACAAACCTGTATACGTTACTGTATTGAAAACTTTAGGCAACTGTAACACAATGGCAAGCATTTGTGTATCTAAACATAAAAATATAGTAAAAATACAGTATTATAATCTTATGAGACCATTGTCCTATATGTCTGCTATTGACCAAAATGTAGTTCTGTGGTGCATGACTATATATCATAAACAAGTCTCTTTGTCACTACATCTGCATGTATATAGCTAAAAAATCTAAAGATTGAAACACCTGAAAAAAAGCATTTATTTAATACAAAAGAGACAAGATGGGATATCCCTGTGGAATGACATTATAAATAACCCTGTCAGACTATATGTGAATGATTTTTTAAAATACATTGGAAAACAGGCACCAAGGCAAAATCTATTAGTAAAGTGTTGATCTTCCAAAAGCATGTAACCTCGAATATTATTGTTTGAATTCGCTGTGGGCATGAGTATGGATCATCATGCAGAACAGGGTTTTCAAACAAGCCTACAGAACAACCTACATCAGAAAATACAGTGAGCTTGCTAAAAATGCAGCTTTCTGACTCCACTCCAAACTTCCTCAATCAGAATCTTTGAGGAAAAAATAGGGCTGGCTTTTGGGGCATGCTCAGAAGGGCCGCATACTTGGTTTAATGTCTTACTGTCACCATAATGACAAATTCTTAATATTTTGATGTCACCATCAAAAATTCTTAATGATATTCAACATGGGGCTTTTCACTTTCATTATGAACTATGTATGCCCTGCTAATTGCATAGCTGGTTCTGAGAAAGAGCACTGAGAAATGTACATTTTAAACCACCACTCATATAATTTTGATTCAGGTGTCTGCAGACCACCTTGTGATACACTCTAAAAACTGAAACCGATTGACTGAAGGTTAAAGAAGCAAAGAAATGTTACTCTTGGATAGACTTATAATCTAGGAAGATGGGGCCATAAATGTGGAGGTAACAGAAACTTTGGGAGACAGTGTAACCATGTCATGTTGAAGTTCATGATAGCCAAGCAGTGAGAGTCAGAGAAAAGCAAAATGCTATATATTTTTAAAAGAACATTTCCAAAGTTATGATAGAGATAGAATTGTACCTTTGGTCAGGAGTTCTAAAGGGTATATGGTCAGGAAGAAAAATGAGAGACTCCAAGTACTAATTCCCAAATTATAAACTTAATGTGAGCTACTGACCAAATTTAGTAATCAGAAACTAAAGAGAAAACCTTCATGTCTTTACAAGGTGAGTAATGAGAGCAGACATTCAACATTGAGAAGATGTAAGCATATGAAAAATGGAGAGAAACTGAAGTTTACAAAGGCTTGAAATACTGGAAAGCTGTTAAGACAAAACAAGGGCTTTTGCATAGATAAAGCAGAACAGAGCTTTAAATGGAATCAAAATCCAAGACTGGAAAACCTGCACAAGAATCTGACGAGATGAAAAAAAAAAAAAAAAAAAAAAAAAAAAAAAAAAAAAAATCTCAGGAATAAAATGTTCCCTGACCCAAACTAAGCCCACAATCTTTCCATAAGAGAGAGTACTGAATACAACCACTAACAGTGAGGACTCTCAATTTTGATCACTATCACCATCCTAGGATAACAGCAACCATACAGACACAGTACCAAATACAGAGTAGGTGCCTTACAAATGTTAACCCAATTGTAATTCTATGCTTGTTCAAATATGAATGTGCTACCGTAGGTTGCCTCAGAGTAAAGAAAAACGCGTTGAGCTAGAGTATTCATACTACCAAAAACATGCCAGGTGCTTCTCCAGTGAGTTCTCCTGGACACACATTAATCTCATCCAGCTCCCCTCAGCATCTGTTTGAACACCTGTATGAGTTTTTAGTTCAGCTTCACTCGTTATTAATTGGTCTTAATCCCTCTTAAGTAGCCTTTTTTTAGCTATGCTGCAGGTACACACACTTGCTCAAAACAATCCACACACCTCAGGAATAGTCTACAATTTACTACAAAAAAATATGTTAAGCAACAAAGCAGAGAGTAGATTTATTTGTATTCTGTTTTGCTGTTTTCCCCATCAAGGAAAATAATTTTCAAGCTGGCAAATCTAGAACAAACATCATTAGGAGGGAATTGAAGTACAAGATAGGTGCAGAGATAATAAGGGACTACTTTACAGCTTTAAATTAATTCAAGCCTGCGGGGCCAGGTAAATTATATACCAGGATATCTAAATGACTTGCAGATGTGATCAAGGCACTCCTATTGCTAAAGTCTAAGAAATCACAAAGAAAAAAGGAGGCCGCAAAAGTCTGGAAACAGGCAAATGTTATCCCATTTCTTACAGGTAGGGGTGTGTGTGAGGGGCAGAGGAAATGGATTCTAGAAATTATAAACTCAATGCTAACTCCTGACCAAATTATTGAACAACGATTAACGTCTGTGAGTGGCTTTCTTGAAAGCAAGGACCCTCTCTGTGGCGTTCAACACTGTATCTTCAGGGTCCTTAGCAAAGTGTGTCCTTAGCAGGCACTTAATAAATACTGACAGAATATTAACTGGTTAGCAGGGAAAGTTGTATTTGAAATCAACATGCATTCACTGAGAAGTAAACTTAAACAAGTTGTTTGACTCTCTGGGTTTCTATTGCCACTGGGTAAGACGTGCAAGGTTATTCTCTGGAAACAGTTCTGATATCGCACCATCTTAAGTGACCATGACTTACGTTTTGCTCATGCTTCCTGTCCATGTGGGTAGACTGGGTGCTCTGTTCCATGTCATCCTCACTTCAGAACCGAAGCTGACAGAAGAGCCCACCAAAGCGTTGCCAATCGCTGAGGCAGAGGGAAAGACAAGGCTCTACGTGGGCGAGGGCAGACCCACGTTTATTGCTTCGACCTGGAAGTGAGGCCGGCACCACCACACACATTTGATTGATCTAAGTAAATTACATCGCCACGCCCACTTTCAAAGGGAGGGGAAGGGCAAACTACCTTGTACTCAGGAGAGAAACCAGAAACACATGGCTAAAAATGTCAATGAATACCACAGTTATTCTGTCTGAAAAATGGAAATTATAGTAGATATGTAGAGGTGTGAATTTTCTTTGATCATGTATTTTTACAAGAAATGTCATAACACTTTGTTTTTCTAAATCAATGTAAACCTATTACTGAGTCCCACAGTAACCAGGGTGGTGAGAGCAGCATTTATTCTTCAAGGTTGCACCAATATCCAAAAAGTTCTCAGCCTGCCTTGAAAATGGAAAAGTTTTCTACTCTTTTTATATCATGATCACAGCTGAAAAATAAATTATATGATCCTATGTGAGTCATTAGAAGGTAGGCTTTTCCTGCTATTCATTTTATTTTATTTTATTTTATTTCATTTTTTTCTCGAGATGGAGTGCCAGGCTGGAGTGTAGTGGCATGATCTCAGCTCACTGCAACCACTGCCTCCTGGGTTCAAGCAATTCTCCTCCCTTAGCCTTCCGAGTACCTGGGACTACATGCATGTGCCACCACTCCCAGCTAATTTTTGTATTTTTGGTAGAGACAGGGTTTCACCATGTTGGCCAGAATGGACTCTTATTTCTTGACCTCATGATCTGCCCGCCTCGGCCTCCCAAAGTGCTGGGATTACAGGCGTGAGCCACCATACCTGGACTTTTCTTGCTATTTCTACGCTTAGCATGGGCACAGTTTGTTTGGTTGTAGTGTAACATTTTCGCTGAGGCTAAAAGCCTTGGCCAATTATCTAGTCTCCATGATTGCACCTTGCAGCTGTCCCTTCTGAAGTCCTATCTTCTCCCTAGGTTGCTACAGAAGAACATAATTACCATCATCAGATATAAACAAACATTCTCCAATAGATATAAGGAATCTTTTATTCTCATGAGCACTGTCTATTTCTGCCCACCTGCTCTATTCCTTCCACTCACCTTCCAAAGATGAATCTGTCTTCCATATCACTCTGAAATGAACAAGCTTAATCCATTAAATGGACTTTTGTTTTCAAAAACATAATGTTGGGGGAGGAAGTTGTGTTCAGACAACTTCAGCTTTAAGGCTTGTAACATGAACGCCCCTGAAGCAAGACAGCATAAGATACTGGGTAAGTTCTTGGTAAGAGGAAGAAATACATTGGGAGCAAAATACAAGTTAGTGTCTCAATCAATTATCTTCAATAGTATTTCAAGGTAATATCTTTAATGTAATGATTAAAGGAAAACAGAAGTAGAATCACATACAGAAGCTGACAAAGTTTTTGAAAAAAGACAGTTTCTAGTATGACTGTCAAATTATGTTTGATTAGCCATATTTCCATATTTGAAACAGTGACTCAATTGGCTCTTTGAAGGATGAGATAGTCAATGTGTCTCTACAGACTGGAGAAATAAGCACTGAATTTGTAGAACAAAGAACATGGAATCTTACATCTGATTCTACTCTTCCATTTTACAGATGAGGAATCACAATACTTGAAAATTTTTCTGTAACAGAAATTTAACATGGTTTCCTTTAATGAATATTATGATTTAATTATTTCTTGTTTTATAGTTTTAATGTTGTGAAAAATGAATGAAGATTTATTTATTTATGACATAGTAAACTCTCATCAGAAATTATTTGTGACAACTTATAAGTTAAAAAGTACACTAGGTCTCCTTCAGTTTTACTAAATATGTATTTGGAAACCACCTAAGAAGCAAAAATACCAAGCAGCTATATTTTACTTTTTGCATGTGTTTTTAAGGGAAATATTTTGTATGAGGCAGTACCCAAATGAAAGCTCATTCTCAGGCAGATCCATTTTAGAAAAGACTATCTTGGAAGTCAGAAAATCGATTTTTCTGGAATTACCCATGCCTGTGAGCCCTTGCATAGGACTGCATTTGGAAAACCATGGAGCTATACAATGATATCGGTAGGGCTTTCTCTAATGAGAGCTCTGGGGTTTAAGTCATCTTAGTTTGGTTTGAGCAGACACTTCTGCACTTTTATGGATTAAACTGAGAGACCATTTAGCAATACATAGTACTCACAATTACTTAGAAAAACTTAACTAAATTATTGGAGGTATTCCATCATGTTATTTAAATGTAGTATACTTATTAAATCAATAGAGAAACAAAATCATGATTGACTTCAATCTATTGTCAAACTAAAGGGTGAAAAGCAATTTCAGCCTTAGCAGTCTGAGGAAAAAGGAAAAGAATCTGTAAACCCCAAATCCTGAAAAGAGCTTTCAACCCTGAATTTCATATCCTTTGTCTGATAGTTGCTGAAAATATTAGCAACTCATGAAGTAAAATCAGTACCATTAAATACTGAGGAAAACATTCACTTGATTCCTTTTTGGCCAGTTTTTTTCTTTAATTACACTGTGGTTTTTTGTTTTGTTTTGTTTTAGCCTAAGGGTCACCATTGTTACTCATGTTAAATATAGTAAAAAGAGGCCAGGTGCTGTGGCTCACACCTGTAATCCTAGCACTTTGGAAGGCTGAGGCAACGGGATTGCAAAGTTAGGAGCTCAAGACAAGCCTGGCCAACATAGTGAAATCCCATCTCTACTAAAAATACAAAAGTTTGCCGGGCATGGTGGCATATGCCCGTAGTCCCAGCTACCTGGGAGGTTAAGGCAGGAGAACCACTTGAACCAGGGAGGCAGAGGTTTTGCTGAGCCGAGATTGTACCATTGCACCCTGGCTTAGGCAACAGAGTGAGACTCCACCTCAAAAAAATAATATATATATGAAAAAAAGATATTTTTCATATAAGTTTACAATTCATTTTTCCCAGACTAAAACCTCATTTTACTTTACCTTATGCTACTAATATAGAATCTCACTGTCAATCCAATTTCTTTTTTTTTTTTCATTATTATTATACTTTAAGTTATGGGGTACGTGTAGAGATCATACAGGATTCTTACATAGGTATACATATGCCATAGTGGTTTGCCGCATCCATCCCCCTGTCACCTACATTAGATATTTCTTCTAATGTTATTCCTCCCCAATAACCCTACCCTCTGCTATCCCTCCCCTATGATGCAAATCCCGTAAGAGGTCTGAGAGTATGAAGCTCCACTCCCTGTGTCCATGTGTTCTCATTGTTCAACACCCACTTATGAGTGGGAACATGCAATGTTTGGTTTTCTATTCTTGTGTCAGTTTGCTGAGAATGATGGTTTCCAGATTCATCCATGTCCCTGCAAAGAACATGAAATCATCCTTTTTTGTGGCTGCATAGTATTCCATGGTGTATATGTGCCACATTTTCTTTATCCAGTCTATCCTTGATGAGCATTTGGGTTGGTTCCAAGTCTTTGCTATTGTGAACAGTGCTGCAATAAACATAGATGTGCATGTGTCTTTATAATACAATAATTTATAATCCTTTGGGTATATACCCAGTAATGGGATTGCTGGGTCAAATGGTGTATCTATTTCTAGATCCTTGAGGAATCACCACACTGTCTCCCATGATGGTTGCACTAATTTACGCTCCTACTAACAGTGTAAAAGTGTTCCTATTCTCCACATCCTCTCCAGCATCTGTTGTCTTCAGATTTTTTAATGATCACCATTCTAACTGGCATTAAGATGGTATCCCAATGTGGTTTTAATTTGCATTTCTCTAATGATCAGTGATGATGAGCATATTTTCATATGTTTGTTGGCAGCATAAATGTCTTCTTTTGAAAAGTGCCTGTTCATATTCTTCAGCCACTTTTTTTTTTCCTTTATGTAAGCTTTCTTTTATTTGGCAAAATGCTTATAACATTCATGTGGGTTACATGAATGTGTAGTTCATTTTTTTTTATATTGCTAAGTGATGTTCTGCCAGATGACTAAGTCACAATTATTTTATTCTTTCTCATATAGATGGTCTCCTGGGCTGTTTTCACTTTTCTGCTATTATAAATAAAGCCATTGTAAACATTCTCGAACAGATCTTTTTTGTGGAAATATGCTTTCATTTTTTTTTCTCTTGGGCAAATATCTAACAGAATTGCTGGATCATTGGATAGGTGTATAGTTTTTACAAAAAATATAAGATCTTTTTCCAAAATGATCATACCATTTTGTACTCCCGCCAACAATGTGTATGACAGATCTAGTTGCTTCAAATCCACACTAATACTTAATGTTGTCAACCTTTCTTAATTTTAGTTCTTCTAGTTGGTGCATGGTGGTATCTCATTGTGTTATAATTTGCATTTCCTTGATGACTAGGGTTGTCGAACATTTTTTCATGTGTATTTCTTCTTTTGTAAAGTTTTAAAATATCTTGCTTGCTTTTATTTTGGGCTTTTATTGAGTGTTGAGTTCTTTTTTTTTTAATTTTTTTTTTTTTATTGCATTTTAGGTTTGGGGGTACATGTGATGAACATGCAAGATTGTTGCATAGGTACACGCATGGCAGTGTGGTTTGCTGCCTTCCATCCCCTCACCTGTATCTGTCATTTCTCCCCATGCTATCTCTTCCCACCTCCATACCCCCTGCCCCTCCCCCATTTCCCCCAACGGACACCATAAAAACCCTAGAAGAAAATCTAGGCAAAACCATTCAGGACATAGGTGTAGGCAAGGACTTCATGACCAAAACGCCAAAAGCAATGGCAACAAAAGCCAAAATAGACAAATGGGACCTCATCAAACTCCACAGCTTCTGCACGGCAAAAGAAACAGTCAGTAGAGTGAATCGGCAACCAACAGAATGGGAAAAAATTTTTGCAGCCTACCCATCTGACAAGGGGCTGATATCCAGAATTCACAAAGAACTAAAGCAGATCTACAAGAAAAAAACAAACAAGCCCATTCAAAAATGGGCAAAGGATATGAACAGATACTTTACAAAAGAAGACATACAGGAGGCCAACAAACATATGAAAAAATGCTCATCATCACTGGTCATCAGAGAAATGCAAATCAAAACCACATTGAGATACCATCTCACACCAGTTAGAATGGCGATTATTAAAAAATCAGGAAACAAAAAATGCTGGAGAGGATGTGGAGAAATAGGAACACTTTTACACTGTTGGTGGGAATCTAAATTAATTCAACCATTGTGGAAGATAGTGTGGCGATTCCTCAAGGACCTAAAAATAGAAATCCCATTTGACCGAGCAATCCCATTACTGGGTATATATCCAAAGGATTATAAATCATTCTACTACAAGGACACGTGCACACGAATGTTCATTGCAGCACTGTTTACAATAGCAAAGACCTGGAACCAATCCAAATGCCCAACGATGATAGACTGGATAGGGAAAATGTGGTACATATACACCATGGAATATTATGCAGCCATCAAAAACGATGAGTTCACATCCTTTGTAGGGACATGAATGAACATGGAAACCATCATTCTCAGCAAACTGACACAAGAGCAGAAAATCAAACACCGTATATTCTCACTCATAGGTGGGTGTTGAACAATGAGAACACATGGACACAGGGAGGGGAGCTCTTCAGCCACTTTTTGATGAGTTTGTTTGTTTTGTTCTTGTATATCTGTTTTAGTTCTTTGTAGATTCTGGATATTATTCCTTTGTCAGATGGGAAGCTTGCAAAAAATTTTTCCCATTCTATTGGCTGCCACTTCACTCTAATGATTGTTTCTTTTGCTGTGCAGAAGCTCTTAAGTTTAATTAGATCCCATTTGTCTATTTTGGCTTTTGTTGCCAATGCTTTTGGTGTTTGAGTCATAAAACCCTTGCCTATTCCTGTATCCTTAATGGTACTGCCTAGATTTTCTTCTAGGGTTTTTATAGTGTTAGGTCTTATGTTTAAATCTTTAATCCCTCTGGAGTTAATTTTTGTATAAAGTGTAAGGAAGAGGTCCAGTTTCAGCACACGATTAGCCACTTTTCCCAACATAATTTGTTAAACAGGGAATCCTTTCCCCATTGCTTGTTTTTGTCAGGTTTGTCAAAGATCAGATGGTTGTAGATGTGTGGCATTACTTCTGTTATGTTCTATTGCTCTATATCTCTGTTTTGGTACCAGTACCATGCTGTTTTGATTACTGTAGCCTTGTAGTATAGTTTGAAGTCAAATAGCATGATGCCTCTAGCTTTGTTCTAAAGGAAGAAAATACCGAAAAATACCACTAACAAAGAAAGTGTAGGACCTCTTCAAGGAGAATTACAAACTGCTTTTTAAAATATCAGATCAGAAAGGACACAAACAAATGGAAAAATATTCCATGCTCATGGTTAGGAAGTATCAATGTGAAAATGGCCATACTGCCCAAAGTAATTTATAGATTAAATGTTATTTCCATTAAAGTACCATTGACATTCTTCACAGGATTAGAAAAAAAAAAACTATTTAAAAATTCATATGGAACCAAAAAAGAGCCCAAATAGCCAAAACAATCCTAAGCAAAAAGTAGAAACCTGGAGGCATCACACTAATTGACTGAAAACTAGAGTACAGGGCTACAGTAACCAAAACAGCATGATTACTGGTACAAAAAGAAACACATACACAAATGGAACAAAACAGAGAACTCAGAAATAACACCACATACCTACAAGACTCTGATTTTTGACAAACCTGACCAAAACAAGCAATGAAGAAAGGATTCCTTAATTAACAAATTGTTTTGGGAGAACTAGCTGGCCATGTGCAGAAAATTGAAACTAGACCCCTTCCTTACACCTTAAACAAAAATTAACTCCAGATGGATTAAAGACTTAACTGTAAACCCGAAACTATAAAAAAAAACCTGAGGAGTAAATCTAGGTAATACCATTCAAGACATAGCCATGAGCAAAGATTTCATGACAAAAACACCAAAAGCAATTGCAGCAAAAGCAAAAATTGATAAATGGGATCTAATAAAGCTAAAAGTGCTTCTGCACAGCAAAAGAAACTATCAAGAGAGCAAACAGACAATCTACAGAATGCGAGAAAAATTTTTCAATCTATCCATCTGACAAAGGTCTTATATCCAGAGTCTACAAAAAAATTAAATTTATAAGAAAAAAACTCATTAAGAAGTGGGCAAAGGACATGAACAGACACTTCTCAAAAGAAGACATTCATCCGGCCAAGAAACATGAAAAAACCTCAACATCACTGATCCTTAATGAAATCCAAATCAAAACCACAATGAGATACTATCTCACACCAGTCAGAATGGCAATTATTAAAAAGTCCAGAAACAACCAATGCTGGTAAGGTTGCAGATGGAAAGGAATGCTTTTACACTGTTGTTGGGAATGTAAATTAGTTCAACCATTGTGGAAGACAGTGTGGTGAATTCTCAAACATCTAGAAGCAGAAATAGCATTTGACCCAGCAATCCCATTATGGGGTATATACCTAACAGAATATAAATCATTCTGTTATAAAGATACATGCATGTGTATAACATGGAATTACCAAAATGCCCATCAAAAATAGACTGGGTAAAGAAAATATGGTACATATACACCATAGAATATCTATGCAGCCATAAAAAAGAAACAAGATCATGTTCTTTACAGGGACATGAATGGAGCTGGAAGCTGTTATCCTCAGCAAACTAATGCAGGAACAGAAAACCAAACACCACATGTTCTCATAGGTGGGACTGGAACAGTGAGAACATATGGAGATGTGAGGGAACAACACGCACTGGGCCTGTTGGGGGTTGAGTGTGGAGGGAGGGAGTGTATCAGGAAGAATAGCTAATTAATACCGGGCTTGATACATAGGTGATGGGATGATCTGTGCCACGAACCACCATGGCACACATTTACCTACATAAGAAACCTACATCCTGTACATGTACCCAGGAACTTAAAATAAAAGTTGAAGATAAATATTTGTATATGAATATTTATTTTTGAATGCATAGATGATTTCTAGAAGGATACATTATAAATTATTAAATTATTAACAGTAGTTACCTCCTGAGAGTGAGTTTCTTCCCACTCTTCACTTTATGTTTAAGATTTTTGATCAATATATATTTATTGCATAATAAAAATGTTTTCCATTCTTCTCTCTTCTTGCGGTTCCCATAAGATGTTAATATATTGTTTAGAAATTCTGAATCAGGAAATGCCCGTCACAAGGTATATGCAACATAATAAAAATAAGGAAATTGGAGCAAAAAGAAATTAGGGCAGAAAACAAATTAAAACTAAGGTTTCGTCCACAAACAATTCTACTAAATAATTTTTCCAGTTGTTACAGATGGACTGTTACTCGTTAGATGGGCGATTTCTTAAACAGTTTGTTCCAGTTGTTAGAGAAGCTCTGTGCTTCCAAGTGTCTGAGGGAAATGTGCAAATGTGATGAGTTTTGAGAAGTATGTAGTATTATCCTGGTGCTATGACCTAAGAGCACTTTCGACTACCCTTGCTCTTCAATAGGACATTGTTTTCATGGTAATCATCATATTTCTTCATGGAAAGGAAACTGTCTATGTAAGAGAAGGGCAAATAAAAGAATCATCAGCTGATCTCAAATCAATGAAGTTTTTCTGTAGAAAATTGATTTTGCTTCCTGACATATTTTATCACATAAAAGGAAACTTAGATAGTTCAAGATTTGTTAATCCTAAACTAATAACAAAAAAAATACTTTAAAAATTTGTTGTACAGCCCTGAACTACAAGAAAATTTAGAAATATTCCTGATGTAGAATCAAGAAGATGCATAAAAACAAGGAAATGTATGTTTCTCTGGTAAAATGCTATACTACATTGTGGACTTTATTTTCATTCCAAAATTTAGGCCTCCCTACCACTAACTATAAATACTGGCATTTTCTTTTAGCAATTTCAGAACCATCTTTTTTTTTCCATCATCTGACCATAATAAAAAGTAATAGACAAATCATATTAAATGTGTAAAAAACCATATAAAGTAAGGTGAAATGTGTAGTGGTATATCAAATTTTCATTTTTATAGAATAGTCCTTCCTTGCTTGCATTTAATTTCCTAACAAAACATTACGTCAGACATACTAAATCAGCCTTTTCTCGCATTTGATTTTGATTTTATACCATCCACTAATATTTATGGTTCCTTGATGTTAATGAATATTTATTTAATTGTCCCCATCTCTATTTCCACTTTGTAAAGCAATTTTTCCAGGGCTTACAGAAAGGGCCTAAAGCAAAAAGTTTTCTTCAAAGCTCTGATTTTATTCTTCTTTTGCCAAATATGTAAAAAAAAAGTTTATTCGAGTACATTAGTGTTTTCTACTGCATATATAATCTATTAAAGTTCAAATACTACCTGAGCACCTTCCTTTTTTGAAGTTTACATTACAATGAAGAAGGAAGAAGAGGGGAATAAAGAAGAAAAGGAGGAGGGGAAGAAGTATTAAAATAGCATTAAAGAGCTATGGCATATTTTTAATATTTCTATTTATTAATTATTAACTTAAAATGCCGAGAGTTCATTTTCAGATAACATAAAAAATATAAGTTTGAAGCTGAGGATACAAGATATGGGCCATCCTTTACATCTTTCCTTTTCTCCCATCTTCTTCCTCACCCTCCTGTCTACTCTGGTTTACCAGAAATTCTGCTAAGCCTTTTCAAAATATGGCTTATTTGTACTGGTTCTTATGGTTCTAATACTAGACATGCCATAAGCCTCCCAGAGTTCTTACTCATGGAGGAAATGTGTTCCTCTCTACATTTCTCCAGAACATTCCATGGACACATAAACACAATTCTCAACCAGGGCACTGGAGAAAGAAAAAGAGACCAGAGGGGAGTCTGCGAATATCTGAGTGAATCTGCATCACAGGTGTGTTGTGATAGAACCATTTCTTAATACTCCATATCATACTAGTACATCACTTGTTGAAAATCCATAGAAAATTTACCATTAATCTATAACTTCATATTGTACAAATACAATGCCAATAAAATATTTAAGTACATGAAAAACCGTTTTAAAGTTAATTTGGAAAATAAAACGTTCAAGAATGCAAAGGATATTTTAAAGAAAAGCAGGAGTGAAAGAGAAAGAAAGAGAGAAAGAGGAAAGGAGAATGAAAGAGAATTTGAATTGTCAAATACTAAGCCTATTATGAAATTAAAATAAAGCAGTGTGGTACTGAAAAAAAGTAAACGGCTGGATTAATGGAACAGAATAGAAGTTCGTCAATAAAGCAAAATACATAAGGGAATATGGTTACAACGTAAGTGGCACTTCCTATTATGGAAAAATGGGTTATTCAATAAATGATGTTAGGACAAATAATTCCATTTAAACTCCATTTATTGCTACATATGATTCCATTGTGTGAAGGTACAATTTGTTTATCCATTAGATTATTTCTACTTTTTGTATAAATATAGCTATTATAAATTATTATAGCTTATTATAAATTTATTTTTCTTGCACAGGTTATAAAATGATATATTTTTATAAATATAAATATAAAACGATAAATTCTTGCACCAGTTATAAAATGATAGTGTCACAATGATGTTCATTTGTGTGATATAAGAGGTTAATAACAATGTATGTAGCTGTGAATAGAGGGTCAGTTAAATAAATTTTGTCACACAAGGAAACACGATGCAGCTTTTAAAAATAACAGGGATATTTATACACAACTCACATACACAAAAATTGTTATCATACAGAGGTAAAAAGAGGTAACTAGATGTAGATAATAGAAAGGAAGCAAAGTGAAGAATCTAAGTTTATTACCATCTGGGTAAACAGAGAAAAAGAAAGGAAATACATGTACACATATACATATACATGTTTGTATGTGGTCACTATCTGAAATTGGTAACAGTATTAGTTTCTGTAAAAGGAGCAGGTGACTGGGGACTAAAATGAAAGAGAAACCTATTTTTTTCTCTCTACACCATTTTGTACCTTTTGCATTTGCTACTACGAGAATGTCCTACCTTTCAGAAATTGTTCATTAATTAATTAATGTTTAAGAGAAAGGAAATGAATTCTAAAGACACAAATGTGTGTCTTACTGCCAAATATCAGATATGAATATGGAGACAAGACAGAGGCTTTGTGCAAAATTAATTCTACATTAGGAACTTCTCTGAGAAACAGTGATTGAATACAAATCCACATAGGTATTTCTTTGCAATAGAATTCTTATTCTCTGTGATTTTCTTGTATTCCTCTCAGAGCTCTCATTTGTTTAGAAGCCTTCAGAGATGGAAGGCAGAATGCTTAGGGGAAGATCTAAATGTACCTTATTTAGGTACGTAATCCTTAATGGGATTATGCAGTAGTTCTCAAGGCTGGGAATTCTACAGGTGAAAATACATCTTTGTCATTGAGAAGCTCATGTAAACTCCAAGCGTGTATCGTGTCATCTTGGTGATTAGAATGCATCTTCATCAGAGAAGCCTCTTTCCTTGAGAGTAGCATTATCCTCCCTATTAATAGAGCTCTGATTTTTCCTCACATCACTCATAAGAGCCTTCACACCGAATTAAACGAGAGGAGAGGATGAAATTGGGATTGCTAACAAGCGATAGGGCCAGGTTTTCCTTATGGCCTTTCCTCTCTTTCTGGAGGCTTAATGTCTTGGAGCATCTATGAAAACTGGGACCCGCAGGTTCTTCCTGGAAGTATTAAAGTGGAGTTCACTTTATTGAGAGGGTCTAACAGGCGAAGGGCCTAAGGTAGAAACTGAGTAACAACAGTAGGTTGTAATTTATTCTTCCCTCAGTACACTGGGGATATGTAAGTTTAAGGTCCTGGTGGATGCAGATCGGCGGGGCATTCATACCCAGAATGGTCCTTTCAACCTAATTGGGATACACTCTTAGATGTTTTATGTGCTTTGGGTTCCACACAGCTTGGTATGTCCATACAGTACCTTTTAGGCCAAGTGGGTTTGTGTGTGGGGTGTGTGTGTGCGTGTGTGTGTGTGTGTGTGTGTGTGTAAACTGAATGTTGCAATAGATTGCTCAGCTATGTCTACTACTCCCTGCGTTGTTTGCCTCTGGGACAAGAAAAAGTTGTATCATTTGACAGATGTTTTCGCCTGGACTAGGCAGCAGCTTAAAGTAAGCCTGTTGGCTTTCGGATCCTTTCATGTCTGTTTTCCACCTCACATGATGTAACTTTCCTAGGCATGATCTTCAGACCCATTGGTTGAATTTCTTCCAGTTCTCTTTCTTTCTGGTTCCTTCTGCCTCTTCCATCAAATAGTAATAGCCTTGCTCCTCATCTCTTCAATTTCAGAATTTTCAGAAAAAATGCATACTCTAAAACAGCTAAAATTCTAATGTATGTGCTAATGTTACACCTTCTTCTACTACATATTTACATTGAAATAGGGTTGTCTGGAGATTTAGTGATTTAACCCAAAGGTATTAAAGAGTCTCACATTTGTATAGCACTTGGTAGATTACTTCAAAGGGCTTTTCACAAAAAACATTCTTATGAATCTAAGTCACCCTGAGGCAGAGAGGGTAGGCATTTTAATGTACATGCACATCATTGATAACTTGAGGCGCTGAGAAGTTTAGGAGCTGCCCCAGAGTCACATAATACGTAGCAAGATGACGGCTAAGGTCACTGACTCCTATTTCAGCGTTCTTTGTCAGACCATATCAGATACTTTCAGAAATGCATGGCAAGCAATGAATACATGTGTGATCATGGCACAGGTGCTTGGTGGCTCCATCGTCTCATAGAGCCTGTAGTATTGAAGGAAGGAAACTGTAAATAGGGATGAAGTTAGAGATTCTGCTAAAAATGCAGATTTCTGGGCCATCATTCTTTTACTAAATCAGAAACAGAATCGCTGATGCACATGACATTTTGAAAAATCTTAAGTGATTCCTTCTCCCTAGTACAAATGTAAGTCCTTTCTATCCTGAAATTCTCTAGTGTTTACCATGACGTCTCATAGATGGCTTTAACTTCTTTGGCATGTCACTAAAAGCCTTCTACAGTATTGTCCTAGCCAGCATTCTTCATTAGGTTTTTTACTGATCTTTTTCACTTTGATCCTTGCCTGTATTCTAGAGTTTATTCCCTCAGGGCTTTACAAAACATGATTTGCCATAACTTTCATTGCCTATTGCTCCACGCAACTTTTCTTGACAAGCTGGGATTTCCTCTTCCTCTGAACTCTCAACATCATTTTCAGTGTTAGTTCTGACTTTTGGCAAATGCATATAGTTATGTAGCCAGGATAGAGTTACATTACAATTTCATTCTTCAGAAATTCTCTTACACTCTTTTTAAGAAACTTTTTTCCCTATTCCCAAACCTGAATGATAAGTTTTCTGTCCCTATGGTTTTTCTTCTTCAAAATGCCATATACATGGAGTCATACGGTGTGTAATCTCTTGAGTCTGGCTTCATGTGCTCAGCAAAATGCATTTGATTTTCATGCCTGTTATATTGTGAATCACTAGTTAATTCCATTTATTTGCTGAATATGATTCCATTGTGCAAATGTACGATTTGTTTACTCACCAGTTGCAGGGCATTTAGATTGCTTCTACTTTTTAAATAAGTATAGCTATTATAAAACTGTGTATACAGTGTTTCATATGAACATGTTAATATTTTTACTGGGTAAATATCTCAATGATTTGTTTTCTAAATTGTATGGTAAGTTTAACATTATAAGAAAGGCCAAATTATTTTTCAAAATTGTTTTGTATTCATACTAGCAGTGTGTGAGAGTTACAGTTGCTCTCCATCCTTGCAAGCACTTGGTATTGTCAATTTTTTTCTTTTCCATTGTAGGCATTCTGATAGATGTGTAATAGAATCTTATTGCGGTTTTAATTTGCATTTCCTTAGTGAATAATTAATGATATTGAATATTATTTCATGTCTTTATTTTCCATCCATATATCTTCTTTGGTCTAGTGTCTCTCCAAATCTTTGCCCATACTTTTTTTTTAATTGGGTGGTTTATTTTCTTATTGTTGCATTTTGAGGGTATCTGAAATATTTTGGATAAATGTCTTTTATTAAATACATGTTTTGCAGATATTTTCCAAGTTTCTAGCTTGCCTTTTCCTTAAGTTTCTTTCAAAGAGAAGTTTTAAAATGTTGATGAAGTTTTATTTAACAATGGACTGTACTTTTTGTATCACATATAAAAAATCTTTGCCAAACCCAAGGCCACACATATTTTCTCCTTCGTTTTTTCTAGAAATTTTAGTTTTTGATTTTGCATTCTGATTCCTGACCCATTCTGAGTTAATTTTGTGTATGAATCATAGTGATTACTTTTGTTATAAAAACTAGCCTTTCTTCACTGAACAGTCTTTACAACTTTTTTGACCACGTATATATGGTATGGGATGATCTCTTCTGTTCTATTGATATATGTGATAATAGATATTGTTCTATTGATCTATGTGTTTTGGGTTTTTATTTTTGGTGGGGGGGGGCAGAGTTTTGTTCTGTCATTCAGGCTGGAGTGCAATGGTGTGATCACAGCTCACTGCAACCCTTGCCTCCTGGGTTCAAACCATCCTCCCACCTCAGCCTCCCAAGTAACTGGGACTACAGATGCCTACCAAGATGTCTGGCTAATTTTTTATTTTGTGTAGAGGTAGAATCTCACTATATTGCTCAGGCTGGTCTCGAACTCCTAAACTCTGGCTGTCCACCAGCCTTGGGCTCTCAAAGTACTCAGATTATAGGTGTGAGCCACTGTGCCTAGCCTAATAACTTTAAAAAACAAACAAACAAACAAACAAAAACACTTTATGGCTTTGCAAAAAAAAAATCACTTTCTGCTTTATTTCAAAATTACCTAATATACCTGTCTGGGGCTCTTTTGCTTAACTATGAACCGGGGGAAGGCTCAAGGTCTATATTTGCATCTTCTGATTACTTAGTTCAAAGTGTTACACAGAGAAGATGATCAAGGTGGGAAAAATGTGTGGTTTCAAAACACATTCTTCTTAGCATAATTGCCATCGTAGCTTTGTTTACTTGAGGACAAGCTTAAGTTGGCAGACTGAACAGAAATAAAAATAATAATTCTCTTCCCTTTATTCCTGGAAGGATACATATAGCTGTGCATGAAATAAATATAACCCAATTTATTAGAAATTAGACAAAAAGTGTTTTATTCATTGCTGCAAAAGCCAAATTTCAGAGCCACCGGACTCACACAGTCTCGTCTTTTGCTAAAGGGAATAAAATAGAGTTTGCTGGAAGAAACTCATGAGGATTATTTAGACCTATGGAATATTTTCCAGTGAAAATGAACCCATTCTGTAAATAGAGATCAATAACATAAAAATGATAGATGGGCAATGGTTTATGTGTATATATGTGCGTTATTAATCATAGTGGTAAGCGTTTGGGCATTTAGATTTCTTATTCTGAAACTGTTTAGAAGATGAGATAAGTGCTGCCTTTGCTGTGGGTGCCATCTGAACAGTGGGCCTTAATTTCTAGGACAGCACTGTCATCTGCTCAAAGCTAGTTTAATCACACATAGCAGGTTAAAGAGCAAGTGACCTTTTACAGAATGAGAGGAGACTAACTATATCAAGTAATGGTGTATTTTTTGTCTGCTGGGACAGATGTTAGATTGTGCTGGCATCTGTACAAATGCACAAATAGGTTCTCAACTATGGTTGTTAATTTATAGAAGAATTTCTATTACCCAGTGCCTCAAGATGATAAATTTTTTTATCACTCTTGTTCTCATATACCTTTGTCAACATTTGCTGAGACATACACAGGAAGATTGTGTTCTGGGAAAAGGTCACCTCACACTGACGGATAGTGTACTGACATTGTAAAGATGATTTAGAATGTCCAGACATCGCCAAACCAACTGTCAGTTTCAGGCAAGGTATTTAAGCAAGTTTAAAACTGATGATAATCAAGGAGGAAAAAGGAGAGTGTAGTTTTTCAGAAATCTCTGGCTATGATATAATATGGATACAGCTTCAGATATTTCATCTCTCCAATTTCTTTCAACTCTAGTTTATTATATCCTTTGTCATTCTGAAGTATTTTTGTCGCCTTTCTCTTTAGCTGTCAGTCATGATAATGAAAAGCATTTGTTTTCTAATACCTGTTTGACACTATACTTCTATACACAAGAACAACACCAAGAGGAGCTTCATCAGATTAACCAGACAAAACAATGGCAAAGATTAAAATAACACTTTTATTATAAAATGTATGTAAAACTATTTTAAAAAAGTATTTTATAGTGAACAAATTTTAAAAGGAAGTACAAGCAAGAAGTCCCATGCTTCACAATTATACAACTTTTGAAGATCTTTCATCTATTTCTTATTTTTTATGTCTTTTGCTGCTAGAGTATTTTAAATAAGTGTTCACACATCATATAATTTTATCCATAAATGCTTTAGTCTAACAGAGGACATTTTTAAAAGCAGAATCACAGAAACATTTATCACCCCTAACAAAATCAGCAATGATTACTTGATATCAGCTAATATCTAGTCCTTATTGAAACCTTCCAAGTTCTCTCAAAAATATCCTTTTATGTTGATGTATTTGAGTCTGAATTGAAACAAGTTTTACACATCTCATTTGATCGATATCATTCTTAACTTTCTTCAATAACAGTTTTCCTCTTCCTACTCTTTCTAAATATCCCCCTCCACTCCACTCTAGGACATTTATCTGATATAATTTCTCATGTTCTATTATGGATTGATATTTTTGGGAGCTCATTTAGCATGTTTTTCCGGATTTACTTTCTATGTACAGTGATTGAATCTACATGCTTGATTATATTCGGAGGGTCAAATTTCATTTTATTGTATTTTACTTGAGAAAAAAATCAGTGTTTCTGTGTACCCCTCAATGCTTCACATTAGAAGACATATAATGTCTGATTTTCCTACTTTTAATGATATTAAAATCGATTGAGAGGCCAGTATTCACCTTAATCCATCTATTATAAAGTTGCCATCAACCTTTTACCTAATGGTTTTAGAAGGGATTGATTATTGCTATCTAGACTAGTTATTATATTCCATTTTGCAAAATGGACATTTTCTAATTATGTTATTCCTTCTGAATTTATTAGTCTGATTTCTTCTTTCTATATTATTTATACATAATGTTTATTTTTCCAAACACTTGCAAAATTTTTAATTTAATTTAATTTTTTGAGACACGGTATTGCTATGCTGTCCAGGCTGGTGAACTCCTGGGCTCAAGTGATTCTCCTGCCTCAACCTTACAGCTCAGCTTTCCAAGTAGCTGGAATTAGAGGTACATGCCACTGCAAGTGGTTCATTATGATATTTTTATCTTGTCAGAAAACAAGACTGTTGCTTAAAATGGTGACAATAATTTGATAGTAGGAAACAAGAAAGAGACAAGCAGACTTTCAGTTATTTACTGCAAAACAGCAACGACAACCACTTGATTCCATTCCTTGGAGCACATGACTAGACTGTCAAAAAGTACAACCGCTATCTAGGACACAAATATATTAATGTATATAAAAGTGAAACATTAGCAAATTGTATGGAAAAACAAGTATCTAATGTAATATTAGACATAGACAAACTTTGTTACTTTTTAATTAACATCCATTAGGGTAAACTTTCATTAGAATAAAAATTACATGAAAGCAGGGATTTTTCTCTACTTTGTTCAATGCTGGCTTTGCAAGACTTGAAAAGACATTTGGCGTATCATAAGCTCTAGGCAAATATTTACTGAATCAATACTAATTTAACGAGTTAGATAATTTCAAGAGTGATTAGTTAACAGTGATTACATGAAAAAAGAAGATGAGCCGGGCGCGGTGGCTCAAGCCTGTAATCCCAGCACTTTGGGAGGCTGAGGCGGGTGGATCACGAGGTCAAGAGATCAAGACCATCCTGGTCAACATGGTGAAACCCCGTCTCTACTAAAAATACAAAAAATTAGCTGGGCATGGTGGCGCGTGCCTGTAATGCCAGCTGCTCAGGAGGCTGAGGCAGGAGGATTGCTTGAACCCAGGAGGCAGAGGTTGCGGTGAGCCGAGATCGCGCCATTGCACTCCAGCCTGGGTAACAAGAGCAAAACTCCGTCTCAAAAAAAAAAAAAAAGAAAAAAAGAAAAAAGAAAAGAAAAGAAAAAAGAAGATGAAAAGGAAAATATGCACTGGTCACTTGTGGCAATAGTTTACCACTGCGAGTTAAGAACTTACATCAGGAATGTATGTATGCCACTATATGTAGTCTGAAGGCTTTAAATTGTTTACTTACTTCCCTTACCAGGTAAACATATGTCTGGATCAAATAATTGGTGGCATGGTTTTTATTTTCCCCATTCATAGCCTCCACTCCTATTTTTTCAGTCAGGAGCAATTTCATATAAAGTATCCTCTATGTTTGCAAATACCTGTTGAATAATGAATGCAAAATTCATTGGTATATTGAGGTTTCAAATAAAATATGTAACCATGTTTTTTCTATAGAAAAAGAACACTTATCCCTGATGTTTTCGGACTTCTTGTCATTTCACTTGATTATACTATCATTTAGATAAGGATAATAAGTATATTCAAAAGTCCCTTTGAAATTAAAGAAAATCTAAAGCACAATCTCAAAAAAATCTGTGTCTCTTTTTACTAAAAACAAAAAAGAAAAAGAATGTGCTTAATTTAGAGATGCCAGTCTATTGATTCTCCTCCAACTTCTCTGACAACTCCCTCCTTTCTTTTTATCATTTCCTGTGTATAAGGGATGTTCATTGTCTCTCCTTTATGAGCTAATTGACTCTTACAATGTCAATCAATGTCAACAAAGAGTTACTTAAATTTATATTGCACACATGCACGTATGTGTGCCTACAAACTTTATCTCCCATTCTGACCATTTTTCCTGCGCTCTGGGTCTGCATTTCCAGATGTACAATATCTTAAGCATGACAGAAGTCAAATTTCAAATAGAATTCCAAAAGAGTTTCACTAGATCCCATAGAATTTATCATTTCTGCCAATATCAATTTCTCAGTCTCTCAAGCTTAAAATCACTCTTATCTCCTCTATTCGTTTTGCCATTCCACCTACAATTAATCACTAAATCCCACTGGCTTGACTTCCCTAATCTCTTGAATTGGTCTCTTCTGTTCCATTCCCATGGTCCCTTCCCTCATTACCTCTCAGCTTAACTATCAAAATATCCTCTTAATTGGTCTTTAGTCTTTCTCTACTCCAATCAATTTTGTCTACTGCTGTCAGATTAATTTTCCCAATGCACAACTCAAAGTAGATAACCTACCTACGCAAAAAGCCCAGAAGCTTCTTATTACTTATAAAATTAAGTCCAAACTATTTTGTTTGGCTTTCTGACATTTGTCTGAATCATATTAATATATGATTAATTATGATTAATCATATATTGTGATTATGATTAATCATATATTAATATGCCATAATTGCCAGCCAAAGTGGGTTATTTCCCATTTCCCAGATAAACTCTGGGATTTTCTGCCTATCCTATATTTCTTTGATTATGTTTCTCTCCATCTGGAATGTTCCCTTTCCACAGCGCTTTTCACTTCCATGTCCATTCAAACACCCTCATCCCTCAAGATGTTGCACAAATGCCATAACCTTTCAAGGAGACCTTCCTACTCTTCCTTTCCTTATGTTGTGGTCTCTTTCTTTTCTAAATTCCTTCTTTATTTTGTTGATAGTTCTCATATAAAAATTATCACATGTGAACTTACATTGTGACTAACTGAATACTTATTATGTTTTCATTTAGGGAATTTTTCTTTCTTTAGAAAGAAACCGGGTTTTAAAAACTTGTTACTATTCTTTTATTCTTCTATATTAAGCTGATATTGCAGTGGTAAAGAAATACCTGAAACTGGCTAATTCATAATGGAAGAAGTTTAACTGATTCATGCATGGTTCTGTAGGCTATACAGGAAACATAGTATAAAGCAGCAGCAAGAGTGGGGATGGAGATGCCATACACTTTTAAATGAACAGATTTCAGAAGAACTCATTATCATGAAAACAGAGCCAAGCCATGAGGCTCTGCCCCCATGATTTAAATAGCTCCCATGGGGGTTCACCTCCAACACTGAGGATTGGAATTCAACATGAGATTTGGGTGGAGACAAATATCTAAACTATATTATTCTACTACCCCGGCCACTTCCAAGTCTCTGTCCTTCTCAGAGTCCAGAGTGCTCACCATTACACCATGGAACCGCCTGTGTCCCTGTCCTCACACTGCAAAATACAATCAGGCCTTCCTAACAGTCCTCCAGTCTTAACTCATTCCAGCAGTTACTGAAAAGTCCTGAATCCAAGTCCAAAGTCTCATCCAGGATTCATTTTTTTCCACCTATGAACCTGTAAAATCAAAACAAGTTACTTACTTCCAAGATAAAATGGTGGTATAGGCATTGGGTAAACATCCCCATTCTGAAAGGGAGAAATCACCCAAAAGAAAAAGACTATAGGCCCCACACAAGTCCCAAACCCAGCAGGATAGTCATTAAAATTTAAAGTTTTAAAATAATATTTTTTACCTCCATGTCCCACATCCAGGGAATACAAAGGGTGGACTTGTGCAAGGGGTGGACTCAGAAGGCCTTGGGCAGTTCCACCTCTGTGCTTTTGCTGTGTAGAGACCCCAAGGCTGCTCTTGCAGGTTGTTGTTGAGTGCCTATGATTTTTCTAGGCTCAGGGCACAAGCCACCGGTAGATGTACCATTATGGGGTATGGAGGACAGTGGTCCCCTTCCGCAGCTCCACTAGGCAGTGTCCCAGTGGGGGCTTTGCATGAGGCCCCAGCCCTACATTTCCCCTCTGCACTGCCAAGTAGAGGTTCTCTCTGGGGCTCCACCCCTGCAGCAGGTTTTTGCCTAAGCATCCAGGCTTTTCCATACATCCTCTGCAATCTAGGTAAAGGCTACCAGGAATCTACCATTCTCATACCCTCTGTGCCTGCAGGCTTGACACCACATGGAAGATACTGAGGCTTACAGCTTACATTCTCCAAAGTGGCAGCTTGAGGTGTACCTGGGCCCATTTGAGCCCTGATTGGAGCAGGAACTAGAGTTGCCAGTGTGCAGGGAGCAGTATCCTGAGGCTGCACAAGGTGGTAGGCTTGGCCTGTGAAACCAGTCAGACCTCCTAGGCTTCCAGGCCTGTGATGTGAGGGGCTGCCAGAGGTCTCTGAAATGCCTTTGAGGCCTTTTGCCCATTGTCTTGGGTGGTAGCACCTGGCTCTTTTTTAGTTATGTAAATATCTCTATCAAGTGGTTGCTCCACAACCTGCTTGAATTTCTCTCCCAAAAACGATTTTTCTTTGCTACATAGCCAGGCTGCAAATTTTCTAAACTTTTATGCTCTGACTCCCTTTTAAATATAAGTTCCAACTTTAAGTCATTTTTTGCTCTGTCATTTGAGTATAACATGCTAGAAGCAGCCAGGTCACTTCTTGAACACTCTGCTGCTTAGAATTTTCTTTCCGCAGATACCCTAAATCATCATCCTGTAGTTCAAACTTCCACAGATTTCTTTTTTTTTTTCTTCTTCTTTTTTTTTTTTTTTTTGAGACAGAGTTTCGCTCTTGTTACACAGGCTGGAGTGCAATGGCGCAATCTTGGCTCACTGAAACCTCCGCCTCCTGGGTTCAGGCAATTCTCCTGCCTTAGCCTCCTACGTAGCTGGGATTACAGGCACGCGCCACCACGCCCAGCTAGTTTTTTGTATTTTTAGTAGAGACGGGGTTTCACCGTGTTGACCAGGATGGTCTCGATCTCTCGACCTCGTGATCCACCCGCCTCGGCCTCCCAAAGTGCTGGGATTACAGGCTTGAGCCACCGTGCCTGGCTACTTCCACAGATTTCTATGGCATGAACAGAATTTAGCCAAGCTCTTTGCTAGGGCATAATACATGTGACCTTTGCTCCAGTTACCAATAAGTTTCTAATTCCCATCTTAAACCTTGGCAGTCTGGACTTCATTGTCCATATAACTATTAGCATTTTGGTCACAACACTTCATCCAGTCTCTAAGAAGTTCCAAACATTCCTTTATCTTCCTATCTTCTTCTGAGCCCTCCGAACTCTTCCAACCTCTGCCTATTAACCAGTTTCAAAGGCACTTCCACTTTTTTAAGTATCTTTACAGCAATACCCCTCTCCTGGCACCAATTTTCTGCATTTGGCCCTTCTTGCATTGCTATAAAAGAATACCTAAAACTGACTAATTTATAACAAGAGGCTTAACTGGCTCATGGTTCTGTAGGCTGTACAGGAAACATACTTCTGGCCTCTGCTTCTGGGGATGCCTTGGGAAGCTTTTATTCATGGCAGAAGGCAAAGTGGGAACAAGGGGTGGGGAAGGGTGCCACATACTTTTAATGACAAGATCTCATGAGAACTCACTATCACAAAGACAGCACCAAACCGTAATCCTGCCAGCAGGAATCTGCCACCATGATCCAAACACCTCCCACCAGGCCCCACTTTCAGGACTGGGGATTACAATTCAACATGTGATTTGGGTGGGAACAAATATCTAAACTATATCACCCTCCCTCACAATATATGACACAATCTTTTGCATACTATAAAGCCTCATAAATACATGTTGAATTAGCATTAACTAGACTTTGTGGCAATTCTGAACAACAACAAAAAAACAGTTGCATTACTTGTCTATTGACTGAAATAACCATCTAAGTGTGGTTACTCTGCTGCCATTATCTGGGTGTTAGCAGGCACTGTGTATGCATGGCAATGTAGACCATGAAAATGTCTAGGATGGAAATTATGTTTTCTGCTTCCTTTATGCACATTGCATGGAATCTAATACAACATGAATCATGCTTGCACTGATGCATCCTTGCTAAATAATTTGTATAAACTATAATATTTGTATCCAACATTTCTCAAAGAATAAAAGATTCATTTTTTTGAATCAGCCAATCACAACCCTCAAATAGGCAGATTCGTTTTTCAACACCCCAAGGAGAAGCACAAAAGCACAGCAAAAGAACATAATTTCCGATGCTGGATTCCTGTAAACAATTTCTTGGTGGTACGCATTTATGAGGTCCAGTGGTTAATATTTCTCTGTCTGCTACATCTTTGTCTTCTCTTGCTCTGTTGCAAATTAGTACCATTGTTCCTAATGACAGTCCTAGGTCACTGCCAGATCCTTCTTTAGCAAAGAAATATGTATATTCTGCTCTACTTCCTATGGCAAATAAGCACTTTAGACATTTAAAATTTTCAAAAGTAAAATTTTGCACTATTTAAATATAGAATTAAGGAGACAGCACACTACCATAATCTATGTGAATTCAAATTAAAATGATTTTTATAGTAATAAAAGCTATAGAAAGCTTTAACCCAGAGCTTCTCATCACTCCCTATTCCATGGAAAAAAAGTTAGGACAGTGGCAAGCTCTGAAAAATTTTAAAACATCTCTACAATTGTACCACCAAATGAACAAAAGTTATTGGATAAAGCATCTTAGTTATTTTTCTTGGCTCTAGGAACAGTTATATAAATAAAATCCACTTAGTATTTAGACAACTTAAGGCTTAAGAATGATATACTTCTGTTATAGAACTGTGGTAGACAAAACTTCCAGTTCATGGGGAGTTGAGCTCTCCCTTACCCACTGAATAACTTGAGAAAGGAAGAGCAATTAAATTAAACAAAAATTGATAAACTATAACATAGAGAAATAGAGCAGGAAAAATTCTGTTTCATTATTGTCTAACAAGAATTTCTTTTCCTTTCTGGTTTCTTTCCTAACTAGTTGTGGATGTATATTGGCAAAGCAAGTAGCTTCTGAGGGCCTCCGTTTCTTAAATAATACAAGAAAATTAAGCTACATGATCATTATGAACCCTTCCTACTTTTTTTTGCCTATGGAGAAATAGTTAATAAACATGTAAATTAGAAATATAACTTCAGGCAATGACAAGTGCTATGTAAAAGTTAAGGTGGGACGAAAGAGTGACTAGAAGTGAGGAGGTGACATTTAAGGTGAAACTTACATGATAAGAAGATAGTCATATGAAAATGTTGCGGCACAGTGTGCCAGGCAGAGAGAACAAGAAATGCAACAGCCCTAAGGCAGGAAAAAGGCCACTGTGAAGGCTGGGACAGTGATAGGATATAGCTTGGGGCAACGAGTCTATGATAAAGAATTTAGGTTTGACTTCAAGACTGATGATAAAGGGAAAAGATTGAAGATATTGATGCTGAAGAGTGGTATGATCTGATTTAAGTTTTAAGACAACTGTATAAGGAGCTACGTAGGGAATAGACTGTAAGAAACCAAGAGTATTAACAGACAAGGCAGAAGGAAAAGGACAGTGGTAGGGACTAGGCCTTCAGCAGTGAGACAAAGGTGAGTAACGATTGGACGTAAAAGTGTGTTTAGGAGAGAGCAAAAACAGGACTCACTAATGGATTGGAGGAGAAGGGTGAGGGAAAGAGGGAACTAAGGATGTCTAGTTATTGATCTGATGAAATACTTGATTTTATCTATAATAATAGCTTAATCTAAGGGCTTGGCTGTTGGTAATTTGCAACCGTTCAGCTGTGTATGTGGCTGGATCATAGTGGATATGTGAAGATTGAAAATGGAGATTTGTGAGACCTCAGCTTTTACATGGTACTTAAAACCATGGGACTGGATAAAATCTTGAATGTTCTCACATTCACCTTTTTATTAGCTAGCTGCAGAAAAATTGGATCAGCTACATTGAGTCATTCTTATTAAATTACTTGCCATAGTATTTTAAAGTTCTTTGTGCTGATTTAACGATGTGATGCAGACGGGGAGAGAAGCTATGAAGCGTGGCTTCTGAAAATACATGGTTTTAGTTGTAGGTTAATTTGAGGTTTTACTGTTAGTATTTTATAACTGTGTGGTATTTTTAGGCATCTCTTCACCTGATGTTGTTCTTTATCAGATTGAAAGGGAAGGCACAAGTTTTATCATCTAAATCTACTTTGATTGTGTCCCATTACCATTTGGTTTCTGACCTATTCAAAGCCAACTGATTTCCAATTAAGAACAAAGTTTTCTTTAATTTTAAATCCATTTAATTAATCTCAAACATAACAGAGCTGCAGGGAACACTTCATTTAAAGTTCATTATTAACTGAAGTAAACATAAGATAGCAGAAACTGGAAACATAGGCTTCTTCTGTTAACAATAAGCTCTTTCTCTTTATGATAGAATCTAGTGTTTCACCGTTATTTTCTCCTTTTCATTCTAAGATAAACACTTAAGGCTGCTTTACATAAATAGTTTGCAAGACAACATGCTTATTTCCTTAAAAGACAAAAAGCCCTTATAAATCAGTCAGTGAATAATGATGCACATCCCAACCGAAAACTATAAGCAAAACAAAACAAAGCAAGGCAAAGACTATAATCCGGCAATCCACATATAATAGATGCTTAACCTTGGTTTATGCATATTGTACTCTGATTTTTTTCCCAAATGTGTTTTATTTTACAAAAATAAACTCTAATTTTGAGAAACTTGGCATACAATTCTGTGTGCCACCAGTCCTTTATTCTGCTTTTCTTAGCTTCTTAAACTATGTTGCTGTGTCTTCTTTATTCTCCTATCTTATCCCTCATTTTAATCCTCATCTGCAGAGGAACTGTAGCTCCAAGCAGAAGAAAACTGAAGAAATAAAGGCAGGAAATATTATTGGGACTATTTATTGGCCGCCACATCTGAGTTCGCTTCCCCTCTTGACTTTTTCTGATATATTTTCAAAATCCTTTTTTTTGATAAATCTTGTTTTCCCAGATTCTAATTAATCTACTTTTTGAAAAGTTTGTTTTGTGTTTACTCTTACAGGTCCTTCTGTATTTGTCTACATATCAAAATATCTAAGATTTTCCTGGCATTTTCTCAAGGAAAATTACATTCAGATTACCACTGAACATTAAATAATATGGAAGTATTTCTTTGAAAGGTAGTATAGAAAAGTTCTGAGAATTCACACCACCAAAAAAGGACTCTTAGAAAAGGAAACGGAGTTGCAGCTAATATGGATGTTGGTTCTAGCAGGTAACATAGAAATTGCTCTTAGAATCAAAATATTCCTTTGAAGGATCTATTACATTTATCTTAAATATCTAGAAGCTAGACTTTGAAAGCTCAGAAACTAAGAATTAAATGATTTATTTTTTTTTCCTCAAAAGAAAAAAAAAGATCAGAATGGGCCTAGTCAGGCCAAAGTCCAGTTTGAAACAGGAATTAGGCAGTTTCTTGATAAAGAACAAGGAGTTACATAAAACAATTCTCCCTCCCTCCTCTTTACAAAAGTATTTTGATTTTTTTTTTGAGCTCCTAGTATCAGATCTAGCTTTGACTATTTCTAACTTTTTACATATATAATGACCAGTACATCTCGTTATAAGCTTACCAACAGGATTCAAAACTCTAGGAAGCACAGAGCAGCCAGTTGATAGAAATGCATGGTAATGACAATAAGCTTTACCAATAGATGCTGCAATATTAAGAGGGAACCTCATGTAAACAATAGGAGAAACACTCGTTTCCTGTCCACAAATAGATCTATTACACCAGAGTAACTAATATCTAACATGGTTGGCAAACCATTGCCTCACTTGCTGACAGTGGTACAGCTCTGACTTGTGTCATAATCCTGAGTTGGCCACCTCACATATGCAGCAAAGGTAGCTGGACACCACAGCTTTTAGGCGGGTTCTCCACCTATAAAGAAGCAGCCACCTTCCCTTCAACTCAGCATTTACCTTATTGACAAGCCCAGGCTTTGCCAGCTAGTCTGCAACTCTTTGATATGTTTCAAAATGAGACAGAGATAGTTTAGCTTTAAAAGACCTACCTCATACATCATCTTCTGAAATTCATAGCTCAGACTCAGTACTCATTTGGGTTTACTGCTTGGCAGCAAAATATTTTATATTAAACCTGGAATTTTTTGTCCCTTAGATTTTCTTTTTCCTTTCAGGGTCATAAAGAAATTAGTGACAGAATTAGCTAGATTATTGATAATTATTGGTTTAAAAATAGACTGTGAAATATGGATATAAAAGGTATTGTTTTGCTGTAACAAACTTAAAAGCAGCAAAGGCAGTATTTTTATTTAGTTTGAAAAGAAATTATTTTTAGAGTTAAGAAGATAGATTAAATCAAATCTCTACCAATCCACCTTTAGATAATAACCTATCAGAAACAGATTTAGAAAAAAATACATGGTAATGTTGATAGAGAATGTGGGCTGAGAAATCTTGGATAGAACACAAAATGTATCCATTTGATGCAAAAGAGAAATAACTTTAATTTGATCTATTTTTAAGAAATAGAAAGCAGATTCTAACATCAAAGTATATTTTACTGCAAAGCAGCAAAAATGGACTTTGAAATACCTGAGAAATTAAAGAGACAAGTCTGATTTTAATTGCATGAAACTTATAATTGTTATGGCTATTATGCACTTCTGTACTCCCAAATTTATATTCTTAGAAATATACTCATTTGCATTTTACCTCCACGTTTATACACACATGCATGTGCACACATACATGAGTACAGGCAACTTAAATAATCAAATTGTAAGACAAAACAGAAGCGACACCACTTGAAAACTGAATTCAGAGCACTGAATTTTTAGAAAATTAATAATGGTAAGGGTTTAGCTCTTTGAATCCATAAAATCTACAGGATCTCATATGCTGCCCAGCTCTTAGAGCTTTGGCAGTCATTCCTTTTGCTTAGGCAAGTTCTTTCATTCATAATTGTTGCGGACAAAATCAGTTCAAAATTTAATATAACAATAATAATTTATTTCACAGTTTTGTGTGTCAAGAATTCAGGAGAAGCTCAGCTATAAAGTTCTTGCTCAAGGTCTCTCATAAGGTTGTGTGGTCAGGTGGCTGTGCTGGGTCAGCTTCTAAGTTTCTTTATTCACCTTACAGGTGTCTGATCTGGGAAAATTGTAGCAGTTGGGACTGAAACAGCTGGAACTACTTGGGCATCTTTCCCCATCTCTTTGTGATTTTTGTGATTTCTCCAGCGTGGTAGCTTCAGGATAGTCTGGTTTCTTACATGCTAACTCAAGACTTCCAAAGAGAGACAAAGAGCAAGCTAGGACGTATATCATCTTTTATGACCTTGCATTGTTTTTTTTTTAATTACAATTACTGATGGATTGAGTTAAAAATTTCTGCTCAGGTTCAAGGGGAAACATAGATGGCAACATTTAATGGAGGCATATCAATATCACATTGTAAGAATGTGGCATGGGATATATTGCTGTGTCCAGATGTGTATAAATACAATCTGCCACACTAACAAAAGTCTGGCTGAGATTTACACTTGGACTTTTTTCCTATGTAATGGTATTTAGAACAGTAATAGAAATAGTTTTAAAATGGCAAATAAGGAATTGCCATTATCACAGAAGAAAGATATCATTCTGTTTGATGAACGTATACTTTCAGCTTTTAATACTTAGTTGGATTATCCATTTCGCATACTTTCGGTTTCTGTGTTTTTGATTTTTCTTTTTTCTTTTCTTTTTGAGATAGGGTGTCTCACTTTGTCACTCAGGCTAGAGTGCAGTGGCACAATCTCAGCTCACTGCAGCCTCAAGGTCCTGGACTCAAGTAATCCTCCTGCCTCAGCCCAACAAAATAGCTAAGACTACTTGCACATGCCACCATAACCAGTTAATTTTTTTGTATTTTTGGTAAAGACGGGGTTTTACCATGTTTCCAGGGCTGGTCTTGAACTCCTGACCTCAAGTAATTCACCTTCCCCAGCCTCTTAACGTGCTAAGATAACAGGTGTGATGTACCATACCTGGCCCCCTTCATTTTTGTTGTTGTTGTTGTTTAGCAGACACTTACTGAGTACCTGCTCTGTAGCAAGCAGTGTATAAGATGATGAGGTTGAAGTTGTAGGGACAAAGTCATAATTGATGCCCTCACTGAACACAGTGCAAACTGTGTTTTGAATAGTTTGTAAATGAGGCAAATCTTCAACATGAATAGCGGCAGATTTGAATTTTAGAATAGGAGTTCGTGAAAAGCTAAGTGTTATATGACTCTGATAAGAAATCAACCTGGATAGCACTAGCTTGAGTTCAAATAAAGGTAATGTAAAGTAGGGAGAGCAAATACGTGTGTGTGCATGTGTGTGTGTGTGTCTGTGTGTGTGTGTATCTGTGTGTGTGTGAGAGAGGGGGGAGAGGGAGAGAGAGAGAGATAGAGAGGGAGAGAGATTTAGAAATAGGCTATGAAATCACTTAGAGAAAGAAGTTCAAAAAAGAAAAATGTTTTGAGACCATGATGGTGGTAGTACTATAAAAAGATTCTTAGCTTAGTTCTCCAAGGAGACTTACTGGAAAGTACATATCTATTTAATTATGTAAATTTGAACATAAATGCTTTAGTGTACATTCTACAGGGGTATTTTGTGTGTGTGACAAGTCTCCCATTATCTGAAAACTTTTTCAAGTGTTCTGAAAATCAAAACAATTTCTGGGACACTGCTAGGAAAAGGTATTCATTATGTAAAAAGATAGACTTTTATGAAAATTCAAAATCTTAGCTAATTATCAATTTAAAAAAATCTAAGGTCAAAGGTCTCTTCTATTAACGTTATTCTGGTGTATAATCTGTTCAAAATAAAGTCATAAAAGTTCATTGTTTGTAGGGACTTTAAAAATCATCTAGTCCCCAAACTTCTCTCATGTTTTCACCCATTCCACAAAATTTCCCACCAAAATTGTCCAGTTGTTTTTTTTTTTTTTTTAATAACTACAGTGAGAGGGTAAAGCATGGCTAGCATCCAGTGTGAGGTGCTTAGTTCATTTTCAGTCTCCTTGCAAATACAACTGATTCTCTTTATTCGAAGATCCTGCAATTGTAACTTTGCCTACTCACAAAAATTTATTTGTAACTCCAAAATCAATAGTCACTGCACTTTTGCTGTCATTCATGGATGTGAGCAAAGTGGCAAAAACTTCTAATGTAATTGTGAACATGTTCTCAGTTGAGGAACAAGATGATGCTTTGCCTTCTTGTTTCAAATCTGATACTGTAAACAAGTATCCTTTCTGCAATCTATTTAGTGCCACGTGTTTTGCATTTTTGTGCTTTTTTTTTTTTTTTTGGTAATTCTGTAATTTAAATGGCTCCCAAGCTCAGTGTTGGAGTACTGTCTAGTGCAAGAAGGCTGTGATAGTTCTTACAGAAGAAGTACATGTGTTAGATAAGCTTTGTTTAGGCATTAGCTATAGTGCTGTTGGCTATGAGTTCAATGTTAATGAAGCAATGATACACATTAAATAAAGTGTCTTTAAACAGAAACACGGAAACATGTTTATGTATGGATCTATTGAAAAAAAAGCTGTGAATGGGGTTTTCAGAAACCTAACATTGTGTTTCCCCATAAGCAACAATTCAGTATTTATTGAGTGTCTGCCACAACTTTGTAGAACATAAATACTGTGAATGAGAATTAACTGCACAAATAAGCATAATACAAATACCCAATAAGAGAGTACTGAGTTTTCCTTTGTATATTCTTAGTAGTCTTAAATGACATTTCTGAACTTTTAATTCTTTCTCACTGTAGAAAGAATATATCTTATGATATCACTTCTAAATTCTACTGAGCAAAAAATCAAATAATTACAAATCATATTACCTGTGATTATTAGGTCTAGCAACCAGAATTCTGTTGTGCTTTTCCTCAGTCAAGAACTATTTTTTCAAAAATAGCCACTGGAGCCAGTTTACCACCAACCTTCATAAAAGTAACAGAAGGCAAAACTACGTTCATGCTGGCTAGAGAACAAGCAGCACATGATAGAGAATGATAGGAACAAAACTTTTAAACCATCTGCTATGGTCTGAATGTTTGTATTTTCTCCAAATTCATGTATTGGAACATAACCCTCGTGATATTTGTATTAAGAGGCGAGGTTTTTGGGAGATAATTAGATCAGGAGGACTCTGCCCACGTGAATGACATTCCTCACCTTACAAAAGAGGCCTGAGGGAGCCTGTTTTCCCCTTCTGCCATGTAAGAACACATACAACATGCCATCTATGAAGAACAAACCTTCAACAGACACTGAATCTTCTGGTACCTTGCTCCTGGACTTCCCAGCCTCCAGAGCTGTGAGCAATAAATATTGTTTATAAATCATCTAGTCTAAGGTATTTTGTTACAGCAGCCTGAATGGATTAAGACATCATCCCTGGACTTTATGATCATCAACTTTTTCTTGTAATTCAATGGAATCCTTCAGTAATAACCCATGACAACTGTCTATATTCCAAATGTGTAAGCGTGGCTTGACAGGGAGTGAAAATTGTGTTGTGTTTTAAGGTGTTGGTAGTAGAAAAACCAGAAAGTTGCAGCTATTGGAATGATGTGAACAGAAGCAAAAATACATTGAAGATAATTACCATATATTACATTTTCACATGCTCCCCAACATTTCCAGTCTCGTTGTTGTTAGGCAGGGCAACGTGACTAGTCCTGGCAAATGATGTTTGGAGAGAAGTGGCACACGCTTCTAGCAGAAGCCGACAAGCAGATTTCTTCTCCACTCCATCCCTTGCACTCTTTTCCCGTGACACAGAATTTCTATTATTGTACCTAAGAATTTCTATTATCGTGATGGTGCCACAAGAGGACTACCTCTATCATCCTGAGTCCTGAAACAAGAAGCAGACCTCTACTACCCTACCCTACTTGATGACTAATTATTATGTGGAATAAACCTTGGTTTTGTTAAACCACTTTGACTTTGGGATTACCTTCTTACATTATTGTTACATTTTAAATGTTCCTCTGCATTCATTTCATCCTGAATACTCATACAAAGTGTTCTGGGTCAGAGACAGGTTTCTTAGTGCTAATTCCTCACAGTAAAGAAATGCATTGGGCCCCCTTTGCCCGAGTCCTAACCCTAGGGCAGCATGTAAAAGCCAGGTAAGTTGACCTACATTAAGGGCCAAGGAAACATTATTTTTCCCTGCTTATAAAGAGAAAGGAGGCAGCTGTCACCATTCCCTCCTAAAAGGATCTCCAGACTTCAACCCTTTGATAGGCAAATAAAATCTCTCCAGGAGACAGATAGTCCACAAGTCTCAACTTTTAAAACCCACCCACCTAGAGAGATCTTCAGGTTCTGGAGCTTCATTCCAGCTGGCACTGTTTTATAGTTTAGATGTTTTCCCCCTCCAAACTTCATGTGGAAATTTGATCCCCAATATGGCACCTCTTAATGTGGAAATTTGATCCCCAATATAGCACTTCTTAATACCATCATAAGGCAATTTAATTTCAACATGAGTTTTTGAGGGAAAATTCGAAACACATCAGAGGCCCTGTTATCTGGTGCCTGAGTGTCTATATGTCAATATGAATACATCTGACAAGGGTCTGATATGTTCAAATGTGAGAGAGGCTCAAAGCAGTAGTAAGAAAAAGTCTGTATTGAGAAAAAAGGACTTTATCAGAATAAATTCTGTAGGAGTCATAATTTCTACAATAATCTGGGGATTCCAACTCCTTAAAGTCTGACTCGATCTTGATATAATAAAGTAATCTAACTGCACGGACCTGGCCCAGAACGTGCCGTATGGGGACCAACAACTCCCGAGCTTGGTTTCTGCTGCCACCTTCATCCTACTTTTCCCTAGTGATGATTTCTAGGAGTTTTCAACAACTGACTGTAAATTGGACTTGGTATTTAAAAGACCCAAAGAAACTTCACATTTTTCCCTTTAAGGATAAAGTAAAGCTCTTAAACTGAGGTTATGCTATTACTTCATTCAGAGAAATTAAATTGAGATCTAAATATCAGCTATAGAATCTTTCTAAATGTAAATTCTAATCCAGTTTTCCAGGAGGATCTGAGAGTGTCTTTGAGAAACCAGGGCATCTTGTTCTAGACATTCCTCCTCTTAATAACAGAAAGCCTAACAAAACACAATGTAAAACAACATGAACTTTATCCAAGGCTTTAGTCTTTTTTTTTTTTTTTTCTCTAAAATTTAGCTCATCAACACAGAGCCACAGGGATCTGTCTTCAGAACCTTAACATTCCAGGGAGAGGAACATTTTATCTTCCTGATGAAAATAATAAAAATAATTATTATCTCCCATAAAATTTCTATCCTCAAAAAGTTTGGGTAAATGATGACTCTCTTTTGTGCATATTGTTGTGGCATTTCACATGGTATTTGGTTTTTCCTCACCTGTAATTTAGTTTGACATCTGGGAAGAAATATCTGAAGCATAACTAGTTATAATTTTTCACCACTTAATTGTAGTATAATTAAAGTATTTGTAGGCATTGTGAATTTAATTGACATGCAAACAATATGCTTATGGATGGTAAGCACATACTAATTTCCACATCAAAAATTAAAAGTAAATAAGAAGCTTTTTGCTAAGTAAGTTTTTTGACAGAGCCTCTTTCAATGGTTTACCTTATTTTTTTTCCCTCATAATTACATTACTGGCATAGATTTGGCTCCAAACAAGAGCATTTATCTTAGCCTTGATAAGGATCCAAGTGCTAAATGATACCTTGAAAACTGAATAGAAGGAAAATTTAAATAATTTAGAAGGCAGACACGTAGAAAAATAAGGGATATTTGAAAGACATAGACACATAAATAAGAGAAACTACTTACAAAATAATGTTGTAAACATTATTTAGGAGAAAGATTGATTCTACAGCATCCTCTGCCTCCTTTCCCACCCAATGTGAGAAGAACGCATTGGGAATACTAAGAGCTTATGCGGCATAAAGCAAGCCTGAGTTCAAATGCCCTTGTGTCATTTAATAGGTACATGTCCTTGGGCACATCTGGATATTCTCTTAGGTACAGTGTAATATTATGTAAAAACAGAAAGAAGGATCCTGGACTTCTCTCTTTCTCTTACTCTTTTAACAACCAATTTGCCAGGAAATTCTTGTCCGGAAATCCTATTAACTCTACCTTCAAAACATATAATGGTTAATTTTATGCATCAACTTGACTAGGCCAAGTAGTGCACAGATACTTGGTTAAACATGATTTCTGGGTGTGTCTGTGAGATTGTTTCTGGAAGAGATTGACATTTGAATCAGTAGACTAAGTAAAGCATATTTTCTCCCCAACATGAGTGGGACTCATCCAGTCTGTTGAAATCCTGAATAGACTAATAAGCTAAGAAAGAAGTCTTGCTTTCTGCCTGTTTTTGAGCTAGGATGTCAATCTTCTCCTGCTTTCAAATTTTGACTTGAACTGAAACTTCACCATCAGCTTTCGTGGTTCTCAGCCCTCCAGACTTAGACTTAAATTATACCATCAGCTCACCTGGGTCACCAGCTAGCCAACTTCAGATCTTAAAATTCTCAGCCTCCATAGTGACATGAACCAATAACTTATGATCAGTCTCCTCATTCCTCTGTCTCAATAGCTAGATGATAGATAGATATAGGTGATATAGATATAGATATAGATAGATGGATAGATATAGATGTAGATATCTATCTCCTATTGGGTCTGTTTCTCTGGGGAACCCAGGTTAATGTAAAATGAATCCCTGTTAGTTCAAGAGCCCACTATCTTTTGTCCAGATACTGAAATAGGCTTCTCCTTTGCCTTCTGATTTCAATCTTGCTTCCTACTGTCTTGGGTTCTCAATGCAGCAGCCACAATGAACCTTTTAAAATTTAAGTTAGATTGTAAGTTTTAAAATCTGTCATTCCTTTCCTCTAAAATCTCCACTGACTCCCCTTCTCATTCAGAGTAAAAGCCAAGGTCTTTACAAAGGCTTACAAGGCTCAACTTTATCCAGCCCCAGTGACCTGTGTCTTACCAAGCTATATTTCATTGGTATATGTTAGCTATTCTGTTTTGCTATTCTGTTTTACTATACTTTAAAACTGATAGGCAAAACATTGCCTAGGAAACACTCTTCTCTCTCATTTCTCAAGTTTTTGCTTAAATTTAACTTCACAGTAAAGCCTATATTTCTATTTAAAATTACAACCTCCACTGGACACGGGGCCTCATGCCTGTAATCCTAGCACTTTGTGAGGCAAAAGGATCACTTGAGCCCAGGAGTTCAAGACCATCTTGAGCAACATAGTGAGACATTGTCTCTACAAAAAAATAAAAAATATATAAATAAATAAAACTGCAACCTCCTTCTCTTTAACCTACTTACTGCCTCTTTTTTTCACTTTTATGTTTTCTATATAGTATTCCAACATCCAAAATACTATATAATTTACCTATTAGACTTATTGTTTATCTGTCTCTCCCTCTTTAGAATGTGAAATTATTATAAAGAAAGGCAGGGATTTTTGTCTGTTGTGTTCACTGATGTATTAAGCTCCTGGAACAGTGCCTAGAACATGGTAGGTACTCAATAAATATTTGTGGTATGAATAAATACCTATGCCATAATGTTGTTTTGAATTTTAAATTCAATAGTTTAATAGTGCTATCACATTCTTGCGTAGATATTTTTATTTTCTTGTTTGTAAATTGTCATCATCCTCCCCATATTCTCAACTGTCAAAGAAAGAAATAAAATATAAAAAATATTATCTAAAAATTGTTTTTTAAAAATTAAAATGGGTTTTATTTTCTGTTTTCATGATCATCCTTGCTAGCTTTGGTTAATTGTTTCATTAGATGCATTTTAGCTAATCCTTTGCAGGACCTGCTGCTAATAGAACATCTTGAAGAAATTTAGCCTCAATTAGAAACAATAGCCAGTTTTAAGACCAACTGAGTGAAGAAGAATCAGCAATAGCACTCACAGGTGACAAAATATATATTGTATTGTAACGTTTCCATCTCAGTTAACCTCATAACAGCTTAGTTAACAGCAATGTATATATATATATATATATATATATATATATATATATATATATACATACATACATACATATATATGAATTAATATTCTGCAGTATAGTGAAGGACACATCAGGTAATGTATGAAAGTCCAAAAATTCAGCTAAATATTAGTTGATTTTGAACATTACAACCAGGTATATTGTACTTTGTCACTGATATCAAAATATTCATGTTTTCAAATTTTCTGACTATAACAAGCAAAGTATACTTTTAATATTACCTTAGTCTCTTCACTAAGGTTTCTTAAGAAGGTGAATGCAGATTATCATGTATATACCAATATACTATCATTCTCATTTATAGTGCAGCCTTCTGTAATTTTGGTTAATCCATGCAAATGAAATGAGAAAACTGAATTTTTAAACTTCAGGTTATAGTCTCTGAACCCAGTCAGTCATCATGTTGGTGCAGGTTTCTCATAAAACACCACCTGAAATGGCCCAGTGGTCTCCCTTCTCCACAAGATTTTCGATGTACCCATAAGATAAAAGATTCGTTAATTTTCTTCTTCATTCTCTTGAAATGATTGTGATGTGTATGTGTATCTATGCATATATATTTATTTATGTGTGTGTATATATATAAAATGCATATATGTGTGTGTGTGTGTGCATGTATTTGTGTATACATCAAAGAGTAAAAGACTTAAGTACATGACTAAAGTATCTTTGAGGGTAAATCAAGGATATATGTAAATTAAATATTAGTCGTTCTATGACCATAGAACACTAACAAATGTGGCTGAAAAATGTTTCTAAATCACCAACTCTTGCTTCCATACCTTTTTAAAAATCACGTTTTGTTTCTAATAGGTTATATTTCAGCAAGTGAATTTTAGCATTTTTAAGTTATTTTAATATGTTAGTTTAGTTTGTTGCTTGGGAAGTTTTTCACATTTGCCAATTGATTATTGATTTGATGCCAGGGCACAGAGGTCCAACGTTTTATCTTAATGAAGACTCCCGCTACTAATATTTTGGATTCTATCATCATTACTTACAAACTGTACAAAAGAGGTTGTCATAACAACCAGGGATTAGTGGCTTTGTGTTCCTGATTTTCAGATTTAATACATACACCTGAAGAATAGTATCCCTCTGCTTTTCTTTGAATAATTTTTAAAATAAATATTTACATTGGGCACTAACGTGTTTTAGGAATTTTCTTTATCTATGCAATAATCTATGCAATTATTGTCTCTCTCTCTTGTATAGTTATGTATACACTTAAAATATATGTAAATAGGGCTGGGTGTGGTGGCTCATGCCTGTAATCCCAACACTTTGGGAGGCCAAGGCAGGCAGATAACCTAAGGTCAGGAGTCCAATATCAGCCTGTCCAAGTGGGTGAAACCCCATCTCCACTAAAAGAAATACAAAAAAATTAGCTGGGGCATGGTGGCAGGTGCCTATACTCCCAGCTACTTGAGTGATTGAGGCAAGAGAATCTCTTGAACCTGGGAGGTGGAGGTTGCAGTAAGCCAAGATCATGCCACTGCACTCCAGCCTGGGTGACAGAGCAAGACTCTGTCTCTCTCTCTCTAGATAGATATATTCTCTCTCTCTCTCTATATATATATACATATATGTGTGTGTGTGTGTGTGTGTGTATATGTATACTTTGTATAACTCACCCTTTTCTCTATCTATGAGCTCAAATTCTGCACATGCCTTAAGACTCAAACTTCAAAATATTTAGATACACTAGGCTTCTAGCCCCTGACCCCATTCTTCCCATTGCCCTTTCTGAGCCTCTTTTCCAGTACTTATGGCATCTTAATTTGTACTCAATTTATGTGCATAAGTATTTTCTATCTTTTCCTGAGTTTCTGCACTCCTGAAAGATGGGGAATACTTACTTCTCTTAGTGTTTCTCTCAATGGCCACTACAACACCTTAAACATAGGCGTTAAATGATATTAAGTGAAATGAAAATATATCTTTGTCAAATAACTCCTTGGGAAGAGCACATAGAGTTTCTGGACTGAGAGTTACTGCATTGATAGAGTACTGACATCCTATGTACCTATGTAAATGGGGCTGCCTTCAACTTTAGAGATCAGCATTCATCTTATTAAATATTAAAATGAGCTCTCTGTAGAGTACTTTTTTTTACTGTCATTTGATTAACTGCACTATAAAGTTATTTTATAATGTCAGAGAAAGTGCAAAGTGTTCAAGACATCACAAGACTACCACAGGTCTTAGAATACAGAGGCATTTAGATTTTAAGATCAGAATTATGGAGATAGAGTAGCCAAAGCACTTGTCACATTGGCTGGCCCCTTGAAGAATTTTCTACTCTCATTTCTTTTTCTCAGTTACTGTATATTCGGTTTTTGCATTTTGCACATGTACACAATATAATAGAATTGCTAAAGAATCTAATGAGGTGCACAGGTATAACAAGCTCATTGCTGAAACAGGACAATTAGGGGCACCAGGACACATTATTTCTCTGCATTTTATTTTCAACTATCTCTTAAACTGAATAATGTTCTAAACCTGATTGAACCTTCATATTCTCATTTTCAGATTACTTATTTCTGCCTGTTCTCCAGTTTCTCTTCTTACCAGGTCATCAGGCAGGCAGTTGCAAATATAATATTGCTCTTGTCATCCATATGCTAAGAATTGTAAAGGGCTGCAGCCCACCATCAATCCTAGATCTTAAGTTGTCACATCAACAACCACCCACCCGACTCCCCACCATGACCTTTCTTTGCCACACACATATCTATCAAGTCTCCTCTGAGGGTACTCAATTAAGCTAAGGGCTTCTTCATACTTCACAAATCTTAGCTATTTTCTTCTCTTCAACTGTGTTCATACTCTTGCCATTTGTTGGCATGCTTGTCCATTCAATTCTCTTCCACAGATATTTATCAAGTACTTCCTATTTCCCAGAGACTGTGTTAGGTAATGGGGATGCAAAATGTAAATATGCCACAGTTGTCTTCAAGGATACTTCATTCTTTTAATCTTTATGTGTCAATACTTTTGTCTTTTCTTTAATGCTACTTAAGATACTTCTGGCACAAAAAAATTTTACCTCACCGGATGCTGCTTATTCTTTTACTCCGTATATTTTCTTCCTTCATATTCTACAATTCTTTAATTATACTATGTCATCTCTAATTTCTTAGGACAGATTTTCTCTGGGAAATGCTTTGACAGTGCTAGAACTGATACTAATATTCACATATCCTAAAATAACATCATTTACTAGAGTATACACCAAGCATCATGTATATATTCTGAAACTTTCAAATAAATATATACAATATGAAGTTCTATAAAAGACAATAACCTATGGTGAAAACCCTAACAGTTGTTGCTTCTAGAAGATGGAGACAGGGATTAACTGGGAAAGAGGGAACTTTCAAGATTGAGGCAATGTTCTGTATTTTAATAGGCATTTGTGTTATTCAGATACATACATTTGTCTAAACTCATTGAACACCTATGATTTGGTGCATTTCGTTGTATGCACGTTTTACCTTTAGTCTGTCTCTGATTTGTATTTATTTCTTAGCTGTTATATACTTTTTCTCTAGTTCCTTTATTAAATATTTAGGCAAATCTATCCTTAGGCATTGTACAATTTAAAAGATGACTATATTTTTCATGTATTATTTTTTCTCCCTGTTTAGTCAACTCATTTCCCATTCCTTCCCCACTCTGTTCCCGTTCTGAATTTTTGAATTTCTAATTTACAGTGTTTTTTCCTCCCCTAATGTTTGCAAATGATTATTTGAAGTTAATTCTGCTTGGGTTATATTAGGTATTTTTTTCTACTTCATGAATAGTATTTATTAGGGGCAGAATTTCCATCAGCTGAAATGAAATGTTATGCTTCTAAATTTCTACTTTCTTCTTAAAAATTTATGTGAATGTCACCTGTCATATTTTTGCTTTTTTTCATGTGCTAATATAATTATTAACCTTTGAGAATTTGAGGAAAAAAACTAAGTTTCTTAGTTCAAAGATATTTTACTTCTTTGATATGGTGAAATATTATAATTGCTTTAACCGATGTTTTACTTGTTTTGTCGAGAAAAACTTTGTGTTGTCTGATTTTGTGGCTCTCTTCTTGTTTTAACAGGAATATTCATTTCCCCTTTTGCTTCCTTTTTTTTTTCTTCCTTTCCCTCTAAGGCACCAAGGACACCATCTTCCCGACATTTGTATTTACTTGGAAGTGGTGCCATTCAGAAACTCCTGCCTTGGGCTCCATTGATTTTCAAGTCCCTTCAATTCCCCATTAGTCATCTACAAGAGCTCAAACTAACTCTCAAGTATTTTCTTACTCTGAGTGGCACTTGGTTTTTGCGTGATTTCTATCTGTATTTTATCACTCCCATTCTCCCTACCCTACATCCCTCATCAATATTCCCATCCTGGCCTCACCTCTGCTTGTCTCGCATTGGGTCCAGATACATTTTTTTTTTTTTTTCTAATCTCAAGTGTTTATTTTCCTATTTATAGGTAATTTAAAATCTATTTCTTAGTTACATTAAAGTTATAGGTTTTGAGTGAATTTTCTTTTGGTGACAATCAGCATGTTTCTTTGGTGGATATGTGGGGAGATTTAGATTTAGAATATATTCCATTTTCCTGTGAAAACATGGAAATATTTGGAATTTCTTTTCTAAAATCTAGATAATTTACATTAAATCCCACAGTGAAAAACATTGCAAGACAGAGTCTTGCTGTAAGCTCATTTTATTCTGCATCTGAAGGTAATGGATTTCAGAGCTGTGTAATTCAGAACTATATTCCCCAAAGTACAGATGTTAGGAAAAGGCGACATTTGGGAACTTCAGAGTATCTTGTATAATTGGTAATGAAATAATGGTACCCAGATTAAGTGGAATTAGTTCTGGTATACTGAGTGTATAAAACCCAATTAGTTAATTTTTGTTGTTAGTAAAATCCAGTTTCCCAAAACAGGTGTAATATATATATATATATATATATATGGATGAAAGGAACTCCATGGGTGGTCCAGTAACTGAAAAGGGAAAACACAACCACTGAACCATCAGAAATTGCCAACTGATAGGTTTAAAAAAAGTGAAATATTAGTAATGTCATATGGTTCAACTTAGCATATATTCTGTCTGGGGAAAATAAAAAATTACTTTGAAACAATTGTTTTGGTAGTTAGTATGAGGGCTGGAGCATGAATAAAGATTTTACACTAGGCAGTTTCATAGATGGTATAAAATTGCTCTCACAACATAAATGAAAAAATTTTTGCTAATATTAAGCAAATTAGGGTTAAGATGTAACCCTGATAAATTTATCAATATGTGGGTACAGAACAATCAACTCCTGGTCCTCCTTAGAGAGGGACATATCAAGTAGAGAACTTCCTAGACTGATTTCTAATGCTATTAAACTTGAAGATGTTATTAAATCTAATTAGTATTCTCCCATGCCTTTAACTATCTAAATATATTTGTTGAAAGCTTAATATTTACTAAGCATAGTACAACTGTTTGGAATCCAGCAAACACACAAAGCTTATTCTAAAAAAATACAGAGCCCTATTCAACCCATAATAATTATGCTATCCACCTTTTGTTAGAGCTGGGAAAATTTGGGGAGGGAGTGAATTTTAGTAGGAATAATATGAAAAATTTGAAGGTGAGATGACTGTACAGGAATGTAACATAGAGCTGTACTGTTTTACAATGTTACAGAGGTACTGAACAAGGAAGCACGAATGCTCTGGCATGATGTTGTGCTCCTCTGGAAGAGACTCATTTTCCAATTTTTACAAAAGTGTACAATGGGTGACTAGAGTCCATAAAAATGAGAGATAAGGTGGAAATGGCTAGTAGGTAGTTGCTCAAAACAGCTTCTGAAAACCACTTTGAAAGCCCAAGGCGATTCACCTCCATCATTCTGACCCCTATCCACACAAGAAAAGTGCGAGAAGATTTTACCACCTCTGAGTCAAGCTTTTGTGTGGTGCTCACACTTGTAATTGTAGATACGATCCACTTTAAATGGCAAGAGTCCTTAAAAGATCATCTACTTAACACAATTCTTTGAAGAATCAGAGACTTAGAGAAGTGATACTTTTCAAAGACATATGAAATACTTAAGTATTTTGAGCAGGCATCCCCAAACTTTTTACACAGGGGGCCAGTTCACTGTCCCTCAGACCTTTGGAGGGCCGCCACATACTGCGCTCCTCTCACTGTCCACCAATGAAAGAGGTGCCCTTTCCTGAAGTGCGGTGGGGGGCCGAATAAATGGCCTCAGGGGGCCGCATGCGGCCCGCGGGCCGTAGTTTTGGGACGCCTGATTTTGAGGGTAGGACAACTTTTGCTACAGTAACAAACAATGCCCAAACCCCAAATGCTTAGAACGATGAAAATTTCTTGCTCACTCTATACATCTGACAAAAGGCTATACTTAGAGTCTTTAGGAACTCAGGCTGATGAGGACTATATCCCTGTAGCAGGAAGAAGGGAAGCTGATGAAGGGTATACTGTCTTTCAGAGCTTTCACGTAGAAGTAATGCATATTACTTCTCATTTTTTCAGTCAAAGCAAAGGGGTTAGAGTTTGATCCTATGTGTACAGAAATAGAGCTGTCATATTTATCATAAGCCTTAAGGACTACTATACCAGGTTAAGGAAGGAAATGTGGGTACCACACAAATCAACTATGTATTATTTAAATTATATACTCACTAAAAAATCTTCACTGTATTAATATATATAGAAAGTGCCTATCTTCCCTCTGGTTATAAAGTTACAATAGTTATGATAACAAAACACCATTTTATAATAGAAGAATTATTTTTAAAGGTTTTGATGTGGGCAGACTACAAATCATATAAAAACTTGTATTATTTATTATATTTTCTATTTAAAGGAGACGGGGGAAAAAAGCATAATCAGTATTTTTCCTCTATATAGCTTATTCTAAAGACCTATGCTATGGCCTTTATTGGAAACACTAAAATGAAGGCTTTTTACATGTTATGGCATTCGAGTCCATCTTTTCAGTTTAGTATATAGAATAGTTGCAGCAGGCACTGTCTTTTGCATAACCAATAACCACTTTCTCTTCCCTTTCTGGTAGAATACTGACTTGTTTCAGTACCCACTCCGCCCACGTAAGACTTGTGAGAAAATGCTAATTGGTCATATTTAATCATTGTCATGCTCTTCCCTTGTCCGTTATATTCAGAGGTGAATTTATCAATTTTCTGGCCAATGACTAATGACGGATATTCTCAAGGAAAACTTTCTTCACTTTAAAAAATAACAAGACAGTAATTTTTCTTGCTGGATATTGTCAAGTCTGTATGACATGCCTGGAACTGCAGCAACCATCTTATGACGATGAAAGAAATGGCTCAGGAAAAATGGGCTGATGAACTTGGAGGGCCCTAAAATTCCTGAGCTCCATCTTTCGTTATACAAGATTTTTAAAAAATTCCCCAATTCTTTAAGCCAGTGCTTCTTAAAATGCTGGTTTGAAACAAGATAAAGAGCTATTCCAGAATGTTTATCAACCCTGTTTTTCATTAAGGGTTTGTCTGCAAAGAAAAAAAATGTATCAGACGGACTAAACAGTGGTGCCATAGTTGAGGTACTTTGATGCAAATTTAAACTCGCTTTTTTTCAGCAACTGGATTATTTCAATACATTTATATTTGGTGGGAGAACCAATTTCCAACTATCAAAGAAAAATTCATTTTTACTCTTAAAGCATGGAAACACATTTTGGTGGGTAAGAGGCCTAGAATTTGTTCTTTTTAGGTAATTTTTATCATTCTTGGCTTCCGATTATTGAAAAGATTAATAGAATACAGAGTGTTCATGGATCACCAACTAAATTATAGATGCAGGATACGTGAAGAAGTTTCTCTGGGCTCAGAAAGACCATAAGCTGGTATGCAAGGTAGATGAGCAAATCACTAATCACAGTACCTGCTGAATTACAAGGCTGTTTACAAGGTGTTAGATATTTATGTGGAGTGTTACAGATAATGAGGAGAAATCAGCAAGGCTGGGTGTCGTGGCACATGCCTATAATCCCTCAAAGGAGGAGTGATTGTGGTCAGGAGTATGAGACCCACCTGGGCAATATAGTGGGACTTATCTCAAAAAATAAAAATATTAGCCAGGGATGGTGACAAGTACCTGTAGCCCCTACTACTCTGGAGGCCAAGGCAAGAGGATCCCCTGGAGGGTGGCAGCCAGCTATGATGGTGCCACTGTACTCCAGTCTCTGTGACAAATCGAGACCCTATCTCTTAAAAAAAATAAAAAAGTTGAGGCTTTACAGGAAAGGTGGTACCTGAGCTAAATTAGGACATGGAGGTGGTACATAAAATTGTGTGGTATGACGGGGATGAGGCCAAAACTATAGGGAAGTGACTGAACGTCATGGTGAAGTGTTTCACAGTGAGCAAAATGATGACTTACATTTTAGCACTATCATTCTGGCATCACTTTTGGAGACACATTATCCATAGCACCAATGACCAACCTATTAACTATTGCAGAACTACTCTGTGATCTTTAACTTACACAATGCCCATTGCAGTTCATTCATTTCAATTAAGCACTCTACACTAGAAGCCTAAGGAAATGTGCCTCAATTTAGACTTTTTTTTTTTTTTTGGAGACAAAGTCTTGCTGTCACTCAGGCTGGAGTGCAGTGGTGCAATCTCTGCTCACTCCAACCTCAGCCTCTTGAGTAGCTGGGATTACAGGCACCCGCCACTACACCCTGCTAAATTTTTTATAGTAGAGACGGGTTTTCACCATGTTGGCCAGGCTGGTCTCGGACTGCTGACCCCGTGATTCGCCTGCCTCGGCCTTGGCCTCCCAAAGTGCTAGAATTACACACGTGAGCCAGCATGCCCAGCCTATATTTTCATTTTTAATCTTCACAACTACACTAAATTAGATATTGTCTGACATATCAGGAAAGTAAGGTACAGACTGGCAAAGACGAGGAACATATGGCTTTGAATCCAGCCAAGTCTTAGTTCTGAGCCCACATTCTTAACGCCTATGGTCTCTGCAGCAAAACCTAAGACATTTTGAATTACTTCCTTTTTGTGGCCATGGCTTAATTATCAAAGCAATGACAGTGGCTTCGATTCTGATCAAAATTCCTATTCCGGTATTCTGGTGAGTTAGGGAAGCAACTGCAAAAGGTACAAACTTTTTACTTGGTCCCGATTAGTTTCACATGAGCATTTGTGCGTTCATCCAGTCTAATTTTTTTTCCCCTAGAATCTGGACTTGTATCGAGACCTCCTGATTTTAAATATTGGCTTGAATTGAACCAGTTTAGGGAAATAGAAAAACTGTTATGGTTAATTTTGTGTCAATTTGGCAAGGGCACAGTGTGCTCACATATTTGGATCAATAACCCTGTAGATATTTTTGTGAAGGCGTTTCTTGAATCATTATAATTTAAGTCAGTGGACTTCGAGTAAAGCTGATCCTCTTTATCATGTGGCTAAGCTTCTTGAATTAGTTGAAAACTTTAATGAACAAAGACTGACCTGCCCCAAGGAGGAATTCTGCAAGCAGACTGCTTTTGCTGGGTCTCCAGCACGCTGGCATACCCCTATTTTCAACCCACTAAGCCTCCAGAATTGGAAGAGACAACTATAAATTTTTCTACATGCACCCTCTTGATCTGTTTGTCTAGAGAACCCTAAAACAGAAACTAAGCAGTTATACAGCCTCTACCACTTACAATAAACTCATACACTTAACAGCCAGCCTGCTGAAGCCTTTTTTATGGGGAAGGCACAATCTCTTATTATGAGACAGGCAGGGGAAGTTTTCTCTCACTCATGCCTAGATGTGGGTACCCGAAACTATTACTATTGATTCCTATTTTAACCTCCACTACAAAAAATTCATATTCATTTAGGACTTGTGAGGTTTTATATAATTCATTGGATCTCCACAATCCAATGAGGTAAGCCTAATTTCCAGAAAAACCAAAATCATTTAACGAACCTTAAACTTTTATTCTTGTTCTACTTTTTTTTGAGACAGAGTCTCACTCTGTCACCAGGCTGGAGTGCAGTGGCGCAATCTCAGCTCACTGCATCTTTTGCCTTCTAGGTTCAAGTGATTCTCCTGCCTCTGCCTCCTGAGTAGCTGGGACTACAGGTGCACGCCACCACGTCCAGCTAATTTTTTTGTATTTTTAGTAGAGATGGAGTTTCACCATTTTGGCCAGGATGGTCTGATCTACTGACCTAATGATCCCCCTTCTTTGGCCTCCCAAAGTGTTAGGATTACAGGTGTGAACCACGGCACTCGGCCACTTCTTTTTCCAAAGATAAAAAACCTTTAGATTCCCTATGAGGAACTCTCTCAATACACGGTACCTGATTTACCATTGAATAATCAAAAAACAATGACATACATGTACAGGGGTATCTGAGCGAAGTCATGTAAAGTAGTTGTCAGGTGACTGTTGAAGAGCCTAAAGTGAGCACTAGAAGAGTAACAGAAAAATAAAAATGTAAGGTTTTAGCAAATCAGTAGTTGTACAGAAGGGCCATCTAAGAAATCTTATGATATAGTGGGGAATGGCCAAGGCAGCTATTTTCTTCAATGAAGAGATGTAGAACCACTCAGAGCAATTTTTCAAAAATCCAGAAATATACTTTTATGGAAATACTGGTTTTTTTGAATGTTGGTTTAAAAACAGAGCACCACCCTTTCATCAAAGTCTGGAGGCCATACAGACTACCAGTTTGCAGTCTGCTTTACAGGATTTTAACACCAGTGGTACTTTTACAGTGAGCAGATGAAAATATTCAGTAGCTGATTACTGTCCCACATCTTACGAAAAGCCCTAGAATGTAATGATTTCTCACATTTTAAATGGCAAGCAGCATTTCACTACTTAAAAATTTGATTCACATATAAAATTAGTAATCAGAACTACCTTTTATCCCATTTCTACTATGCTATGATAATCAAAGCACCAGAATATACTGGGAGTTATTTCCTACACTACATACTACATGTTATTACATTCCATTTCAAATATTCTTTTATTCATGCTAAATAAGACTAATACCGGTCACCAGAACACTTAGTGAAGGCAAACATTTCTGTTTTAGGTTACAGGTCTAGAAGAAAATAAAAATGAAGCTCCTAAATATCTGATTAACCAGAACTTCATTTGAATAAAACTAATAGTTTTCCTAATGATTAATCATGAGAAAATTTTTTTTTACCATATCAAAGTAAAGAGCAAGAGCAAAAGTATTCTTTCCTCCAAGTTAATGACAAAAAGAAAAAAAAAGAAAGAAAGAAAAACCCACAGGACAACCTAAGATCAATTTGTATTTCCCTTAATATAACACTCAGTTTAACACCATTAAATAATCTAAATCACAAAGAGTATTATCCAAATAATAAAGTAGGCAAATGGTCAATTATCACATTCCCTATTTCAGAAAAGAGGCATTAAGCATTCATGTCATAAGTTTATTTACACACATATCTAGTATGCCATGTGAGTTTGATCCATTTCCCAGAGACTGTATCTCTTAAAATCTTCTTTGTATCTGCAAAATAAAAAAAAAAAAATTAATGGCATTTTAAAAATCCCGTTCATGTAACAGAAATCATGTAGTTCGATTAAAGTATTTTCTGTCATTTTCAGTGGTACATCAGAAAGCGTTTACAGTATCATGACATCATTCATACTGATTTGCTTCATCACATGCACCAAAACCTTTCCACATTAATAGCCTGGATAAGTTATACTCACTCCAAACTGAGAGTCTTTCCAATCATCTCAGTGTTCTCTAGCATTACACTGAGAAAATTTGATCACAACTAAACTAAATATTTTATCCACACACAGGAAATCTAACCTTCCAAATCGAAAAACTCCTTTGAGCATGCAATAACATATCCCCTTGACACAAGGTTTCTCAACCTCAGCACCACTGGTATTTTGCCCCCAAGTTGGTTCCATCAAAAATGTCTCACATTGTCAAACGCTCCATAGCGTTGTAAAATCATTCTCATGTAAAAGGCACTGCCTTCATCAGAGAAGTATGTTCACAAGTTTGTGTTTCCCAACATTGCTGAGTTGGTGAGGCATAGATTTACGATTGCATCATTATCTGGGACTTACAGATCAAGGAGCACTAGAATGATTTTCTTTATTTTCAGGGTTTTTTCACAACTTCAACAAGAATTGTAAGCCTAGATTTTAAGAACTGGGACCACAGTGACCACTTTCTAAAAGGAATGGAAAAGTTTGTAGCGTTTTAAGACACATCCTCAGCCACTGTTGTAATAACAGTGTTCAAGACAGAATAACATTAATCAGCTTATCAGAGCTTTATTTGGTTAAAAGTGTGAGCTCTGGAACAAGAAACTGCCTGGGCAAAAGTCTGGGTCCACCATCACTAGCTATGAGATCTTGAACTTAATGTCTTTGTGTCTCAGATGGGGTTACTATGATCCACCTCACAAGCTTGCTAGGGAACCACATGAGATAGTGATATAAAGTGTACCTGATAAGTAGTAGTATTCAGTAAACACTGGCCATTATTGATTATTGAAATATCTGTATATAGGTTTACAGCCAGTCTCTGCCAATGCCATTCACATCTACACATAACCTCAGGCATCAGCCCTATACAACAATTTATTTGTGTGCATGTGCTGGGTGAGGGGGAAGAGGCTCCTGAATAAATGCACTGCTTTACAAAGATTAGAAACCCATTAACTACCTTTTAAATGGATGAGCGGAAACATCCTTATTTTTTAAGCAGTTGGTGTCTTAATATTAAGAAGGGTGTAGCAAATGCAGATCCAAAGTACAAACACATCATGGCTAGTAACCGCCACTTGTTTTCCACTGAAAATGGCAAATTCTGTTGGAAAAAGAAAGTAATAGAAAAAAACTCTCAGATCATCTGCTTAATAAATCAAAATACAAGTATAAAGGAAATGTTAGTTACGTGTTTTACATTATCAGGTTATATATGCCATAAACGCTAATATCTTTTTAATTTGAACATTTATCGTTCCAATTCTATGATCTTCATCATACACCACTAGAAGGTAAGAAATAATCTGGCTTTACTAAGCACTAGGCAATGGTCTTACAGACTCATATCAAATGGTGAGAAGTTTCTTATTTTAGAAAATCGAAAACACTACTGTCCTAAGTAGTCACTTTAGAAGAAGATACATGGCAATGTTATGCGCGACAGTTTTTTTTTTCTTTTGGGATGAAGTCCCGCTCTGTCACCCAGGCTGGAGTGCAGTGGCGTGATCTCTGCTCTCGGCAACCTCCCTTCCAGGTTCAAGCGGTTCTCCTGCCTCAGCCTCCGAATTAGCCGGGAATACAGAAAGCCAGGCTAATTTTTTGGTACTTTTTAGTGGAGGCAGTGTTTCACCATGTTGGCCAGGCTGGTCTCGAGCTCCTGACATCAGGTGATTCGCCCGCCTCGGCCTCCCAAAGTGCTGGGATTACAGGCGTGGGCCATCACGCCCGGCCCAGGTTTTTTTTTTTTTTTTTTTCCATTGCGAAGCACCTTCTTTGTCCTTTATGACTAGGCCTCGTGTGATCCTCCGAAGTTATTACTGCTATCTTATTTAAATTATTTACACCTGACGCCAGCCTTAACTGAGAAGGGTTAATACCTCTAACTCTGCCAACTAGTTTAAAAAGCTTCATCCATAACCACAGGCCCCGATTCCTCATGATTTCCCAATGACCTTCATTTCGGGTCTGATGACCTCCAATTCGGCTTTAAGCCACAGCACCTGCATCCTCGGTTTTCCGGAGCCATCCCAGGGCTTCCTGCGGGGCGGGGGAGGGGGCGTCAGGCGGCTGACGGAGGCAGGGCTTCCGGGTCTACCTGTCTATTCCTTTCGCCGGTACGCGCTGAGGTCTCCAGCTTCCTCACTGGCCCCTGAGGTAAGTGAAATGCTAGTCTGGGTCTCTGCCTGGTTCCTGGCTATCATTTCCGTCTCCACAGCTCGGAGGCGGCTTGCAGGTGAGCAAGTCACAGCCAAGCCTCCCCTCCCCCAACGAAGCCAAGCCCCTTACACACTAACCTTCCCAGGACCCTCCTCATAGTGGCTCCTACGGACCGCAGAGGTTGTGAACCTCCGGATGCTCTGGCCCAACATAGCGCCGCAGGAAGCTCTGCGAAAGCCGCAGAGACCGAGGATGGAAGAAATGGCGGCACCTCACCAAAACCTTTTCTTCACGACCTTGTTCCCCTGTGCGCACGGACCGAAAGGAAAGATGGGAAATGAGGCGGAGCCTTGGGGAACGCGACGCAGCGAAGATCTCCTTGACTTGTGGGAATTGTAGTTCAGATCATTGCGGCTCCTTATCGGCCCCGAAGGATTGTGGGAAATGTAGTTTCGCGCCAGGCTTAGGGCTAGAATCCTCGGGGTCTGTTAACGGAAATGATTTTATTGAATCAAGGTAAGCAGTTTCACCCGTGCACTCTAGTCTGTTGAACAGAACAAGAAGCCCACCCGTTTTCTTTTTTGCATAAAGTATATGCTAGGTGTCAATGATTTCCAGGACTCTTTGTAACGCTCAGAGAGGTGTGCTATGATCTTAGCAGAGGAAACAAAGCATAAACATAAGTAACCAAACAGTATGCAGCACAAAGGACTTTAGAGAAAACTGAAGTGCTAAGGGAATAATCACGAACGAAGGGAACAGAATGAAGAACAAAGGGCAAAGAAAACTCAAGGCTGATATGAGTACAGCATGTGTGGGGAGTAGAAGAGAAAAGCAGCCTCTGACACCCGGAGCTATCCTGGACGAGGAACTAGTGTCCTCCAGATGAAGGCACACAGTTTCAGCAAGCATTCGCATCCAACAAGACCACTCTGACAGTGTTCATCAAGAAAAGAATATGATCACTGTGTAATCATACCTGAACACAGATAAAACATTGTCCAAGCCACAAAAATGACCGAACATCACCCTATCTGGTTTAATATGATGACTTCTGCTTCTTTACCAATTACAATCTTAGCCTTGGTCTAACCTTTCTTCCTACTAAGATTTAGTAAGATAGCCAAAATTCAGGGGGAAAAAAATATCCCAACTCCAATAAGCATTTTCTGATATTTTACAGAGAACCCTCAGACATCATAGTTCCTCATAGTATGTGGTCTCTCACTGCAATGAATAATAAACGCCTGTCAATTCCAGGTGTGCTTATGGTGGTCTCTGACTAGAAGTAGTCTTTGAGAAGAAACCAGCGATAAACGAACCTGGGAAAGTGGTGTTAGTTTAGACTGTGAAAGACCCTCCTAGCCTAAGTGTTACGTTATTCATCTATGATTGAATGTATATTGCCTCACATGTCTCACTTATAAAATTTGCTTTGAAAAGCAGGCATGACATATATGTTTTATTTTGTCTTTTTTTTTTTTTTTTCAGTTTTTGGAAGAGAAAAACCTTGCCCCCCTCAAAAACAAAAAACAAAAAACAACAAACAAACAAAAAAAAACCCACTTAAGTAAATATTTTGTTTCAACAAGTAGCTTCTTTTTGAATAGGGATGCATGGATTATAACTGGTGTCCCCCATCACCTAATTTATAGAAATTATGTGACATTCATTTTTTTTTCACATTCCATTCACTGCCTTTACATATTAAAAGATTCTGATTTAACTGTAATTGAGAAACTTTTTCACACTTAATATTGCTGGATTATACTTTTTCAATGTAGTGTAAGTAATGCTATCTGTGAATTTGGTTCATTGTCGATTCTAATTCACATTAATTGAGTCTCCTCTGGGTATTTGGCTTTGAGTTAACTCTTTACGGACCTGCAGGCCAGAGATTTGTCAGCCTTCTCATGAGCTTTGTGGTAAATTAAACATAAAAAAATTATGTTTACACCTATGTAAACATGGATAGGGGGTGGTCACATTCAAGTGGCATGTGAGTGAAGCTATCTTGGACCCTTCAGCCCAGCCCTGCCCCAGCTGAATGTTGCTGAGTGACCACAGTCACCACTGTGTAGAGCAGAGTTGTCCAGTTGACCCTTACCCAAAATGTTGTTCTAGTTTGTGTGGCATAATAAAATGGTTGTTTTTTCAAGTCACTAAGTTTTTTATGGAGCAAGAAAGAGAGACCTAGAAGTAACACCGCAGCTCTATTTAAGGAAATTAGCCTTTCTTCTAGCTGCCCTGAGGAGGACACAGTTTCTCATTACCACTCTGTAGATGAAAATTTGGCTATATCATGTAAAATATTATCTTAGCTTCAAATATATCTTTCTCTGGAGTCATGTTTCTGTGATAGCTCTTCAGCTATAATGAAGATGGATGTTCCAAACATGCCGAAACATTGAAAGTATGAGAGGTAGAGTGGTTCCATTTGAAGTTGGTGTAGCAGTTGGCATATTTTTGGAAGTGCTTCACACTCAAAAATGCACTTTGCAGGTTTTTGATGCTCCTGATGACGTAGGAGGCATATTGAAGTGGGATTCAAAGTGGCTGAGATCACTTATTCTTGGCAGATTACTGACTTTTGTATTAGTGGCTAATCACCTGTAGAGCACACTCTTGATAGTTATTTCAAATATTTTCTAAAGAATATTTTTGTCATTAAGCCAAACTGAGCAAAAAAGAAAATTTTATTCTAGTTGCTATATGTTTTTTTCTTAATTACTAAGTAGAAAGCAGTTAACAAATTAGTTAACTAATGAATGTAGTCTGAGTTTAGGAGTTGTATGCTAATCTTGGTCTCTTTTCACTATAGAAGAAGAAAAAGTTTAAATAAATCTGACAATATTCTATTTTTGGATAGGCATCATGGGAAATTAAAGATAGCCGCAATTTTTGGAAACTCTTTTTATTGAGTGGTGGGGATTAACATACCTTTTCTTGACCTTATTGACCAACTTGACCAATAGAATGCAATAGAGTGACAATCTGAGACTTCTGAGCTTAGCAAATCAAAATCCTTGCAGTTTCTTTTTAGCAACTTGGAATGTTTTCTTTGGAGGAGTCAACTACTAAGTAAGCAGTCTATCCAGAGACTTTCTGGATTAAGAGAAGCCACATGACTTGGGGGGAGGAGGTGCTACCTGCCGAAGGGGAGAGGGAAGAAGGACAGGAGAAGGAGAGTGTTAAGTAGGGAGAGGGAGACAGGGAAAGGGACAGACTGACCAGCACCCAGCTATTCTTGCCATCTCAGCCCAGGCATCAGATGTATTTGTAAAGGTGCCTTCAGGTGACACTAGCCACAGTTTTATTTGCCTGCAACTTTATGAAGCATGTTAAACAAGAACTGCTCAACTGAGCCCATTAGCTCCCAGAACAGTAAGAGAAGATAGTAAATTGTTTCCTTAAGTCACTAAGTTTTGGGGTAGTTTTTTATACAGGAGTACAAACCTGGACTATATATTATTTCTTATATAAGTAGCCTAACAATCTATATTCATGTCATAATAGCTGGCAAGAAAAATGTGAATAATTCTAGAGCAACTTTGGATTGAGTGTGGTACTCTTTCACTATAAAGTGCATTTAAAGAGAAATGAGACATTTCATGAATTGATGGGTACAAATTAGAAAATGTCTTTAGAGACATGAGGTTTACTTCAGCATTATATCTTAAAAATAAAATCCAATTATTTTAAGTAGTGAGTAGGGTGTATATCAAAGAATGAGCAATGTACTTTCTACATCCACAAGAGGCTTTAGAAACTGAAATTACATTATATAAAACAGTATATCCAAAAATTACAGTATTTGTCATTTTTCTTGATATTATATAGAAAAATATATCCAAAAATTAAAGTATAATATTTGTCATTTTTCTCAACAGCTGCTATATTAGATTTTTAAGGACTAGGTTCAAGTTTTTTTAAAAAATAAATTGTTTTGTGAATAAATTATATGTTTCCATCCTACATTTCAAAACTCAAGTTAATGTTTCTTTTAAAGTTTTTATAACTTCTTGCTACTGTAGCATTAGAATCAGGGCTCTGTGTTAATATCTATTTGAAATTTTATATGTTTGTTGGGGGAAGGGTGGAGGGGAAACTGGCTTCAGGAAAAGGAGAAAATGAGATTCTTCTGAAGCACTTAGAGTTGTGAAATATTCTGTTAGTCTTCTGAACGACTTAGTGGTGACCCACTGAAAGAGAAAATTTTGCAAATACGGCTTACTTACTGATCAAACTATAATATATATGTAATTCTTTATATTGTTTCTTCTTTTAAAAGTGCCCTCACTTCCTTTGTCTTTTTCCTGTTGTAGTTTTCAAAATTCTACATCCATGTCACTTTCTCTAAGAAGCCTTCCTAAAACTCTTAAAAGAAATCAATTTATCTTTCCTTCAAAATCACCTAGAATTTAATTTATAATATTCTTATGATAATAATAGCATGCATTGTAATTAGCTATGTATGTCTCTATCTTTTTAGCATATGCTTCTTAAAAAAAAGACAGTGTTTCAATTGTCATTTTATCCTCTCATATAGTAAGTACTCAGTAAATTTATGTTGCATGAATAGATGGATAAATAATGTTGTATTCAATACAAAGTGGTTCAGTGTTTCTTCAACAGAGTGGTCCCTGGTGCAAAATATGTATTTTATCAGTGGCTTACTATGTCCTTAATTATACTTAAACTTTTAAAATTCATTAATAAAAACTAACATCCAGTTCTTACCATAGACTTTACAAATAAGATCTCATTTAATCTTCATAACAATCCTGTGAAGGAGCTATTACTGTTATTACAATTACTATTTTATAGAAGAAGCAATTGAGATTAATGAGTCTAAATAACTTGCTTTGAGCATCAACAGCTAGTAGGTAGCAAAACTGGAAGTTAAACCAAGTTTTATCTGATTTCAAAGTTCCTGCTCATAATCATTGCATACCATGGTCTAAATGAGTTGCTTGGAAGACATGTTGCTCATATCCTAAGGGAAGGCAGGTGGGAATTCAGTTTATACATGATCATATATGGATTTAAGTGTGCGTGTGTGTGTGTGTGTGTGTGTGTGTGTGTGTATGATACAGTTTGGCTCTGCCCCCATCCAAATCTCATCTTGAATTGTAATCCCATAATCCCCACATGTTGTAGGAAGGAACTGAATCATGGGGGTGGTTTCACCCATGCTATTCTCCTGATAGTGAGTGAGTTCTCATGAGATCTGATGGTTTTATAAGCATCTGGCATTTCCTCTGCTTCTCCTTCCTGCCGCCTTGTAAAGACGGTGCCTTGCTTCTCCTTCATCTTTCACCACGATTGTAAGTTTCCTGAGGCCTCCCCAGCCATGCTGAACTGTAAGTCAATTATACATCTTTTCTTTGTTAATTACCCAGTCTTGGGTGTGTCTTTATTAGCAGCATGAGAACAGACTAATACAGTGTGTATAGGCTCTTCATGACTTACAGCTGCATCTTCTGCTGCATTAGGCTGAATAGAGCTCTCAGATTGCAGAGGAAATTAGAGTTGGACTGTTCTTCAGGTTCCAGAGGCAGCATGGCTGGGTGGTAGAATGGCATGGCAGATGGCCAGGTCCTGTGTTTGTTGACTGTCACCAGGGCTCTGAACTTGTGCTTCTAACACATCTAAATTGTCTTCTAGGAGATTTGAAGTCTCTGGTTTTGGAAACATTATACAAATACACCTTTGGAAATATCAGAAAATTCAAATCTGCCAGGGCTTAGGATTGCAATGGGATTAATTGCATGCTGACTGCCTCATCCTTATCTTCTCTCAGCTACTTAGCTGGCCTAGGATTGGATCTCTTTTGCAGGGGGCTGCCAGATCCTACCACATTTATGGTGATTTTCTACTGCTAGAAGGGAGTAATAAATGCCTGGATTATCCCTTGGTTATTATTTCTACTTAAAAATTTAGGAGGAATGAATATAGAGAAACTATTTCTCTATTGTTTCTCCCTAATTCATTCTATGAAGCCAGTATCACCATGACACCAAAACTAGACAAGGACCCAGCAAAAGAGGAAACCCACACACCAATATCCCTGATGATCATGGATGCAACAATCCTCAAAACATAAAAGCAAATCGAATTCAACAGAATATAAGAAAAGGTATGGCATAATTAAGTGGAATTTATTGCAGAGATTAAAAGATGGTTCAACATATGCAAATCAATAAATGTGATTTATATGTAAACACAATTAAAAATAAAAACCACATGATCATCTCAATATAGACAAATCATTTGATAAAATTCAGTATTTCTTCAGGATAAATATCTTTAACAAATTAAAAATAGAAGGACCATACCTGAAAATAACAAAAACCATGTATGACAAACCCATAAGTAACATTATAATAAATGTGATGAAAATATTCCTCCTAAGGTCTGGAAGAAAACAAGAATGCTCCCTTTCACCACTCTTATTCAAGATAGAATTAGCAGTCCTAACCAGAGCAGTCAGGCAAGAGAAAAATAAAAGGCATCTAAATTTTAAAATAATAAATTATCTCTATTTGCTGATGATATAATATTATACCTAGAAAACCCTGAAAAGATTCCTATGTTTGATAAATAAATTCAGTAAACTTTTAGGATGCAAAATTAGCATATAAAAATATATATATGTTTTCATTATTCGATCATGCATTTATGGACATTTAGGTTGATTCTCTCATCCTTGCTATTGCAACTAGTGCTGCAATAAACATATGAGCGCAGGTATCTTTCTAAAATCATGATTTATATTCCTTTGGTTAGATATACAGCCGTGGGATTGCTGGATCAAATGACAGTTCTATTTCTAGTTCTTTGAGAAACCTCCATAATGGTTTTCATAGAGGTTGTACTAATTTACATTTCCACCAACAGTGTATAAGCATTCCTTTTCTCTGTCTCACTACCATCTGCTGTTGTTTAACTTTTAAATAACTACCATTCTGACTGGTGTAAGGTAATATCCCATTGTAGTTTTAATTTGAATTTGTCTGATGATTAGTAATGACCATTTTTTTCATATGCTTCAGGCCATTTATATGTCTTCTTTTGAAAAATGTCTATGTATGTCCTTTGCCTACTTTTGATGAGTTTTGGGGATTTTTCTTGTGGAGTTGAGTTCTTTCTAAATTTTGGGTATCAGTTTGCCGATGGATGCATTGTATAAATCACATTTATACAATGTGATGGTCTTGATCTCTTGATCTCATAATCTGCCTGCCTCAGCCTCTCAAACTGCTGGGATTACAGGTCTAAGCCACTGTACCTGGCCTACACTAATGAATTTTTAAATGGTCTATAATTCAGTACTCTAATTAAATATCTTAGTGCTTACATTGTTTCAAATTTTGTAGCTCCTTCAAGCTGCCACCTGTGTTTACTATGTGTCCTCATTTTTTATTTTTAATATTTTTTATTTTATTTCATAACAAGTTATTCCTGGCCCATTTATTACCTTGTCTCAGTTCTGGGAACCAGCATGTCTATGAAGAATGCTCACCGGTTTCTGTTAGTGGTAAATGGTAATAAAGATCAAGGTCTGCGTGTTAGGTATGTTCACTGCTACTAGGATGCCTTTGCTTCCTATAAGTTATGTATCTACACAGTAGACATATATGTGTACATAAACATGAAAATTCAAATGCATATACGTATTTTAGAAATCATATCTGGCTGGGTGTGGTGGAGCACGCCTGTAATCCCAGCACTTTAGGAGGCCGATGTGGGCAGATCACCAGGTCAAGAGATTGAGACCATCCTGACCAACATGGTGAAACCCCATCTCTACTAAAAATACAAAAACTAGCTGGGCTTGGTGGCACATGCCTGTAATCCCAGCTAATTGGGAGACTGAGGCAAGAGAATTGCTTGAACCTGGGAGGCAGAAATTGCAGGGATCCGAGATCACACCACTGTACTCCAGCCTGGTGACAGAGCAAGACACCAACTCAAAAAAAAACAAAAAACAAAAAACAAAAAACAAAAAAAAACCTTTCACCAATATCTCAATTTTTAATCCATCCCCAAAGGGCTCTTTCTTGCTTTCTCCTGCTCCAAGTCTTTTCTATCTTTCTAGAGAAATAATGGATTATCTTTATAGTTTCTCTATAGAAATATTACAAAATTGTCACATGAAGAGGTGATAAAGATATACAACAAAAAATCTATAGGAAACTGTCTTATAGAAATGTATCAGGCAATGAATGATTAAAATGTTATTTTACTTTTCTGTTTTTGCCTTTCACATGGCTGCAACAAGGAGAAGTGAAGAGTGAAGGTGGATAAAACCCCTCTTATAAAACCATCAGATCTCATGAGAACTCACTCTGGTGAGAACAGCATGGAGGTAACCACCCTCACTTCACTTCAACACCTAATGCTTTATATTTAACACTCTTTTTTTTTTTTTTTAAATTAATCTAAGAAGTGTCTTCTTATGTTCTTCCTCTGCTTGTCACCTAGCACAATTACATAATAATGTCCAAGGAGACAGAAATTGTTAGAGAATGAAGTTCTTTCAATTATAAGATAAATTTTTAAAATGTGATTCCCCCCTCCCCCCAGTATTTCAAAATATATATGCTACATGATAACTTTATTCAACCATATGGTCTCCAAAATAAGTTCTGTGTGTTTCCAAATATCAAATTTACCCCAAACAGATTTGAAAAGGCTTAGTGTGTATCAGGAGAGTATGAGAAAATGAAATGATTTGGAATATGAGAAGCTAAACCAAACAATAGACAAAAAACAAAATAAAAATATGTCTCACCTTTGGATACCTTTTTTTTTTTTTCCTTAAAAGCGTTTTGTGATTTTCATTCCAACTTATTTGTCTTACCTTAATTTAGGCTTAAGAATGGTTTGCGTTTCTTCGATAATCTCATAATAAAATCATTTGTCATTGAGAATTACCAAGTATTGGTAGATACATATTTATAAAATAAATGTAGAAACTGTTTCTCGATTTGAAAATCACCAAGTCTAGTTATATTAATATTCCATCTTCATTTTAGCTTAACTTTCTATGATACTGGTCATTGTTTTGACCAGTTCTTGTTAAATTGCTATGTTTGGGCACTGCAGTGGCTTATGCCTGTAATCCCAGCACTTTGTGAGGCTGAGGCAGATGGATCATGAGGTCAGGAGTTCAAGACCAGCCTGGCCAAGATGGTGAAATTCTATCTCTACTTAAAGTACAAAAAAATTAGCCAGGCACAGTGGTAGTTTCCAGTAATCCCAGTTACTTGGGAGGCTGAGGCAGGAGAATTGTTTGAACCCAGGTGGCAGAGGTTGCAGTGAGTTGAAATCATGCTACTGCACTCCAATGTGAGTGACAGAGTGAGACTGTGTCTCAAAAAAAAAAAAAAATTACTATAGAATCTCCTGCTTTGTTTTATAACCAGAATACTAAATGATTAAATAGCTTCATTTATTCTTTTTTAAAATATGATTTAAATGAAGAAGGTGATTTTGATAATAAATTTGACACATTGTTCTGAAAAGAAAACCTTTTTCAAGAGTTAGAAGCAAAAGAAATATAGGAGAAATTTGAGAGTAGAACTAACTTTCTTGTATTCTATGTGATGAATGTAAACAGTTATGCAAACAACTACCTGAAAATCATGATTCATAACCAGGTCCAACGTTATTGATCAACGCATATAAACTGCTGCTATATTTCTATTATTCAGGTGAAACTACAGGAATTCAACTGGAGGCACTCTGATCCTCTAAACAATGTGTTTGTTGGCAACTAGATTGTTAATATAGTGATAGGGTTTGGCTGTGTCCCCATCCAAATCTCATTTTGAACTGTAGTTCCCATGATCTCCATGTAACGTGGGAGGAACACAATGGGAAGTAATTGAATCATGGGGGTGGTTATCTCCATGCTGTTCTCATGATAGTGAGATCTCATGAAATCTGATGGTTTCATGATGGATTTTACCTTCCTTCACTCTGCACTTCTCCATGCTTCTGCCATGTGAAGAAGGATGTGTTTGCTTCTCTTTCTGCCATGATTGTTTAAGTTTCCTGTGGCCTCCCCAGCCCTATGGAGCTGTGAGTCAATTAAACTTCTTCCCTTTATACATTTCCCAGTCTCGAGTATGTCCTTATAGCAGCATGAGAATGAACTAATAATGCATATAGTCCATCACAACATATTTGTGCTGTAACAGTTTCTGTGTTTGGCTTTTCTGTTTCAATTTATAATTTAGAAAAAATTGAATTTACTTGAGAATAACATCTGTGCCCTTTAAGTAAATTATTACTGCATTCACCGAAGAGTTGTTTTAAACATGTCAGCTAATTATAAAACTATTACACAAAGTGGGTTAGGTTTAATTATCAGTTCTCTTCACATCCCTCATTGAACAGCATTCAAAAACTGTGTTATTGTCCCTGAATTGTGCTTGGCCATCTTCTTCACAACTTGTGCTAAGGGATTTTTATAAACAACAGACTTATAAAACTCATTTATGGGTTTACTGTGAGGATTTGTTTTTCCTGAGGATGTGGTTCATTACACTTCACAGTGTCATTTTTATGAGGACCCATAGGAAAAATTTCTCTCTGGTCTTAGACTAGAATAAACAGACTTCTCCCGAGTATCTGATTTGCTTTTGCCTTATGGGTACTGTTAATAATAAACTTCATTGTGATTTCCTCTTTAGGTACCTAGAAAAGTTAGAGCCAAATATGTAATCCATCTCTAGTGGAGAAGATGAATGTATTTTGTGTACCCTACTCCTGCCTCTATTTTCTTTTCTAAATTTACCTTTGCTTCACTTTACTCCTCAATTTAATATTTATTTTATTTTGTTAGATAGTGTGTGTCTTTCTTCTGCACCTCAAATGTTTTCTGGAACAGTATTAACATGTAAATCATAAATTTTCCTCACAGAGAAATTTGTTGCAGTGTTATTTTATCAAGTTTTCTGTTCTATGCTTTATGGAGTCTGGGCCAGACAAGATAATTGAAGCTATCTAATGTAAAATACAATCCCTAAATTTACTGATTTAATGCAATTTATTTCTCACTCATGTTATAATCTGAACCAGATGTTAAGCATGTGATCTTCCACATGGCAATTTAAGTGCCATTGTATTCTTGGGTCTCTTTGGAGTCTTCTACTCAATTCACCCACTACTACCTAGAAGACAGGGGTCTGAAAAATACAAGATTTCTGTGTGCCTGAGAGGTAATTGTAAATGGCTTGTTTAAGACATACTATTTTCTTCAGAGACTTTCTAATTTCTTGCTGGAGTCTTATGGATTATCTCCACAGGAATTTAATATCCAGTGGCTAAATATAATCTTGGGGTTTTGTTACAGTGGCTGAAAAACCCTCACAATTTTTTGGTGGATTTCTTGCTCCTACAATTTTCTCAGAGTTGCACATTCCAGGCAATACACTATACCTGGAATCAGACTGACCTGGGTTCAATACAAAATCTATCATATTTAGCTTTGGGCCAGTTGCGTAACATTTTCCTATATTTCAAATGGAGACAAAAATGTTAACTACTTTATAGACTTGTTAGGAGGGTTAATTGTAACATTTGATGCTATTAGTAAATGTCCCTATAATAATCTCTTTTGGAGGTATCTTTCTCTATATCATTTTTAAATTAATTTTCTCCTTTTGCTTCATTGTCTAGATTGACCATTGAAGTAGGTAGGTCTAAAATATTTTTTTAAAAGCTGATTCGCTTTCAGAATGTAATCTGTCAGAGGGCAGGGGGTTAGGTTTTTATCTGATTATTGATGTATCTATCCTAAGCACCTGCATAAAAACAATCAGTGAATGTTTGCTGAAAACAATGAATGATGTGGCAATTTAAATTTACATCAAATCTATGTTTTGACTGTGAAATTATGACTTGTTTTTTTTCTTTCATTACTACGTAATACTTTCATATATATGGAGTACATGTGAGTATTTTTTACATGCATAGAAGGTGTAATGAGAAGGTCAGGGTATTTGGGGGATTCATAAGCTTGAGTATTTGCCATTTCTATGTGTTGGTAACATTTCAAGTCCTTTCTTCTACCTATCTTGAAATATAGAATATATTATTGCTAACGATAGTCATCTCTACGATTGAACGTTAGAATTTATTTCTTCCATCAGTTAGTACCCACTCACCAACTTCTCTTCATTTCCCTCTCCCACCCTCACATCCTCCAATGCCTCTATTATCTACCATTCTATCTCTATCTCCATGAAATTAACTTTCTTAGTTTCTGCAGATGAGTGGGAGCGTGCGGTATTTATCTTTCTGTGCCTGAGTTATTTCACTTAACATAACAACTGACAGTTTCATTCATGTTTCTGCAAATGATGTGATTTCATTTTTTATGGCTGAACGTATCCCATTGTGTTTACCTGCCATATTTTCTTTATCCGTTCATCTGTCGATGGACCTTTAGGTTGACTCCATATCTTTGCTACTATTAATAGTGCTGCAATAAACATTTGAGTTCAGGTATCCCTTTGATATACTGATTTCTCTTCCTTTGAATAAATACCCAATAGTAGGATGGCTGGATTGCATAATAGTTCTATTTTTAGGTTTCTGAGAACTCTCCATATGGTTTTCCATAGAGGTTGCTACTAATTTATATTCCCACCAATAGTATGTAAGTTCTGTTTTCTCCACATTCTTCCAGGAATCGTTATTTTTGTCTTTTTGGTAATGGTTATTCTAACAGGTGTAAGGTGGTATCTTATTGTGGTTTTGATTTACATTTCCCTGGTAATTAGTAGTAATGAGCATTTTTTTTCATTTCTCTGTTCATCACTTATATTTCTTTCTTTTGAGAATTGTCTATCCATGTGCTTTGCCCACTTTTTAATGGGATTTTTAAAAAAATGTTGTGTTGAGTTCCTTATGTATTCTAGATGTGAATTCCTTGTGGCATAAATAGTTTATGAATATTTCCTCCAATTCAACAGCTTGTCTCTTTACTCTTGTTTCCTTTGCTGTGCAAAATATTTTTAGTTTAATGTAAGACCAATTGTCTATTTTTGTTTCAGTAGTCTGTGCTTTTGAGGTCCCAGCCATAAAATATTTACCTAGACCAATGCCTTAAACTGTTTTCTCTATGTTTTCTTCTAGTAGTTACATAGTTTTTGGGTCTTTTGTTTAAGTCTTTAATCCATCTTGAGTTGATTTTTGTATACAGTGAGAAATAGAAATCCAGTTTCATTCTTCTGCATATAAATATTCAATTTTTCTAGCATCATTTATTGAATAGGGTGTCCTATCCTCAGTGTATGTTCTTGGCATCTTTGTTGAAAATTAGTCAGCTATAAATATGTGAATATATTTCTGTGTTCTCTGTTCTGTTCCACTGGTCTGTCTATTTTTATATCGATATCATACTGTCTTGGTTACTACAGTCTTGTAATATAATTTGAAGTCAGGCAGTGTGATACTTCCAGCTTTGTTCTTTTTGCTTGGAATTGCTTTGGCTACTCTGGCTCTTTTTTGGTTTTATGAAAATTTTAGAGTTGATTTTTCAATTTCTGTGAAAAATAACATTTGTATTTTGATGGGAATTATATTGAATCTGTGTATTGCATTGGGCAGTATGGTCATTTTAATAATATTAATTCTTCAGATCCATGACCATGGGATGTGTTTCCACTTGTTTGTGTCAGATACAATTTATTTCATCAGTGTTTGGTAGTTTTTCTTGTAGAGATCTTCTACCTCTTTGGTTAAGTTTATTCCTAAGTATTTTATTTTTAGTTATTATAAATGGGATTGTCTTCTTGATTTCCTTTTAAGCTATTTCATTATTGACATGTAGAAAAATGACTGATTTTCATATGTTGATTTTGTATCCTGCAACTTAGCTGAATTTGCTTATCAGCTTGTAAGTTTTTTCTGGTGGAGTCTTTTGATTTTTCTAAGTAGAATAGCATGTTATCTGCAAAGAGGGACAATTCAGCTTCCTTGTTTTCCAACTTAGATGCCTTTATTTTTTTCTCTCTCTCCTGATTGCAATGGCTAGGAATTCCAGTACTATATTGAATAAGAGTGGTGAAAGTTGACATACTTGTTTTGTTCAAGATTTTATGGAAAAGGCTTTCTACTTTTCCCCATTCAGTGTGATATTAGCTATGGGTTTGTCATATATGACTTCTATTATTTTGAGATATGGTCCATCTATGCCTAGCCCATTGAAAGTTTTTATCTAAAAGGATGTTAAATTGTATTAAATGATTTTCTGCATTTATTGAGATATCATATGGTTTTCGTCCTTTGTTCTGTTGATATATGATATATCAATGCTTATTGATTTGTGTATATTAAATCATCTTTGTATCCCTGGTATAAATCCCACTGGATCATGGTATATTATCTTTTTGATATGCTGTTGGATTTTATTTGCTAGTATTTTGTAGAGGATTTTTGCATCTATGTTCATCAGGTATATTGGCCCATAGTTCTCTTTTTGTTGTTGTTGTGTCCTTTTCTGATTTTGGTATAAGGGTAAAGCTGGTTGTATAAAATGAGATAGTGAAAATTTTCTTCTATTTTTTTTTTGGAATTGTTTAAGGAGGATTGACATTCGTTCTTCTATATTTTGGTAAAATTTGACAGTAAATCCATGTGGTCCTGGGTTTTCCTTTGTTGGGGGACTTTTCATTACTGCTACACTCTTGTTACTCATTAGTACATTCTGCTACTCATTGATCAATTTTGTTTATCTTTTCAAAGAAACAAATTTTTATTTTATTGATTCTTTGTATTTTTTTGTCTCTATTTCTTTTTGTTGTTTTCTGACTTTTATCATTCTTTCCTCCTGCTAATTTCTGTTCTGATTTTCTATTTATTCTTTATTCAGTCTTTGTAGGTTTTATGTTTTTAAGAGTTTGTCCTTTTCCTCTAGATTTTTCAGTGTGTTGGCATATAGTGATACTCTCTGTTCAGACTAGCCTCTGATGTTCCTTTGCATTTCTGTGATATCAGTTCTAATGTCTCCTTTTTCATTACTGATTTTGTTTGAGTCCTCTCTCTTCTTTTCTTGGTTAGCCTAGCTAGCAGTTGATCAATTTTGTTTATCTTTTCAAAGAAACAAATTTTTATTTCATTGATTCTTTGTATTTTTTTGTCTCTATTTCTTTTTGTTGTTTTCTGACTTTTATCATTCTCCTGCTAATTTTATATTGTTTTTTTTTCTTCCTCTTCTAGTTCATTTAGGTACGTAGATTGCTTATTAGAAATTGTATTAGGTCATTCTTGCACTGCTATACAGAAATACCTGAGACTGGGTAATTTATAAAGAAGGAAGGTTTAATTGGCTTGTGGTTCACTGGACTGAACAGAAAGTACAATGCTAGTATTTGCTTGGCTTCTGCAAAGGCCTCAGGAAACTTACAATCATAGCAGAAGACAAAGAGTGAGCAGACATGTCACATGTCCAGAGCAAGAACAGGAGGCTGGGGAGGTGCCACATACATTTAAACAACTAGATCTCATGAGAACTCACTCATTATCATGAGGGTGGTATCAAGAGGATGGTGTTAACCATTCATGAGCAATTCACTCCCGTGATCTAATTACCCTTCACCAGGCCCCATCTCCAATACTGCAGATTACAGTTCAACATGAGATTTGGCTAGGTACACATAACCAAACTACATCAGAAATGGTGATTCCTCAAGGACCTAGAAATAGAATTTCCATTTGACCCAGCAATCCCATTACTGGCTATATATCCAAAGGAGTATAAATCATTCTACTATAAGGACACGTGCACACAAATGTTCATTGCAGCACTGTTTACAATAGCAGAGACCTGGAACCAACCCAAATGCCCATTGATGATAGACTGGACAGGGAAAATATGGCACATATACACCATGGAATACTATGCAGCCATCAAAAACGATGAGTTTGTGTCCTTTGTAGGGACATGGATGAACCTGGAAACCATGATTCTCAGCAAACTGACGCAAGAGCAGAAAATCAAACACCGCATGTTCTCACTCATAGACGAGTGTCGAACAGTGAGAACACATGGACACAGAGAGGGGAGCACTATGTACTGGGGTTTGTTGGGGAGAAATAAGGGAGGTACAGCAGGTGGTGGGGAGCTGGGGAGGGATAGCATGGGGAGAAATGCCAGATATAGGTGATGGGGAAGAAGGCAGCAAATCACACTGCCATGAGTGCATCTATGCAACAATCTTGCTTGTTCTTCACATGTACCTCAAAACCTAAAATGCAATTAAAAACAAAATTAAAAAAAAAGAAGAAATCTTTGTATGTTTTTGATGTAGGCATTTATTACTACAAACTACTTTTGCAGCATCCCATAGCTTTTAATAAGCTGTGTTTCCATTTTCATTTCTTTCAATAGATTTTTTTTTTATTTCCATGCTAATTTCTTCATGGAACCATGATTATTCAGAAGCATTTTTTTTTTAATTTCCATGTAGTTGTATGATTTCCAAAGTTCCTCTTGGTATTGATTTCCAGTTTTATTCCCTTATAGTCTGATAAAATATTTGATATAATTTTGATTTTTAAGAACTTGATGAGACTTGTTTTGTGGCCTAACATATGGTCTGTTCTGAAGAATGTTCCATGTACTGATCAGAATAATATTTATTCCGCAGTTGTTGGACACTTTGGCTTTCTTTCTGGGCATCTGCAGTAGTGTGTAGTCTCTGTGTAATTTATTCAGTTATAAAGAGCATCAGTGATATTTGTGATTTTCATGGCGGCATAGGTTGCAGTTATTAATGGTGACTGTGATGAGGTTTTGCTGGTAACTGGGAGGTCAGGTAGGTTAGTCTTTGAGTCACAGTGCTGGCAGTGATGGGCTGAGCTTGTCTGTCATTAGGCACCATGGTAGTGTATGCTGGCACTGGTATTAGCAGGTCCAGGTGGGCCAATTTTGGAGCCTCTAGGTGCTCACTCAGATGCCAATAGTGGTGGCAGTGGGTGGGTGAGTTCTTGGTCCCCTAGGAAGCTTGTGTGGCATGGGCAATGACAGTGGCAGTAGTAGGATAACCTTTTAGGTCCTGAGCAGTGCATGCTGGTTAGTGATGACTGCAATGGGCTGGTCAAGCCAGTCTCCAGACATGCAGGTGGCACATGCAGGTTGGTACCAGCTGTGATGGTTAGCAGCTGATTTATAGGTTCAGACTCAGACCCTTGGTGGGAGTATTCAGGAACTATAGATAGTGGCCTAGGGTGCACACTGCCCTAGGCCTCAGACTGTATGCTCTGGACCATGGTGGGGGTTGAAGCCAGGTAGGGCAGGCTTGACCTCAGGCCCACGGATGGTAAGTGCAGGCACCAGCTGTGGTGGGCTCTGGTGGAATGATTTCCAGGCTGGCACTGGATTGCTTGTGTTGGGGAGCAGCAGCAGCATTGCTGCTCTGCTAGGGGGGAAGATGCTGACTCCATCAGTGGTGGGCAGTCTAGGCCAGTGAGTAGGGAACATGCATGCTACTCATACTTCAGCCCTGGTAACACTCGCGTCTTGGCCCCTGCTTTGGTAGCCAGTGCCTTGCTCATGCCTCAGTCTGAGCCCAGGACCCCGATGTGGTAGCCCATGGTTGCTTGCATCTAAGCCTAAGCTGAGGAGGAGTGGTGTGTGTCAGCTACATTTCTCTTGTGCCTCAGCCCCAGTGCTACCACTGGGCTCCAGGACAGTGTACAGTCTGTTGGGGTTGGACCTCTACAATGGTGTCTTGCTGTAGCTGCTTAGGTCTCAGGGAGTGTATGGGATAATAGTGTGAGCTTCCTTCGTGGAGCAGTGCTCTTGCATAATCTCTTGTCATCTCCCTATATTAGTTTCAGGCCCTGTGAGGGCTGAGGAGCTCTCTAGTGCCTAGGATTGCAGGAGTCCATGGTTAGAATAGGAACTACTCAGGGCTTCTCACTTACCTTTCCTCCATATTAGGGAGTCTTTCTTGGCTTCCACCTGATCCTCGCCAAGTAGGCTGCCTGGCTTTCTTCTCCTTTTTGCTTTAGGTATTTCCTGTCACTTTTCTGTTGAATTGAAGTGTTTTCTTTGAGACGATGTATTCCAAGTGTGATTTTGTACTCACTATTTTGGCTCTTCTTAGTGGAAGCCATCTTGAAGCTTTCTCCACTTAGTTTCTTAAATTAACTTTATTGGGGTATAATTTACATGCAATAAAACACATATTTTTTCAGAACACTGGTCAATGAATTCGACAATTATAACCATTAACCCACACCATAATTAAGATACAGAACATTTCAGTCACCCAATATATTATAAAGGATTGTTTTTTTTTTTAATTTTCAAAAACAACATTTATTAATATAAAGATGTAAACATCATAAAGTTGTGTGAAACATCTTTAGTCCTATTACCTTGTGGCAATTATTCATGTGATTGTGATTTTCTTTAACTTCTCTACAACCCTTCCAAGAACTCATCTTGTGGAGAAGTCTAGAAGAGGTATTCCATTTAATGCTTGCCCCATGTTTTCTAAGGTAAGTAAACAATACTAAACAACATAATTAATTCTGAGCATATAATATTTTCGATGTGACCACATCCTTTCTCATCCAACTGCTAAACTGAGAGGCTAAAATTAGTTCTTATCTGGGACCTATTGTCCTCCAATGTAATAATTTCAGATATATATTCACATAAATTTTATTTAAGTTTTTTATAAGTTGAAAAATGTTTGCCCATTTGAGAATATTTATTAAGGACTCCTTTATTTCAAATAGGCTGTCCTAGTCTGCACTCCATTTTTAACTGTTGTCACAGCACCCAATTTATTTCCTATATAGATTTTGTCATAAATTAAAATTCACTTATTTATTTTTTATTATACTTTAATTTCTGGGGTACATGTGCAGATTTTGCAGGATTGTTACATAGGTATACACTTGCCATGGTGGTTTGCTGCCTCCATCCCGCCATCCCCTACATTAGGTATTTCTCCCAATGTTATCACTCCACAATCTCACCAACCCCTGCTATACCTCCCCTAGTCCCCCACCCCCCAACTGACCCCATTGTATGATGTTCCCCTTCCCTGTGTCCATGTGTTCTTATTGTTCAACACCCACCAATGAGTGCGAAAATGCAGTGTTTGGTTTTCTGTTCTTGCATTAGTTTGCTGAGAACAATGGTTTCCAGATTCATCCATGTCCCTGCAAAGGATATGAACTCAAGGGATTGATGTATTAATTGCCACTGATCACCTTAGCCCTTGATGACTGACTATCCTCAATTAAGGGCTGAACTGCACTCAGCCCTGTAAAAGTGAGGCCCTACTATAGGATTTCTCAACAACTGCACTGCTGACATTCTGCCTCAGGTAGTTTTTTTGTTGAGGGGAATGTTCTGTGCATTACAGACTGTTTAGTTTCATCCCTGGCATGTATTCATTAAATGCCAGTAACTTCACCTCTCTTCTCTTACCCTGTGACAACCAAACATGTCCCCTGACATTGCCATACATCCTCTCTGATGGCAAAATCCTTCTGGGCTGAAAACCATTGTCCTATAGCCATCTATTCAGGATAATATGAGTTAACAGAATATGTACTTGGTCTGAGTTGCTGTGCCTCGCCTGACTAAGCAAGGTAAGGCCCTACTGCCTTGGGATCCTGCAATCCTCTGGCTTAGTGCCACTCCATATTCTGCCATCAGTGTGTGCCATACACTTCCTGGAGTGATGAACATTTATAGCTTCTGTTGATCCTCCCCTCTGTTCCATACTGGGTCCAGGGCAGATGGGATGTAGTATTAAACTCGCTTTTGTTTTATTCCTATCTTGTGAACGTGTGCTCTCAGAGACCCACTCATTTAGAAGATAATGAAGCTATCCTTACGTATACCTTCAGAAATAGACAATTAGTTTGTAATTCAGTGAACACATGTGCTTATCACCGTAACTGGAAAGTAGCAATGCTCAATACATAGCAGTCATTATTTGTTCCATATCATTGTTTTTCTGTGCTGGGATCAGTTTGTGTTAAGATGATCTTACCTTCTTCCTGTTTACTGCACTGTCTTTATTTGTGTCATTTGCTTTTATGTTAAGGCCATATGACCCAAGGATACTTCTCAAATCACTCAGGTCACCAGGGCACCTAATCTCTTGGGTTATCAATCACAAATTTCTACAATTTTGTTGCATGTTATATTTTAATTTTTCATTTTTTTTCTATTCTTTAAATCAGCTCCTTAGGGAACCCCATTATCATTTGTATGATGCAAAGAAACTGCTTTCCTACGTGTCACTAGGAAGATAATCTTCTGAAGGCAAAGAAAAAAAGACATTCTGAAACATTCTGTCTCTGACAGTTTCCTAGTTTTCTTGCTATCATTGCCTAGAAGAGCTATGGAGGCTCTGTAGTTGTATCTTGTATAAATTTTAACTAACAAAGATAAAGAGAGTATTTGATTAAAGACATCTTTAGGTTCATTTAAGGTAAATAATTTAAATATAATAATAGAAATGTAAGATGTGAGAGAACATCTCTCTTACTTACCAAGTGTAGAAGCCAAAATACTGTTCATTTACTGCATAGAGAGTAACCTAAATCATGCAGGAAAATTTGAATGTGGAGGACTATTAAAGAAATATAGATTCTTATTATATTTTTGTTAGTTTATTATATTTTATATTATATTCTATGTTACTGATTCTGTATTAATTTTTTTGATATTTTAAATAATCTGTATGGATTATTATAAACTCAAGCAAGTTTATTGTAATGGTTGTTGGAAAAAAACCTTAATTTATATTCTTACAGCATAGTCATCAACATAAACTTAGCTTTTGAAACTCAATATCCAGGAGAGTGGAATACAAAATCCCTATTGCTCAAATACAATAGATTTTCCGTGTCTTTTTAGAAACTCAAAAGCTGAAATTTTCTTCCTTTCTCTTTGCATTTCTTTCTTTCTTTCTTTCTTTTTCTTATTTTGTCTCTTCTTCTTTATTTTTTTTAGACAGGGTCTCAATCTGCTGCCCAGGCTAGAGTGCGATGGCGTGATCACAGCTTACTGCAAACTCTCCTCCTGGGTTCAAGCGATTCTCCTGCCTCAGCCTCCCAGGTAGCTGTGATTACAGGTGCTTCCACATGCCCAGCTTATTTTTGTATTTTTAGTAGAGACAAGGTTTTGCCGCATTGGCCAGGTTGGTCTCAAACTCCTAACCTCATGATCCTCCCGCCTCGGCCACCCAAAGTGCTGGCATTATAGGCGTGAGCCACCATGCCTTGCCTCGGCTGTAGAAATCCTATTCTGAAGGAAGAAAATTATGCAGAAGGTACAGCAAAAGGCCGTTTATGGTTAAAAAAAATAGGTAATGAATTTAAAGTTATTTTCCCAGGACATAGGCTTTTATCATCTGAAGTAAAATCACTGATTTGAGTTATATCCCCTCTGAGAGCAGTCCTCAGTATATACTGAGGAAGTAGACAAACCTGACTTCAGGGAAATAAAAGAATTCAACAACTTTTCCTATGATTCCCAAGAGGAAAGTAAAACCTTTGATTTTAAAATTAGAGATAGAAGCTTAGATACAGATTAAGAAAAGAAGTAAGAATTGGACTTAAATTTACAATACAACAGGCAACATTATATAGAAAAGGTGAGCGGGATTTATACCTGGAAGCAGAAAGCGATTAGAGAGGGAGTGGTTAGAGCCATATGCAAGATAAAAAAGCATACTGTTTGCTGACCTGCATAATTTTGTTTAGGACAAGATTTTTCCTTCCTTCCCTCCTTCCTTCCTTCCTTCCTTCTTTCCTGCCTGCCTGCCTGCCTGCCTTCCTTTCTCTTTTTTCTTCTGTATTTTTTTTTCATATGAGCAGTGAGAATTTGATGGCAAATATAAATATCCAAAGTGGCCGGGCGCGGTGGCTCAAGCCTGTAATCCCAGCACTTTGGGAGGCCGAGGCGGGTGGATCACAAGGTCGAAAGATCGAGACCATCCTGGTCAACATGGTGAAACCCCGTCTCTACTAAAAATACAAAAAAATTAGCTGGGCATGGTGGCGCGTGCCTGTAATCCCAGCTACTCAGGAGGCTGAGGCAGGAGAATTGCCTGAGCCCAGGAGGCGGAGGTTGCGGTGAGCTGAGATCGCGCCATTGCACTCCAGCCTGGGTAACAAGAGCGAAACTCCGTCTCAAAAAAATAAATAAATAAATAAATAAATAAATAAATAAATAAATATCCAAAGTGAATACCATCTTAAAATTTTAGAGAAGTTGGAATTCAGAAGGCAAAAAAAAGTCAGAAACAAGTGTAGAACATTAGGGATGCCAAATCTCACTACATTAGGAAAATAATATGATAGATTCCAAGGTCTGAAAACACAAGATCAGTGAAGTCTGACGAGGTGATTTGACAGTTTTAGTAAGAGGGAAAAAGTTCTCATTTTTTCCTTCTTAGGTACCAAATTGGCCATCTTTTTACCGAAGATGATGCCTCTATCTTCTGTACTTTATCTGACTTCTGTCAATGATGCTGTTATTGGAGAATTTCAGTGATAATCTCTCCCAGTAATGTCACAATGACACCACAAACTCAGCCTGCATAAAAGTGAATTTGTTACCGTGATGAAACTCCATCCTCCACCACAAACCTATCCTTCTAATTTTCCTTTTCACTGATGCCATTCCCATTTCCTGGTCATCCCAGCCCAGAATCTGAGAGTTGTGTTTGCCTACTTTTTCTCCCTTTACTAGGCACTCAGAACTTTGTGGGGTAGAGTGAAGATGAAAATAGAGATTGATAATAATAATAAAAAAAAACACTTTAAAGTCATTTAATTATTAGAAACATAAAGAGCCTAGACATGAGGCTGAATGCTCTTTTCTTTACCTAATACACACAGAGTTGCCCATTGTTGCAGTGGTGATGCTTTTAAGTGGATATCTCAGAGCAAACAATGGCTGTTTATTTCTTAGTTTACAGGAAGGATGAAAAGAAAGTATTCTTCCTGCATTGCTCGAAGAAAGTCAGGATCTTTACACTTGATTTTCTAGCTTCTGACTTAAAGGTCACACCTTGTATATGAAAACATGACTTACATGAAACCAATCTTTTAGGTAGAAAAGATGTTGCTATTGGATCTTTTGGCCTCTGAACTCTACTCCAGTTTCTACCATTCAGACACTTCTTTTCTGAACATCCCTCTCCACGATTCCAAGAAAAATACTCTCTTTTTCTTTGGAAAAAAAGAAGGCTTTTGTGAAATCTAAAGTTAATACATTTTAAATCTATAAACAGTTGACATCCTATGAGGGTGTTGTTATCTGAAGACTTTCCAACTTGACGGAAATTAAGACCTCAGCAAAAGAAATGAGGTTGCATAGAGGGGAACCTAAATCATGCAGGAAAATCTGAATGTGGAGGACTGTTAAGGAAGTATAGCAAATCTGAATTCTACCTGCTAGCAATTCAGATTTCAGTTTTTCTTGCTAATGATTAAATTCTATTTTCTAAGGATAATTTCAGACGACATGAAGAAGAAAAGGGTTCTTCGTATCTGTTTGTGTTTAATTAGGAAAACTGTTTTGGACAAATTTAAAACATTTGTGTGGTTTCTGAACCATGTAAGTGTTATAAAGCTATGAAAGGTTTTAGATAATGGGCTTTTTTCCTTGGCATGGGTACAACTATATAACTTACATATTATATTCTAGATGTATAAGTTTTAAAATATTTGAAATTAGCAATAACAATATTGAAACAACCCAACAGTTTCTATCTCTTCATAATGGATAGAAAGGTGTTATTAAACTTGAAAATATAATAAAACATGATATATTTTAAATTTTAACACAATTTTGTTGTTTTTGGTAATATTAAATCATCTAAGCTTTTGTTATAGTATAGAACTAGGTGACTTTAAGCAAATAATAGAACATTCTTCAAATATCAAAAAGTGACTAAAGTGAAATAAGACTAAGTCAAATCTTTTTCTTGTGAAATAGCAACATACAGAAAATGAAACTAAAATTAGATTTTGGCACAAGCCTTAATGTTCCACTTAACTTTGTGTCTGTAGAGATAAGCATATTAGGAATTTTAAAAATTTGTTGTTTAAAAAAATAAATAGACATTAAATATAAATACTGATTTTGAATGAGAAAGTGATCAAAATGTTAATTTTTATTTAATAGGATGTAATATTTTATTTATTAGTGATAAGCTAATTTTAAAGTGGGAGTATATGGAAGGTTTTCAGCTTTATCTAAAATTTCTTGAACTCCTGAATCACCTGACATCAGAAGTTCAAGACCAGCCTGGCCAGCGTGGTGAAACCTCATTTCTACTAAAAAAATATAAAAATTGGCTTGGCATGGTGACAGGCACCTGTAATTCCAACTATTGGAGAGGCTGAGACAGGAGAATCGCTTAAACCCAGGAGGTGGAGGTTGCAGTGAGCTGAGATTGCGCTATTGCACTCCAGCCTGGCAACAGAGTGAGATTCCATCTCAAAACAAAATTTGTAAAATAATGCATAGATTTCTTTAAATAACCATTGGCATAACAACCAATGTTACAGTTTCTAAATTCATTGGATTTTAGTTGATAAGAAAAAAAGATGATGTGCTTAAACTTGTTCTTTTTCAAATTTTATTGGTAAAATCTGTAATGTGTGTTGTGTCCTAGCAAATAAGATAAGCAGAAAAGTGATTCAGTATTAAAACACAAAAATGGAGTACAAAATTTCATTTCTTTATCTAGGGTAATTTTTTTTAACCAAAAGGTATTTCCTTAATTATGAAGTAACTTTTTAAATATGACAGAATGGATTGATTAAAATATAAAAGGACTGAAAAAATCTCCAAAATTATATAACTTAAAAAAAAATTGATCCCATTTTGTTATAAAATATGTGCTGATTTTCAGCACCGCAGTGAGAGCAGAGAGCTAATTGCAATATTTCTTTCAAGTTTATTCTTTTGCAGCCAGAGGGTAGAAGAGAGTGTTTTGGAAGATACTCAACATTTAATTACCTAAATTCTGATTTTTCCTAATGAATGTCAATATTTTAATCAATTAAATTCAAATGCTTAGTTTCTACTATGTAGTACACAGAACATGTCAGAACTAATACAAAGTGGAAATGAAAGAAGGAGAAGGGCTAATATTTCCTTCACATTCTCTTTCTCTTTTGCTTAAAAAAAATGCCCAGTCTGCTAAGTCTGTGAATATTCTTGCCTGTGTATGCATAAATAGTATTAGAAATCATGAAGAATGATGGATGGTTTTATAGGATTTTAATTACAACTGTGTGTAACTTTGAACTATAAAACAATTTAGTGAGATTAAGCAAAAAATTAACTATAGTAGGGAAGCAGAATTTTTGTAGCAGGAGCATGTTCTACCTGCTAGCAATTCAGATTTCAGTTTTTCTTGCTGATGTTAAATCCTTTTTTCTAAGGATAAGTCATAGATTTGAAGGTACAAGCTACAGCCAAAGCAGCCTTCAGACTTGTGAGGCCATTGATTTACCTAGCCCAGAAATATCTCTCTGGTAACAATACCCAGTCATTTTTGTGAAGTACGTGAATACAATTCTTGAGGATCGGGCTGTGTGAATTTCATTAGGTAAAACATATTCAGGAATACGTCTTACTTCCATGAGCATAGTGGTATGATTGTTTACGTCACTAAATTTGGGGTGCTCTTTTATGCATCAATAGATAACTAGAACAGAATTTGGTACCTGGAAGTTGGGTACTGATATTGTTTTGGGGCTCAGGCAGTGGGTAGGCAGGACCTGCAGGCCTTGAGGAGGCTATTGGTAAAAGTACAAAAGAAAGTGAAGAAACTGTTATTGAATACTAGAGGAAAAGATGTACTTATTATATAATGAGAGAAAGTTTGGTAATACTGCTTTTTGTGGTAATGTAGAAATTATAAATGCACATAAAAACTTGATTAGCTGGGAAGATTTCTGGACAGATTATTGGAAATATTTTCAGTTTTTCTCTAGCTGCTAAAAATTAAATGTGAGAGAAGAAAAGTGAACTTTTTTTTTTTTTCAATTTCAGGCAAAATTTAGAGAAACTGTAAGAGGCTCAGATAGTTTTTTTCAGCCAGTAAGTGGTCCCAAATACAAAAAGGCTTTAAGATGAGGATCAAATCCAGGGAGCTCAGGTAATGGTAAAGACAAGAAGTCTTAGGGTAAAGGTGAAGGCAAGAGTATGATTACTGTATCTTTCAGACCCCAGAATAATTAAAGGAGTATCTCCTCAATCTTTTGTATTAGATGAAAGGACATTAAATGAAACAGAAAGACATTGTGCCATGGTTGTACAGGAGGACGAAGGTAGGAAAAGTCTTAACACTGATTACCCACACAGAACTATTTTCCTGTAAGACTTGTTGCTTAAACTACTTGGCTTATCCATCTGGATGTTCAGCAGGGATCTCCAACTCCTGACCAAGTACAACTTACTTCTTCCCTATTTCCAAAATCATTCTTTTTCTGGAACTTACAAAATAAAAAGAAATTGGGCATTCCCTGCTGACTTATTCTCCCTCACATTCGCTAGTCAGCAAGCTTTGCCAACCTAGCCTTTTGCTTCCTTCCTTTATCTCTCCTAACCGCTCATGTCTAGGATATTACAGTAGATTCCTAAGGAGGTTTTTGAGCCTTAGAGTGAACTCCGTTGAAACTTTCAATTCTAGAACAAAAATCAAATCACATTACTTTTCTGCTTAACCATCTTCAGTCAGTTTGTACAGTTTTACTCAGGGTGAGTATAAGAGTTATAATTCAAATTCTTGAGAATGAAAGGAAGACTTATTAATCATCTGGTAGCACAGCAGGAACAAATCGAGCATCTCAGACAAACTTGTGCATATGGTCAACTTACTTATAGAACACTGTTAGTTCTTAAACATACAGAAGATTCAATATCATAGGGATTGTCTTAGAGTAGATTGCCTAAAAGCAGATCGTATGATGGGGATTCTCGTGTAAGCTTTATTGAGGGAATACTCTCAGGTAAATCATCTGAGGAATGGAGGAAAGCAGGACAGGGAAAGAAAGAAGCTTAACAGACATGTGCTTTCAGATAAAGTTTAACATCAGCCTGATCCTGTAGGAAACTTGGAGTAAAAATAGCACCAGAGTTATCCAACTTTGAGACTCCCATCAGGTTAAGGAAATTCTTCTGAGACGGTGACAGCTGTAAGATGTTCACAGCTAATGGTTGATGTGTGCATTAGAGTCATAGGGCTACCATAATAAAGTACCATACATGTATTGTGGCTTACAATAACAGAAATTGATTGTCTCACAGTTATGGCAGCTAAAAGTCCAAAATAAAGGTGTCAGTAGGGCCATGCTCTCTTTGAAACTTGTAGAGATTTTTTTCTTGCTAGTTCTGGCCTCTGGTGTTTGTAGTAATTCTTGGTGGTGCTTGGTTTGCAGCTGCAACACTTCAATACCTGCCTCTGTTGTGTATGTGTCTATTGTCACATGGCATTTCCCTTGATTATCAGTGTCCAAATTTCCTTATTGTTACAGGGACATTGGCCATATTGGATTTCAACTTGCCTAATAAAGTCGTCTTAATTTGATTACATCTTCAAAGACTTATTTCCATATAAAGTCATGTTTATAGGTACCAGGGCTTAGGACCCCAACATACCTTTTTGGGAGGTAAAGTTCAACCCATAACAATGGGGCATAAGAAAATAAAGGGCTTCTGCCCAATGCACCAATAGTATAGACTACAAGTATCTTTCCAACTTGACATTTTCCTCATGAGTTTGGACTTTAAATATACTGAACTATTGACATGCTGAAAAATTTTCAAGTTGCAATTTTCATGTAGTTGCATATTCTTCTTGCCTGAACTCTCTCCCTGGCCGCACTCTGCTTGGTGAAAGTCTCTTCATTCCAGATGTGTTTGGTTATTCATTCATTCAATAACTTTTAATGCACATTATGTGGCACGAGGTTATATATTAAATATGGTGCTAAGTTATCAGGAATATAGGCCTTGGTCTTAAGGTGGGTGACAGCCCAGTAGGGGAGATAAAATATTAATATACATAATTGAAACAAAGTTCAATAAATGATAATATATTCACAGTATTCTATGGTTATTGAGAAAAAGAGCACCGAATTTGAGCAATGGCAAGAATGTAAGGGGTGACACTAAAGATTAAAATGGGCCAGGCATGGTGGCTCACACCTGTAATTGCAGCACTTTGGGAGGCTAAGGCAGGCAGATCACAAAGTCAAAAGATTGAGATCATCCTGACCAACATGGTGAAATCCCGTCTCTTCTAAAAATACAAAAATTAGCTGGGTGGAGTGGTGCGTGTGTGTAATCCCAGCTACTTGGGAGGCTGAGGCAGGAGAATCACATGAACTAGGGAGTTGGAGGTTACAGTGAACCAAGATCGTGCCACTGCACTCGAGCCTGGCAACAGAGCAAGACTCCATCTCTAAATAAATAAATAAATAAATAAATAAATAAATAAATAAATAAAGATTACAATGTAGAATATAAAAAAAGTAGTTTCAAATAAATCCTTTAATAAAGCACCTAATTTTAACTCTACAAGTGTTCTCTACTAGTTATTTAACTATCTTGTTAACTCATTCATTAAATCTGACAGTGATTTCTGAGTAAGGCACTGAGTTAAATTCCATCAGACATATGTCAGAACTGTTTTAAAACAAACATTAAGTACAGAAAATAGAATAAAACATATTTACCTTCTTTAAAGTTAACGTAACAACTTCTTAAACTGTGATCAAGCTGTATTTATTTATAATTGATTAGTTTCCTAGCAAAAAAATTGTCATTCTGCAATTTGTACATCTCAAAGCAGTCCTTAAATATCCTAAAGGTAATTTTCCTAAACAGACAATTTAGGATGCCTGCAATTGGAGTTGCAAGTGATGATTGTCTGCAATAATAATTTTCTTGTCTTAATGGCAATAAGCTGCTTATTATTTTTTAAAAAAACTCTGTTACCCATAATTCCTGTTTAGAATGCTGCCTTTTCTCCAGAAGCTGGTAAAATAGTCCTTGCTGACAGTGTAGTAAAGTGTGAGGGAAGATGGAGAAATATTTAATGAGGATGATGGGGTGAAGGATGCAGCAAACCACCACGGCACATGTATACCTATGTAACAAACCTGCACGCTCTGCACATGTACCCCAGAACTTAAAGTATAATAAATAAATTTTAAAAAATAAAATAAAAATCCATAGTGAAGTTTGATGGTTGATTTTGATATTCTTACCCTTAAAATAGCAATTATGCAGTGCAAAACTATTTTTCAGTCAAAGGTGTATATCCATTTTTTTTTTCTTAAATCATATAGGAAATGAGAGAATTGGGACCAGAACCTTGGTCTTCTGATTCCCAGAGGATTCTCAATAACATGTCATCATGGTTAATATCTAAACATTTTTACAATTTTAGAAGAAACTCCTGCTTCTAACATCTGTCCTCCTTCTTTTGCAAATTACACCTACTAAATAAGAATATATCTTATGAAAAAATCTTACAAAGTAATTAGGCTTAACTCATTTCTAAATCAATGGCTATGCAAAACTTCATCTCAGATAATTTCTAAAACAAAACCAAAACATTTTTGTAAACATAATATCAAAGGAAAGCAAGTAGTGTAAAAGTTATTTTTATGAATGCTTTTTTATTGAAATAGAGAAACAAGTAAATTTTCTTAGTTAGTAACATTAATAACATCATTTTTTATTTGAAACTTTAATGCCTACAACTCCCAAATGACTGTCTGCATGCAACCTAGCTACTCTTTACATGCACATAATTTCTGTCTACCTCAATGAAAACTTACAAATATGAATGTCTCTCCTGTGATCAACCACCAATTTCCAGACATTTCTTTGTGCTTCTTGCTTTGAAGATTCTAGTATGACAAAGTGTCATTAACCTGCATCCTTCATACCACAACAATAGTATAGCAAAATAGAGTGATTTTTATCAGCATATACCCTTTCTAATATTCATAAATAATTACCTAAAAAGTGAGTAACTTTAGTTGAATTTTTTAATTATACCCATATCTTTTATTTAGAGAATATTTATAGTTATTCTTATTTCAGAAGAAATTTTTCTGTATTGTATAAAAATGTTTATACAATATAATACACACAGCTGGTAAGAGAGTAATATAAAATTGCTATAGTCAAATAATTTCACTGATGAAACATATGGCTAATTAAATGTTCTGCAACTAATTAATTTTTAAGTAGGGTGACAGTTTTAATGCCTGAAATCTGGAATCACTCCAGGCATCTTTTGGGCTCTAGAAATTCTTCACTTGATACACATAGCCTTCTAAAAAGCACAATGTTCATCTTTTGTTGCTTTCTTTACCCCTGTAAATAATATAAACTAAATGACAGGAAATACTTTTATTTAGAGAAAAAAACCTAATTAAAATATTTATTTCAATAAATCACATTTTTAACCAATTAATTAACATAATTTAAACATCTTCAATGAAATACTATTATTTGCTATTTTGTGTAGCCATTTTAAATATTAAAGAGATAAAATGATGTTAAGACGATGATGTAATCTGTGTTACACAAATGTTCAGGGTAAGCTGAATGTTACAAATAGAGACACTTTAGTACTGCTATCCTTATTTCATCTTTTCATTTACTCTTTGTTACTGGTCTCCAGGGCTCCACTAACATTTATTTTCACATTCTGGTATAATTTTGTGTCAGAAAGCTTGTGGATATGAGGAGTATGACTCCTTCACCCAGAAATTGGAGAAAATTTGGTCGTTGTACACTTCATTTGGCTGACACTAATTGTCTCTCACTATAGTCTGTTTAATTTTTAAGGAACAAATAGCAGCAGTCACCACTGTGGCAGAGCTCTACAGTGACTAACAGTGAGTATTCTCTCTCTCTCTCTTTCTCTCTCTCTCTCTTTTTTTTTTTTTTTTTTTTTAGGTGGAATCTCACTCTGTTACCCAGACTGGGGTGTAGTGGCACAATCTCAGCTCACTGTAACCTCTGCCTTCTGGATTCAAGCTATTCTCCTGCCTCAGCCTCCTGAGTAGCTGGGATTACAAGCGACTGCCACCATGCCTGGCTAATTTCTGTATTTTTAGTAGAGCCAAGGTTTCACCATGTTGTCCAGGCTAGTCTCAAACTCCTGACTTCAGGTGCCTGTCTTGACCTCCCAAAGTGCTGGGATTATAGGCGTGAGCCACAGTGACCAGCCTAGAGTGACCATTCTCTAACGTCTTTTGGTTAGAGTACTTGATTTCAAACAGCTGGATACTTTACATGCATCATGAGTACCTTATGATGAGACCTGAAAAAGTCACAAGAAACCATCACTTCAGTTACTTTACTGTCCTTTCTTAACTACATGGTTGCCTAAAGAGCTAAAGTTTTGGGTGAAGAAATCTATGAACCACAGATCTGATCTAAATATTTTTCCACTCAAAAAATAGAAACCTGACTTTTTCTTCCTTGCTCTGTCCCACTGGGGCATGATGGATCCCTTACCACACAAATGTTTTTCATAACCGTGCACCCTAAGAAATTCCTCTCTTGATCCAATATTTTAATGCTGCTACTGCCTATTCCTCTGCTTCAGTTTTTAAACTCCTTAAAACGGTTGTCTTCATATGGTATTTTCATTTCCTCACCTGTCATTTGTTTCATCTCACTTCAGTCTGACTTCCAGTCCTCCCTCTCCACTGAATCTGATCTTGTCAGTGTCACCGACAAGACTATCGTTTGACATTTTTTCAACACTTCTCTTCATTTTTCCCTAGTTGTTTATCATTTTGTTTGAAAATAGTACAACATACATTTGACCACTTATTTTCCTCAAGGTCATTTTTATTATTTTTGTTCTTAAAAATGATGCTTCTGGCTGTTGAGTGAAGAATGGATAGACTAGGGCCAAGAATAAAGTCTGGGAGGCCAATAGGAAGAGTGCTGGTCATAGTACAGTTGATGATAGATCATAATAGATTAAACTGGGGTGTTTTGCAATGGAGACAGAAAGAGAGAAATAATAGAGAAAATAATATTTAGGAGGTAAAATTAGATTTATTGGTAAATAATAAACTTTTGTTCAATTGTGGATATGTTAAAATTGAAGAGCTCCTGAGACATCCAAATAAAATATTGAATGGGCATTGTCCGTAATAGATATGAACCTAAAAGAAGAATTCTGAAATAGAGCTAATCTATAGCATCACCAATGTATGAATTATTTTGAGGCCATGGATTTGGGCTGATCACAAAGATAGAAGGGCAAATTGAAAGAAAGGTATTAGCAAGAAATCAGCTCTGGTCTGTGATGTATTCTAGTTCTTCATTCGCTTAAAAGAATGGCTGTTGTGTAAATCTGGATTTATAGGAATTGACAAGGTAATAACCCTTGGAGTTGTTCTTTTTATTCTTTATCTCATGTGATACATTTTTCTTTCAGTTTGTGACGAGACTTAATGTAGTTGAAGGCACACAAGCAGTAGATTTTGTCACATCTGTCATTCGATTTTTAATATATTTTAGCAATTGTGAAGTATTGCATGATGTACAAAGTCAATATTCAGTATAATAATGCTATATTTGATTATGATGATGCAGTTTGATATAAATATCTTTTTGCTATTTTAAAAGAAAAGTTTGGCTACAGCTATGAAATTCATTTAGTGCTTTGCTGTTGTCTGAGAATATCACATCCATTTTTTTTGGCTTAGCTGCTTTTGAAATGCTTTAGCTTTGATACTTGTGATTGCAGTAAATAATAAGTTTTTTTTTGTACCTTAAGCAAATAGAGTTTTAAAAAATGTCAGTGTAAACATGTGAATCAAAGACAGAAAACTAAATAACAAAAGTATATCATGCTTGCATTGGGAAAGAGGCATATATGTATGTAGAAAAGATGGTAGTTTTAATATATATAGAATAAGAGAATCAGAAAATAAAAAATAACCGTTTTATTATTAAGTTCTTATTTATACTAGTACCTTCACAATAGTCCAGTAGTACTAATTTATTTGTATTATTAAGCTGGATAACCTTTCTTGGAATATACTTTTACTAGATCAAGAACAAAGGGGTATAAGAAGCCATATAAACAAGAAAAAACTTAATAATCTTGAAAGTAGAAAACTGATAATCTTAAAATTATTCTTTTGCTTGAGAATCATCTTTTAATAACATACATTTGTTCACCTCTATGAACAAAAGAGAAAGTGATTAAATTTCTTTAATATTGATGATTTAATTTATTCAAGTCCTTGATATTTAGGTAGGGAGAAGGAAATGGTTGTTATTGGTCCTTTGATTTTAATTTATATTTTGAAATCATAGTTGATAATGAGGTTTTCCATCCTGGCTTTTTGAGAAAATGATAAATTGCTAAGTAATTAATGATGAAGGACCTTTACTTTGTAAGTAATTGTTGATAAATTTAAAATGCTATACTATATATGCATTTCATTTATGGTGGATATAGTTTGGAATGAAGAATTTTTCTAGAATGTAAAAATATATTGGGAAATTCATTTTTTCAAAATTTTGCTAAAATTCATTAATTGTATACTGTAAATAAATTCATATTAAGCTGAAATCATTTATTTCAATGTGTATAAAGTAAAAAAATCTGAAACATTCTTTTATATTGTTACTAATAAAACAAACTGTACAGTCCAACTATAAATTTTATGAAAACGCAAAATGCAAATACTATTTTTTTCCCAAATGAGGTTACTTCTTTCTTCTAATGAATTAATTTTCTAAGATTACTTCTCAAATATATGATATGCAAACCTAAAATACTACACTGAAAAGTCTGGTACTGTAAGAAAAGAAATTTTAACTCTGTGAACTGAGTACCATCCTGAATTTGGAAGCTGCTCTAGGGCTCAGAAAATTCAGGGACAGTCCTGCTGAGTAGGTTCCTGAGGGTAATTTTCCCACTGAAAAGCCCCTATCTTTATTTTCTGGGTATACATTCTTCATACACACACACACACACACACACACACACACACACACACACACACATATACTGTTGCAGAAAATATGTATTCATCTCAGGTGTGTTATGAAGCTAGACTAAAAATCAAATTTAAGTTTCTTAAATAGAATGTTTCTTTTCTTTTGGTTTATGCTGAGATTTATTTTTTCATTAATGTTGAGCTCTGAGAGATATCTGGTTATAATTGAAAGTAGCTTTGACATCTTAGTAGAAGGTTTACATCCCTTCAGGTCAGAAGTAGATACAGATGGTAATTTGGTTGAATTGATGCAGAAATCATAGAAATGTTGCTCAAAATGACTCCCTGAAATGGATTAAAAATATCCATTGTCAGTCTGAGTTACTAAACTCTGTATATCCTGGCTATTCTGTGGTTTTTGTTGAGCTCTGTAAACTACCCTCCCCACCCCTACTCCTGCTCTCATGTCCCCATTTATTTTAAAATTTACTCTACTGTCTACACACACAATTTATGCAATATATTAAATAACATGGTCTTATTTCATATTTGGTATTTTCAACCAGTTAATAAGCAAGAGACCCTTACTTTCCTACTAGGAGGTCAGAAATGGTGTTATGGTATATACTGAGGTTTAATATTTCAAAGAGTTTCTGATCAAAATAACTTTTATTCTAAAGTCTGAAATTTTTAAAAAAGAGATGAAATGAAGAATTCATATAATAACTACCTGGGCAAATCTATGTTTTGGATTTCCCATTTATACTGATGCAAGACAGGCAAGCCCCAAAATTGGGGTTTAGCCCAGGAGAATTCTTGGCTTCATCCGGGTAAGAATTCAAAGGCCAACCGGAGTCACCTGGTTGTGTTCGAGAGCAACTTTCACTGAAGTGGCAGCATACAGCAGCAGTGGAAGTACTGCTCCTTGCTGAGCAGGGATACTCCATTCATAGTGTGCCCAGAGTAGCCCCTCAGAGGCAGTTATATACAGGGGTCTTAACCTCCCCGGCCATGACTAATATGGTCAGTGGCCTGTTAGGAATCCAGCTGCACAGCAGGAGGTGAGTGGAGGGCAGGTAAGCCTTACTGCCTGAGCTCTGCCTCCTGTCAGGTGAGTGGCAGCATTAGCTTCTCACAGGAATGTGTACCCGATTATGAACTGTGCATAGGAGGGATCTAGGTGAGAATCTAATGCCTGATGATCCAAGGTGGAACAGTTTTATCCCAAAACCACCCCTACTCCCTGTCTGTGGAAAAGTTGTCTTCCACGAAACCAGTCCCTGGTGCCAAAAACATTGGGAACCACTGTGTGTGTGTATATACATATATCTCTACTTTCAATTACATGCGAATTAAGAAACAGTTTATGCAAAAATTTCTAGGATGAGGGTGGTAATTTCCTGGTTGTTGGGTCATTGGCTTAAAAAGCGATGTAACATCTGGGTGTTGCCATGGCAATGGTAAACTTACATGGCACACTGGTGGGTATGTCTTTGGGGAGGTGCTTCCTACCCAGTGTTTTTTGGCTAGTCTTCAGTTTGGTCCAGTGTCTGAGCCTCTGCCTTCAGAGTTGAGGTCCTCCCCCTACCTTAATACTGTTGGGCAGAGGTGTCAAATTTTTTGGCTTCTCTGGGCCACATTGGAAGAATTTTCTTGGGCTACACATAAAATACACTAACAATAGCTGATGACCGAAAAAAAAAAAATCACAAGAAAATCTCATAATGTTTTAAGATAATTTATAAATTTGTGTTGGGTTCCATTTAAAGCTGTCCTGGGCTGCATGCAGACCACAGCTGTGGGTTGGACAAGCTTGCTTCAGGGGGATTTCATGCATTTATTTTTTATTTATTATTATTATTTTTTTTTGAGACGGAGTTTCGCTCTTGTTACCCAGACTGGAGTGCAATGGCGCGATCCCGGCTCACCGCAACCTCTGCCTCCTGGGTTCAGGCAATTCTCCTGCCTCAGCCTCCTGAGTAGCTGGGATTACAGGCACGCGCCACCATGCTCAGCTAATTTTTTGTATTTTTAGTAGAGACGGGGTTTCACCATGCTGACCAGGATGGTCTTGATCTCTTGACCTAGTGATCCACCCGTCTCGGCCTCCCACAGTGCTGGGATTACAGGCTTGAGCCACCGCGCCGGGCCTCATGCATTTATTAATGGGATCTTCCAAATGTGCAGGAAACAGAGATGAGCTTAATGAATAGTGGTGGATTGATGATGTCTACCAGCATCTTTTCTTCCTCTAGGAATTTCTTTTCATCCTTTGTGTATTTTTTAATTGGTTGTTTGCTTTTCCTTATCAATTTTTAGATTCTTCATAAATTTCATATAATTATTTGTCACCACTCTTAAATTTAATATAATTTTATATAATCATATTTCATATAATAATTATTTGTGACTACTCTTAGTGTCTTCTTCTAGTCTGTGGCTTTTTTTTTTTTTTTTTTTTGCCTGTGTATTTTGTAGATTCACAAAAAGTTGCAAAATAGCATAGAGAAATTCTGTTGACCCAGGTTGTAACTATAGTACAAAGTAAAACCAGTAATTTGCCATTGATACAATGTATGTACGTAGTTTTGTGCCATTTATCCTATGTAGAGTCACTAACCACTGCCACAATAAAGAGAACAATTCCATTAAGATAAACATCTGCTTCATGTTCTCCTTTTATTGTCATACCCATCCCCCTCCTTCTCCATTATCCCTAAACCCTGGCAACCACTAATCTGTTATTTATCTCTGTTTTGTTATTTTGTGAAAGTAATATAAATGAAATCATATTGTATGTGAACTTTTAAGATCAGGTTTTGGTGCTTAGCATACATTTCTATGTAGATTATAATGTCTTTTAATGGGGCAGTTTTATTTCTTTCTTTCCATTTATTTGCCTTACATTACCTTTTCTTGCTTTATGGCATTGGGTAAAACTTTCAGTAATGTTTAATAACCATGGTGAAAGTGGGCATCAATACCTTTTTCTGATTTAGAAGATAAGAATTAGGTATCACACATCATCATTAGGTATGATTTTAGCTGTTGATTTTTGTAGACGTTCTTTATCAAGGTGAAGAAGTTTTCCACTAATCCTAACTTTCTGAAAGTTTTTGTCATGAATGGCTGTGAAATTTTGTCAAATATGTTTAAGGTGATTTTCTGCATCAATTAATTTGATTATGTGATTTTCTTCTTCAGTCTTTTAATATGGTGAATTAGTTTGATTTCGAATTTACATCTCTATTTACAAAGGATAATGGGCTGTAGTTTTAGTTTTTCCTTAGGTGTTATCTTAGTCTGGGTTTGATAACAGGACAATACTAACATCGTAAAAGGTAAAATGAGATCTTAGATTATTGACTTGGAAGTTTCCTTTTTTTTTTCTGTTATAAATATTTAGTACTATAAAATTTTACCTTAGCACTGCTTTAGCTGTGTGGCACAAATTTTGATATGTTGTATTTTCATTTTCATTCACTTCAGTGCACTTTCAGAAAATCTGTTGCATTTTATTTAGACATATATTATTCAGTTTCCATATGTTTGGGGATTTACCTTTTATCTTTTTGATATTTACTTCTAGTTTATGTTGATTGCCATCAAGAACACATCCTATGTAATTTCAATTCTTTTAAATTTGTTGAAGTTTTGAAAATCAGGATATAGTTGAGGTTGATATATATTCTGTAAACACTTGAAAAGAATGTGTATTCTGTTCTGATGTGGTGTGTTTTATAAATGTCAATTAAATTGTATTGGTTGATGATGTTTTGAGTTCTATGTCCTTACTGATTTTTTTTTGTCTGGTTCTGTAACTTGTTGAGAGAAGTGTGTTGAAGTCTGTAACTGTAATTGTGAATTTGTCCATTTATCCCTTCTGTTCTATCCATTTTCGCTTTCCATATTTTTTCCTCTGTTATTTGTGTGTACACATTTAGGATTGCTATATTTTCTCAGTGGACTGACCCTTTAATTATGATGTAGCGTCTTTTTCTTTTGCTGGTAATTTTCTTTGCTCTGAAGTGTACTTTCAGAGATACTAATAATGCCATTCCTGCCTTATTTTGATTGTTTTCATGGTATACCTTTTTCCATCACTTATTTTCAACCCACATATGTCATATTTGAAGAGAGTTTTCTGTTGACATCATATAGTTCAGTCATTGATTTTATCCATCTATCCAATCTCTATCTTTTGATTGTTGTACTCAACCTTTTACATTTATGTTTTTCTAGAAACAAATTACTTTAGTTTTCTTTCATCTAAGAATACTTTGAATTTATCTTTATTTCTGAAGAATATTTTCACTAGATGTTGAATTCTACACTGACAGTTCTTTCAGCATTTGAAAAACAATATGCCACTTTTGGCCTTCATGATTCCAGACGGGAAATCCAATGTCATCAGATTTAGTGTTACTCTATAGGTAGACTCTCATCTCTCTCAGGATGCTCTCAGGATTTTTTTCTTTGCCTTTCATTCTCAGAAGCTTAACTATGATGTGTCTTTGTATAGATTTCTTGACTTTACCCTGTTTAAGTTTTGTTTGTTCAGCTTTTTCAATCTGTGAGTTTATGTCTTTCATCAAATTTGGGAAATTTTAAGTCAAATTTCTTTTAGTACTTTAAAAATATCACCCTTTTTCTCCTCTTTTTCTGGCACTTCAATGGTACAAATCTTAGATCTATTATTATGGCTGCTCAGTTTTCTGTGACTTTATTTTCATTCCTTACTGCCTCTTTGTTGTGCAGATTGAATACTTTCTAATGTCTCCTGTCAATTTACTGATTGTTTCTACTCTCCTCTCCATTGTGCTATTGACATATCTATTGACTTATGAATTTCATTTCTAAAATTTTCATTTCATTCATGTTTAAATGTTTTATTTCTTTGCTGAGACTTACTTTTTCCTTCATTTGTTTCAAGCACGTTCATAATTGTTTGTTAATTATATGAACATCACTTTAAAATCTTGTCAGATGTGTAACATCTGTGTTATTTCAATGTTTCCATCTGTTGATAGTCTTTTGTCCTTCAGGTTGAGATTTTTCTGGTTGTTGGTATGACTAGTGATTTTTGATTGAAGCCTGAAAATTTTGCATTTCATATTGTAAAACTCCAGATCTTATCTAAGTCTTGTGTTATAGCAGGGTTCTTTAAGAGGCAAGTCACCCTTTTCCTGCCAGGTGTGGCCTTCTCCATCTGTCCTCCATTAACATTTGGTGGGGAAGGAGTTACTCCTTGTCAGTGCTAGTTGGGAGCAGGAATTCCAGCTCTCCACTAGGCCTCTGTTGACATTACACTGGCTGGGAGGGGCTAGGGGTGCATGGTTTATGCTCCTCAAGTAGACTACCTTACACTCTGTTGGAGGGATGGCCTTATAAAACTGGGTAATGCTAAAATCCTGACTCCCTGATAGGCCTCCTGTGATGCTACCCCAGCAAAGAGAAGGAGTAGTACCTTGATACCACCTAATGTGAGGCTGGAAATCTATAGAAACATCAAGACTTCGTGAAGAGAAAAAAAGATCATATATATAAAAGGAATAAGGTTTTTAGAGTTAGTCCAACTCCTTTCTAAGTCAGATAAGGAATTTTCTTTTATGATTATAAACAGCAGTATTTATATTGCATTTGCCCCTGTCCAAAATTATAGATACTAGATATTCATCTTTTCTGATTTTCGTTGTGTTTTGTTTATGCCAAAACAGGATAGGAAGCAAACAATTTATTTAGTCAAAATACAGCATATCTATATATTTTTTAAAATTTCAGTTTCTGGGTTTGGATGCCATATAAGTTTCTCCAGTTAAATTCAGTGAATACTTACCTACCTACTGTCCATTAAAAACTCTGTAATATACCAAGTGGGGTTTAAAGATAAACACTGCACTCAAGCCATTTTTGGTCATTTCTAATAATTTCAGATGATAAAGAAAACAAGAAGTAAAACTGACTGTTTAGTTGCCATATAATTTAAACATTGACAAGAAATGACTCTGACTTTGAAAGGGGGAAATCAAGATTCCATGGTTTTTTCCAGGTAGTATTTTTCTGCTACTCAGCTACTCATTGAGTATGGTACAACAATGGCTTCTGTGTGATCATACGCAAGATAATGCTTCTTATATTCTTTTGATAGACAATAGCTGTAAACAGATGGTGCTCTGTGTAGACAGATTGTCTCTTCCAATTGTCGACTGAGCCTTAAGGCTCCATGTTTTCCCATGCATGAAGTCAACTCTTACACAGCATAAAGGAGATGACTTTCATGCTTTAGAATGCTGACTGATTGGTAAATACATATATTTTAGAAAGTCTTAGGATAATTATCTATAAACCTGACTCAAGCTGTGTAAGATCATTTATACAGATTTTCCACATGAGCTTATAACAACGATAAATCATCACTCTTCAGAGGGGGATGTCTTTAATTTTGTTTATGGATTTTACCTTTATTGGGGCGAAACAGACCAGCAAAACAATGCCATAGCCACAATACATTACCCATGTCAGTAAAGAAAATCAGAGACAGTTTCAAAAATTAGGATTAACATTCAACTATTTGTTTAATATTATGTCTAATAAACCATGGTGCTGAGTATAAAATAGATTGTGAGGCTTGGCTTTTTTTTTTTTTTTTTTTTTTTTTTTTTTTTTTTTTTTTTTTAATTGAGACAGTTTCGCTCTTGTTACCCAGGCTGGAGTGCAATGGCGCGATCTCAGCTCACCGCAACCTCCGCCTCCTGGGTTCAGGCAATTCTCCTGCTTCAGCCTCCTGAGTAGCTGGGATTACAGGCATGCACCACCATGCCCAGCTAATGTTTTGTATTTTTAGTAGAGACGGGGTTTCACCATGTTGACCAGGATGGTCTCGATCTCTTGACCTTGTGATCCACCCACCTCGGCCTCCCAAAGTGCTGGGATTACAGGCTTGAGCCACCGTGCCTGGTGAGGCTTGGCTTTTTATTTGAAACCAGAATATCTTTAAGTGAAACTCATCTATAATTGAAAAATCAAAATGCTGCAAATCTAGTTCACAGATGAAAGTTTCTATTTTTGTATGATTTAATACATTTATTTTTACCAGACAGACCTTATTTTATTCTGTATCCTCCAACTCACACATTCACAAAAATACAATAATTCTGACGATTTAGTCACCTTAATGGATTTATATGTTGGATTTCAAGATGCAAATCTTTGAGAAAAGTAATTTAAATGGAGATAAAAAGGTAAGTATATTTTAGATTATTTAGATCATGTTAAAGTTAGTTCAGTTAATCCAAAGTGTAATTTTATACATTAAATCTGTGAAAGGAAGGAGATGAGAGTATACTAGAACAGTTTTCTGGAGGAATATCTTAGAAAATAATTCTAAACTATCGAGCTTCTGTTCCATAGAGAGGTTTCAGAGATGAGATTAAATAGACTAAACTAACTTATTTAATCAGATTAGGCTAACATACTCTTAACCATTAACCTCTAAAATCTCAATGGTTTAACAAAGAAACATATATTTTTCCTACGTATAATCCAATAGGTCAGTGGAGAAGCTCTACTTCTTCAAAGACCTAGACTCTTTCTGCAAACTCCTAGGGCTTCTATGTATTCTACTGGGTCCTCTGCACCTAACTTACTGTATGGGAAGTTTTTGGAAGGCAGGCCTGAAAGAACGTTTCTCTTCTGACCACATTATCTCAGAACTGATCCATATAGTCCCAGCATAATCTTAGAGAATGTAGAACAGTTTGTATGGAAGAAATTGAAAATGGAAGACAAAGAGTAGTTAGAGGTGGAGAGGCCATTTAAGAGACTGATTCAACAGACCAGAGTAGAACATTTAGAACTTGGTTATAGAGAGGTCTACAGCAAAATTTTTCAACTCACATTTCTACCCACAGCATTTTAAAAATTATTGAACTTCGAATTCAGAGGCACAACAAAAATATTGTTTAAAATATGGTTTATGAAAATTATGAAGTAAGCTCTTTTTGTGTTACAGGAAAGTGGTCCCAATTCAGACCTCTAGAGAGGGTTCTTGGATCTCACACAAGAAAGAATTCAGGGCAAGTCTGCAATGCAAAGTGAAAGCAAGTTTATTAAGAGAGTAAAGGAATAAAATAATGTCTACTCCATAAACAGAGCAGCCCTGAGGGCTGCTCGTTGCCCATTTTTGTGGATATTTCTTGATGATATGCTAAACAAGAGATGGGTTATTCATACCTCCCCTTTGTAGACCATATAGGGTAACTTCCTGACATTGCCATGGCATTCGTAAACTATCATGGCGCTGATGGGAGTGTAGTAGTGAGGAAGACCAGAGGTAACTCTTGTGGCCATTTTGGTTTTGATGGGACTTAGCCAGTTTCTTTACTGTAACTTGTTTTATCAGCAAGGTCTTTATGACCTGTATCTTGTGCTGACCTCCTATTTCATCCTGTGTCTTAGAATGTCTTAACCCTCTAGGAATGCAGCTTAGTAGGTTTCAGCCTCATTTTACCCAGCTCCCATTTAAGATGGAGTTACTCTAGTTCACATGCCTCCAACATTTGTATTAGTCAGAATGTATGTATATATAGCCTAATTTTACCTCTATAAACCTCAGAAGATAATGATAGAGAAGAAAAAAAGCCAAAAATGTTAAGCAGTCTCTTGAATTCAAACTGAAGTTTCTGTCAAGGCAGGTGGCTTTGAGTCTAGAAAATAATAGAGATGTGCCATGTATAGATGTGAAGAAGTCCAATCTGAGCAGGGTGTTCATAGCTAGCAGTAATCTCTTTTAATGTACCACAATGACATGCATTTGAAATAATGAAAGCACTGAACCAGGAGCAAGCTTACAGATTGCTTTGATCTCAAAAAGGATGAGGAGAACCATGATGTGAATTTATTTGCCTATGAGCCTAGAAAATTTTTTGAATCAGTCCTATCACTCCTATCAGGTTTCATTGTTAGAAAATGCCAGGAAACCCATGAACCACAGATGGGTTCTTTACTACCTATACAACCAATGTTGCCATTTGCTAATATAGATGCAAAGACAATTATCTGAAGTCTTCCACTCTAGCTTTTTGTCTGTACTTAAGAAGTGGTGAAAATGCAGAAAACAGTATTGTCTGACATTACTCACATAATTAATTATTCATTCACTAAGTGGTTAGGATACAGAAACCTACTATAGGAAATAGAGGCTCATACAACTGTTAGAGAAGCTGAAGGAACAAAGATCAGGAAGACCTCTACCCAAGATTTTAGCTTCAAATATCAAAGTGGGTGGTTCTTAATAATTTGTCTGGAAACTCTTTTAATACTATAAAATTCCTAGGAAATTCCCACCAATGTACCCAGTCTGCATTAGTGAAATGGGTGCTTGGTAAAAACTTGTCAGTCACCTACTGTGCAGCATAGTTCTGTTCAGTGTGCAAGTGCCTGTGGGAAGTCAGTTTCTTTACCAGTGCCTGTCATCTGAAAATGCAACGGAATCAAATCTGGAAGGGGAGTCTGTGAAATGTGGATTCTGGCATCTCTTCTGAGTCCCAAAAGATTTTGAAATGGGGTAGTGGAAACACCAGACTGGGTAAAGTCTATCTAGCACACTCTCTTAGATCTACAGGTTTTTAACTGGGCTTCAGATTCATACTCAGAAGTTTACCTTTTGCTTTGATGACCTAATCAGATGCCCTCTCTAGTTTAACAAGAAAAGTATGAAACGTTTTCCCAATTCCTACATGAGGTGGGTTCTCTTTCTACAGATAAAGAAAAGTGTTGAGCTTTGGGAACCTCTAAGCTTGGAACGAGAGCTGTCAGGAAGGAAAAATAAACAAAAACTTTACATGGCAAAATACAATGCAGATAGTAGGGTTACTTGGCTAAACTCTGGTTTTATGTTTGAGGCAGAACAAGAATCCAAGTTGGTGCTCTTCCCATAATGTTTATTAAGCAATTTAATGCATGCATATGCTTAATGAGTGCCTGGGAATGCAAACATCATTGCTCAGTGTTAGTAATACAGTAGAAAACCTGAAAATGTAGTTTTTATATCCAAAAAGTTTTGTGAGAAAGACAGATACTATGATACTTATGAAGAAGAAGACCAATATAGTACTTTATTTGATTTCTTATCTACTAGACTTTGAATTACTTTAAGGCAATTACAGTCACTGGCCATATGTGGTGACCCTTGAACAAACATTTTTATGTTCACCTTGATATCCTGGGCACCTAGGTTCCTAATGGTAGGTTGTTGAATGAAGCTATTTTGCTTCTCTTCCCCCTAACATATATCCCAATCCATCTTATTACTCTTATTTTACTTTCAGAGCAAGCTTTCAACCCACAGTTATCTTAGAATTTTATTTTATTGTTTAATGGCTTCTTAATAATATATTCCCCATCTGGCTTTATTAACTTCATTTAAAGTGCACAGTGCTTTGCATTTTTATAAGTCTAGTGGGTCCTGTTTGTTAATTTATTGAAATGATGATTTATTTTTATTTTGCACAATTTTAAAGCTGTTATTTATTATTTCCCTCCTCCCCCCAACATTGAAGCTATTTGTATTTTATGTGGGTATATTCATGGTTCACACTGCTAGCTGTGGAATCTGTTAATGTAACATCAATAATATATATTTCAGTTGTCTTTCTTTCTCTTGAAGCCATGCCAGAGTGACTCTAACTAGCCGATGAATAAAAATAAGGATGAGAGAGCAGAAAATACTTAAAATTTCCTCTGAAAATCATGCCAATAATCCATTCCTTTGGCAATTTTTTATAAGCTAAAATAATTTTTGTGCAATTACATTAAAATATACATTTATACTTGGTAAAATGATTAGTGATTTTGTCTACATACAGTTTTTGTTCACGTGGATTATTTTTACTAGGGGAAATAAATATTCAACCTCTTTTTCATGATCACTAATGGCAATTCTAGTCTGGCAGTTACATGGTTGAATGTCATCAATATCAGCACGAAACAGTATCAGTGTATATCTATATATACACATCTGTTTATAGACATATGTAATACTTACATACATATAAGTATATACTACTTATAATTGTTATATAAAAGATCCAAAGATAGCTATTGTGCTCTGGTCCCTAGGTTTTTTATTTTTTTTATTGCAGTTGAGATGCATTAACTCAGAACCCCCTGGTACCAAACTCAGATTTTGAAAATAGCCCAGCCCAAGAATCAGACCTTTAGCCTTAGAGTCTGTCTACTTTACATACAGTGAGAAGCCTCATCCCAATTCTGTGGGCCATTGATTACAGAGTCTTGCGGTTATGGGACCCCAAGTTCCTATTGCCCTTTACAGTATTTGGAGCCACACAATTCCAGCTCTATTGCTGAGCGGAAATCACCTAACATGTTTGCCCCCTCTCTGATTTCCCTCTTCTCCGGAAGTTCTCCTGCCCTCTTTTCCCCTCAGGGTGATGGCCTCTTTGCCTAGCCTCTGAATAGCCTTATGCTTTGGAAGGCCTCCCCTTTTGTGCAACTCTGACCCAGCATAGCCCAGTATAGCCTCCATGTGCCACTGTCCCTAGTCATCACATTTTCTTCCTAGATCAGATCCCCTAAATATCTGAAACCCCTACATGAATTATAATTATAATACTTACATATAAACGGAAAGTTATGCAACCTATCCAGTTACTCCGGTAACCTAATTTTAAGAAAAATTGGGGTTATAAACCTATTGTTTAAATGAATATATAAATAAAAATTTTAATTAAAATTATTTATAGTCACATTTCTACTATTATTTAAACAAATATAGAAGAATCCTTATGTAACATGATTGTGATTCATAATTACTTGAGTAATAAAAAAGTTGACTTTCATTAAAATAATACACGTATAATTCAACCTTTTATTTTAACATAAACTATGTATATTTCATTTTTATCTTTAGATGTAGGATTGAGCCATCCTTTTGAGGATATTTCTGCTAATTGTAGTTCCACTTTGTCTTTCTTATATATTCAACATTCTGAAAATATCATCCATAGTTTTTGGTTTCTGTTTCACTCATTTGAAGTAATAAATTGGACACTTTTGAAATAATTTGAGGATAGAATCCCTTTTGATGTTTATAAGTTTTACCCTCATTCTTTTATAGGTGCTTCAGCCACAATTAATTAAGTAATTTTGTTATATAATTTTCTTTTACTGAGTTTTTCTAAACATTAGAATTTGTCTTAGTTACAAAAACTCTCTAGACTTTTCAAACACCCATTCCGTTGGTCTGTACAATATTTAGATAAATTATTGAAGGTAATTATAGGTGTTATTTGGAAATTTGTCATAGCTGACTCTCAGTTCATCATTTCGCATCATAATAGAAGCAAAATTGGAGGTAACCTGTTGCCCTAAGGGTAACCCTTACCAATAAGCATTCAGAGTTAGTAGGTTTTATAGTGAGAATTAAGAGTAGCCTGTTAGTTATGAACTCTATTAATAGACAATTGTGTCCCCCCTCACATTCATATACTGAAGCTTATGACACCCTTTGTGATTGTATTGGAAGACAGGGCCTTTTAAGGAGGTAGTTAACATTAAATCTGGTCTTTTAAGTTGGGGCACTAATCCATTAAGACTGATGTTTTTATAGGAAGAGGAAGAGACACCAGGAATACACATTCAAGGAGAAAAGGCCATGTGAGGACATAGGGAGAAGGTGGACATCTCCAAGCCAGGAAAAGAAGGCTCACTGAAAACCTGCTCTGCTAGCACCTTGATCTTGGACTTCAAGCCTCCAGAACTGTGAGCAAATTAACTTCTGTTGCTTAAGCCACTCAATCCATGATACTTTGTTATGGGAGCTCTAACAGACTAAACACATAGTGAGAATCAGTAGATTTACAAGGGGCAATAGAGACCCTAGTTAATTGAGTTCCATTAAGAGTTTCTATTGCATTTGTAAGTATCTCAATATGATTAACTGGTTGTCAGTGCTCACCCCCAGTCCTTTCTAGGCATGACATTCTAATTCCTAGGTTTTAATTCTTGTCCTTCAGAGTGTCTTTGATTCCTATGGTCAGACAACACACCTGGGAAATGTTTTCTCCATCTTGTATACCCAGTATCTTTCTGCTGCTTTCATACATAAATTGACAGTTTTTCTTGAAACAAAATTCGTGGATAACTTCTTCAAACTTTGATAAATATTGCCTCACAGTCTCCTGGGATTTAGTGTTGTGGAGCAATCTGGGCAGAATGTATCTTACTGTTTGTACCTAGTATTATTTTTTCCCTAGGTAGTTATAGGATTCAATTTTTTTTTTTTTTTTTTGCCTTTTAGCTGTGATAACTCTACTAGATGTATTTTGATATTGTTTTCTTTTTATTGATTTCCTGAAATATAACACTTACTCAGACTGTCAAAATGAAGTTTTATTAGATGAAGAAAATTTCTCATTAATTTGATTATTGTTTCTGATCTATCTTCTCTTCTATATTTTGATTAAGCTTTGGGAGTCTGTTCTCCACATGGTTTGTTTTCTTTATTCTGATTTTAATTCCTTTTATTTAGTCTCTTTATGTTTTAGAAAAATTTCTCATAGTTTCTCCTGTATCATTAATTTGATTTTCTATAGTATCTGTTTTCCTCTTTATATAACATTCAGAAAACGTAGTTTAGAAATAAATAAAATATGCTTAGCCAGTCCTTATCTTGACTTTCCATTTTACTGGTAATTTATTTTAGGTTCATATGTGCAGAGCCTTTGTGATAACATAAAAAATATATTTTATAAGCTTTTTTCTGTTCTTGAAGCCTATATTTGAAAGAAAAACAGTGCATAGTCTTTATGGAAGTGAAGATTGCATTCTTTGAAATTCAGAATTTCTCTTTGGTCCTTGATGCTTCTGGCTTTACTGATTTTTATGGGGGAAAGTCTATATCAACTCTGTCATTCACTATTTGAGGTTTTTTTTTTTTTAACAAGTTATTTCACATTTCTGTACCTAAATTTCTTTATCTACAAAGTGGGATTGATAATAATGGTGTTGATCTCATAGAGTTGTATTGAATATTAAGTCAATCAATGTATTGTTCTTCATTTTCATGGCCAAGAAGAGTATATGGCACATAGCAAAAATTCAATAATGATTGTTTTGAGAAGAAGCATATACTGATCTCCAGGAGAAAAATGTTTTATTTTTCTACCCATTCTAACTTGCTCTGTAAGAGTAGTGCATATCCAAAGTAATTTTATCTGGTCATTCTATGATAGTTAAAACAATTTTCTGGCAATTTTAACCATAGAATCTCATTTTAAGAATTGAAATGTTTTACACCTGCCTGTGGAGCCAAAGCTGCTCCCCTCTCCCAGCTTAGGCCTGCTTTAGGATGGAAGTCCATAGCAGAAAGGTAGGCTTGTCAGCATATTTCATATTCCCCAAGCTTTGTGATCCTCTCCTTCATCCTTGCCTTCTGGTTCAGATTCTGATCTGTCCAGGGTTGGGGTCTGAAGCTATGGCAGGTGAGTGAGAAGAACTATCCTGAAGGAAAGGTCTTAATGAGGTAATTCTCTTGTAACACACTATTAGAACTTTCTGGGCATACAGATTTTCAAATGGACTTGCTTTCTTGGCAAGCAGGAGTTCTTCAGAAGTTGCCCACCGGGACTTCTGCACTGCAGTTTTCACTAACTTGAACATAGAACTTTACTCTAAAACTCCTGATTTTCCACTCCTCCTGAGTATCAGAAGCTTCATAGGGCCCCCTCACTTTGTCAGGTTAGAACCATTATGAAGCGGTACTCCTCTAACATAGCTGCAGCTGAGTGACCTTCTAGTGCATACTGGACACTCCCCAACCTCATCTTCCCCAAGAGGGAAAGAAGTTTTAGGTTCTACACTGAAGGCATTATAATAATCGGCACCAACTCTGCAGCATTCATCCTATCTGAGTTACTGAAAGAGAGTTTTAATTAATAACTAATAGATCCATTACTACAGGCAGCAGATGTTTGGGACTCCCATAAGAGTCTGTAACACCAAGAAGGAGGAGAAGCATCATTTAAGTCTTTACCATTGGCCATTACACAGCATTGTTACCTCATGCTCTCCATTGTTTTGGTGGCAGTGCCTTACAGGAGGGTGTGTTGTCTGGAAGAAGATGGTGGGAGATTCTGGTGCTAGATGCTGAAAACAACATTGCTTAACAGACATGAGACAAGAATTAACCTTGCCTGGAAAAATGGAGTGTTCAGGGCAGAAGCAATAGCACCTGCTTGTGATTGTTGAAGCAGCAATAGCATATGAAAATGCAGAGTGCCAAAGATCAAAGATATTTGACAAACCTGACAAAAACAAGCAATAGGGAAAGGATTTCCTATTTAATTAATGGTGTTGGGAAAACTGGCTAGCCATATGCAGAAAGCTGAAACTGGATCCCTTCCTTACATCTTACACAAAAATTAACTCTAGATGAATTAAATATTTAAACATGAGACCTAACACCATAAAAACACTGGAAGAAAACCTAGGCAATACCATTCAGGACATAGGCATGACTAAAGGACAAGGACTTCATGTCTGAAATACCAAAAGCAATGGCAACAAAAGCCAAAATAGACAAATGGGATCTAATTAAACTTAAGAGCTTCTGCACAGCAAAAAAAAACTATCAATGAAACTATCGAACTGGCAACCAACAGAATGGGAAAAAAATTTTTGCAACCTACCCATTTGCAAAGGGCTAATATTCAGAATCTACGGAGAACTTAAGCAAATTTACAAGCAAAAAAACAACCCCATCAAAAAGTAGGCAAAATATATGAACAGACAGTTTTCAAATGAAGACCTTTATGCATATAACAAATATGAAAAAAAGCTCATTATCACTGGCCATTAGCAAAATGCAATCAAAACCATATTGAGATACCACTTCACAACAGAATGGCAATCATTAAAAAGTCTGGAGACAACAGATGCTGGAGAGGATGTGGAGAAATAGGAAGGCTTTTACGCTGTTGGTGGGAATGTAAATTAGTTCCACTATTGTGGAAGATAGTATGATGATTCCTCAGGCATCTAGAAATAGAGATACCATTTGACCCAGCAATCCCATTACTGGGTATATAACCAAAGGATTATAAATCATTTAATTATGAAAACACATGTACACGTATGTTTATTGCAGTACTGTTCACAATAGCAAAGACTTGGAACCAACACAAATGCCCATCAGTGTTAGACTGGATAAAGAAAATGTGGCACATATACACCATGGTATACTATACGGCCATAAAAAAGGATGAGTTCATGTTTTAGGAAGCTGTATTAATTTTTATAACATCAAGCTACTATTTAGTAACTTTAGTGTTCTTACAGAAAGTGAAGTATTAGTATAACTCCCAGGTTTTCCTGATTTTTAAAAAATTGCATCTTAAGACTATACATAATAAGTGACAACTATATTGCTAAATTTAAAATTGCTAAAATTTTAAATTTGATACAAAGAAACAGAGATTTCTCTGTATTTCTTAACAAGAAGCATTACATTATTTTTTAAAAAATTGCTACACTTAGAAGGCATTTGCAATTAGCCATGGTGGCTCACACCTGTAATCCTAGCACTTTGGGAGGCTGAGGAGGGAGGATGGATTGAACCTAGGAGTTCAGGAACAGCATGGACAACATAGTGAGGGCACATCTCTACAAAATCTAAAAAAATTAGCCAGGCATAGTGGTGCACGTCTGTGGTCCCAGCTGCTCAGGAGGCCACAGTAGGAAGATCACTTGAAATAGGAGGTTAAGGATACAGTGAGCCATGATCACACCACTGCACTACAGCCTGGATGACAGAGCAAGACCATGGGTCAACTATTCTGGTCTTTAAATTATTCATTTGTTTTTAAAAATCTGTTATTCCTTGTACATTGATTACTCTTTTTTTAATAACATTTACCAAAATCATGCTAATCCATTAAATCCAAGCTAATATTCTTCTTGCTGAAAATTTTTTCTTGACCATATTAACAAAAAACCAAATTCTCCTTCTTAATTTTATTAATTGTGTGATGTATTTTATTTTACTTCCATACATATCTCAGTTCTACTACCGAATTTAACCAAGTTGTAACTCCCATGGCTCTCTAGCACCATGCATTGTGTGAAGCAGAACATAAGCAACACTAATAAATTCATGATTTTTGTGTTTGAACAGAAAACTAAAATTTAAAAATCTGTAAGTATACTTTCAGGTTTATTATTTATTAGAAGAAATACAACCCTATTTTTATATACAATATAAAAATAGGCAAAGGATGAAAAAATAATTTTATTAAAGAGCAAATACAAATAGCCATTGAATATATGTGAAAGGATACCAAACTCATTGAGAGTTTGGGGTTATGGAAATGAAAGTCACAATGTGAGACTACTTCCTACCATTAGATTGGCAGAACTTCAAAAGATTGACAGCACTATCTTCAGCAACAATGTGGGCAAAATATATGCCATGAGCTTGCTGTGGGAGAAGTGAGCCTGAATGTTTTCTTGGAAAGCTACATGACAATGTATTAACAATACACACACACACGCACTCACAGACACACACATATATAGTGTGTGTATGTGTATATATATATATATTCTTACACAGCCTATATATGTATATATACACACACCATATACACACATACACACACACTATATATGTGTGTGTATGTGTGTGTGTGTATATGGTGTGTGTATACATACATATATATGCTGTGTGTCTGCATATATATATTGTGTGTATATATATATATATATATATACACACACTATCATATATATAGCTGTGCGTCTCTCTATATAAAAGCTGTATGTAGCCGGGCGCGGTGGCTCAAGCCTGTAATCCCAGCACTTTCGGAGGCAGAGGCAGGTGGATCATGAGGTCAAGAGATCGAGACCATCCTGGTCAATATGGTGAAACCCTGTCTCTACTAAAAATACAAAAAATTAGCTTGGCATGGCGGCGTGTGCCTGTAATCCCAGCTACTCAGGAGGCTGAGGCAGGAGGATTGCCTGAACCCAGGAGGCGGCGGTTGCGGTGAGCTGAGATCGCGCCATTGCATTCCAGCCTGGGTAACAAGAGCGAAACTCCGTCTCAAGAAAAAAAAAAAGCTGTATGTATATGTGCCTGTGTTTGTATATATATTATTTATATATGGGTGTGTATATATGTGTGTATATATATATATATATAAAATAAAATATATATGTGTGTATTACATATGTGTATGTGTGTATATATACATATACACACATACATATATATATATATATATATATATATACGTATATATATGTATATATACATAGGTATATGTATATACATATACATTCCATTTCCCTAGAAATGGAATTCCTGGATGAGAAGTTATCTATATGTACATTACATATATATCTATACACATATATATGTACATATATATATTATATGTACATATAGATAACTTTTCATCCAGGAATTCCATTTCAGGGGAAATGGAATGTATATGTATAGACATATACCTCTATATATACATATATATATACGTATATATACGTATATACATACATATATACGTATATACATACATATATACATTACATATATACACATATATGTATATATACATATATAATATATATACATATATAATATATATACATATGTGTATGTGTATATATACATATATATGTGTATAGATATATATGTAATGTAAATATAAATAACTTTTCATCCAGGAATTCCATTTCTGGGGATGTATCCTATAGAAATAAGAGCAAAAATACTATGAGAGCGACTATTATAGTACCTTTGTAGGGGGAAAAATACTGTGGGAGTGATGATTATAGTACCTTTGTAGTGGGAAAAACTAGAAATAAAGTAAATGTTCCTATAGGCTAAATAAAACAATGGTTAAATAAATTTAATATGGCAGTTGAAATTATCCTGGAATTAAGAGTTAGTTCTAACACATTTGGCTTGGAAAGTAAGGTTACAAAATTACATGCAGAAATTCTGCCTAGGTTTAGACATGGGACTATAGGATTATGATTATCCCTTGCCCGTACCTTGTCATTGAGATCTCATCTCTTCTGGCCTCTTGTATTTGTCTGTATTCTCTAGTGTTTGATAGCATGCTGTCTTCTATCTGTAGCTAGCTATTTTCATGTATATAACTTGTCTTTTTAGCCCCTTGACATGTTTTGTGTACACTATTAAGGCTTACTCTTTGTGCATAGTAGGCAGGCAAGCATCTTTCTTGTTTGATTGATTGATTGAATGAAGCTTGTTAATAGATGACAGGTCCGTAGACCTTGGTATTTGTCAGTAAAATGATTTCCTATTCTTGTCTGTTTTGCACTCAGAAGTATAGCTACTCTATTCAATTATTCAATTATTTTGCTGAAAACATGAAGAGTCTATTTGTTACAGAACATAATAAAAATGTAAAGCCATTGCCATTAATAAATAACAAAACCTATGTGTCTATTTGCCAGCAGCAAGCAGAGTTTGAGTATGCATGTTGTTCAAGATTAGGTAAATCACCGCAGACAAGGAAAATTATGCCATAGCTTATGTGATCAGATCAAAACAACAGTCATTTTCTCCACCAATGATTCCTATTAAATGAATTGTATGCTAACAGTTTCCAATAATGAGTTGGATTTAATAAATTATGTACTCTTCATAACTTTTTAATGTACATTCTTCCAAGACTTGCCTGTTCCCATAAGGGAATTCATCAAACAGCCTCTGTACATCAGAAATAAAAGCAAAATGAATGAAATTGAAATGGCTGAAGCATAACTAGTGGTAATGGGATTGGTCTTGCTTCACTTTCTCTGTCACCCACCAGACATGAGAAATCTCCCACAAGAGGCTCAGTGTTATCTTTTTTCCTGAGTTTTTGTTTCTCCCATAAGTATTAGATATTGGCTGCTGACAACAACTGGATAGTGTTTGTGATTGATCTGTGGACTGCTCTATTGCACCAGAAACTTTATTTCTAAAATATAGTAGGTAAAATTAGGCAACTGAGAATACACACACACACACACACACACACACACACACACACACACACTCCTAAGGATATAAATGAGAGATCATCAACAGGATAGTTAACAATTCTTTTAAATCTTTAATCTTTCCAGTATAGCAAAGGAACATTAAAGGAGAAACAAATCAGCAGTGATATTACAGATGCTTTATAGGTTTTGAAAATCCATCCACAGAAAGTAAATTCAACTGGCTAGGATTCACTTAATAAATAAGCCTAACATTTACTTTGGCATTCTAGCTCAAATATCAGTTATTCTTTTTATTATCAACTTTATTGCATACTCAATCTAATTGAACTGAATTCTTTCCATTCAGAAAAAAAGCTCAATCTTTTGAAATAGATCATAAAATTAATTCTGTTCATTTTGGATCACTTTCCAATGTTTAGAGAAAATATTCCTAGTTTTAATGAGATAAAAATAAGGGGTCTTTATGGGCTATATATGAATGGTAAATTTGTCTTTTAAAACATGACACTGTTCAGGTAAACGTTTTTAGCAGGACCTATAGCAGGTGATGTTTGCACTTAGTAAGACAAGTGATTAAGCCAACACTGATTATTTTGGGGAAAAAAAAAAAAAAAAAACTACTGTATCAGAATTGTTAGTGATTGGATATATTAGAGACAATACTATGCATTTTCCAAACCTTTTTCTCCTTCTTTTGGGCCTGTGGTTTGACTGCGTTTCCCAATAGGTTAGGTAGGGATATATGGCAAAAGTCAACAAGGTACTGGAATATGGCCTCCATGCTCTTTCTTTCCTACCAGACTGTGTATAAGGATGTGGTATCACACTGAAAAAAGCTGGGGCTGTGAATGTCTGCACACAGCAGAGACCCTGCTGACCCAGATCTGACTGTGAAGTGAACAAGAAATCAATTTCTATGGTTAAGCCACTAAAATCTTGAATGTTTGTTAAAGCAGCTAGCTTTTCTGACTCATGTATTACATCCTAGGCAGGATGCTTTCAGATGTCACAAAAAGACCAACCTAAAGTGACTTAGTAAGGACATTTATAATCTCATATAACAAAATGTCCAGAATAGGTGAAATTGTAGTGTTCACAAATTCAGTTATTCAATAATGTCACAAAAGATCCAGACTTTTCCATTTTTCCACTCTTGTTTTTTTTTAGACCGCCTTTCTTCTTCATCACAAAACAGCTCCTGCAATGTCAGACATCACCCAGAAAAAGTAATGACCAAAGGCAGTAAAATGACATTTCCCCTCATGTTTCTCTTTTAAGAATTAAAAAAAAAAAAAAAAAAAAAAAAAAAAAAAAAAAACTTCCCAGAAACTACTCTGTAGACTTTTAAAAAATATCTCATTTCTTGTCCTTTTCCCAAACCAATCACTTGGTGGGGCAATGGTGTAGACGATTAAGATTCATCTGTGGGAACTTAGTCTTTTCTGAGATACATGGCTGGCCAGTAATATCTGAAAAAAAGCGGAAAGAGCAAAGAGAAAAATGAAAATGGCTTACTTTGTAAACAATAGTATATACTCAGATCCTTTAAAGTTTATAGTAAAAAAATTATATTCAATTTATATAGTATTTAATGTTCAACTTATATAGCATTAAAGGCACCCATTTCATTTTATAGAAGGGTGCTGTTGGTGCAGATGCTATTACTAGACTCTTTGGCATTTATGTAAAGACATGAACACTAAGAATTTAAAAATTTACAGATAGATGTGGAAAAGAAGAAAACTGTATAAATTCAAGTCTTCTCATCTGGAAAACCAGAACTGAGGAATACATTTACTCAGCTTAGTTTATGGCTTTATATGGAATAAAGTGTGTGTGTGTGTGTGTGTGTGTGTGTGTGTGTGTGTGTGTGTATATATATAATTTTTAAGTTGACAGATGAAATAGTATTTACCATGTACAACTTGATGCTTTGAAGTATATATGCATTGTGGAATGACTAAATACAGCTAATTAACATGTGCATTACCTCACAAAGTTATCATTCTTTTGGGACAAAAACTAACATCCATTATCTTAGCATTTTTCAAGAATACAGTATATTATTAACTATAGTCATCATGTTGTACAATATATCTCTTGAATTTGCTCTTTCAGTCTAACTGAAATTTTGAATCCTCTGACCAACATCTCCTCAACTACCTTCCACAACCACCCTAGCCTCGGTAACCACCATTCTACCCTCTACTTCTATGAGATCAACTTTTTCAGATTCCATATATGAGGGAGATCAGACAGCACTTGTCTGCCTGTACCTGGCTTATTTCACTTAACATAATGTCTTTCAGGTTCATCCATGTTGCAAGTGACACTATTTCTTTCTGTTTATGGCTGAATTGTATTCCATTGTGTATATATACCACATTAAAAATCCATTTATTCATTAATGGACACTGAAGTCTATATCTTGGCTATTGGGAGTGGTGCTGTAGTGAACATGAGAGTGAAGTTATCTCTTTGACATACTGATTTCAATTCCTTTGGATATGTATATAGTAGTGGGCTTGCTGGTAGTTCTATTTTTAGTTTTTTGAGGAACCTCCATACAGTTTTTTAATGGCTATACTCATTTACATTCTCACAGTATGCAAATGTTTCCTTCTTTCTACATCCTTGGCAACACTTGTTGTGGTGTATCTTCTTATTTCTTAGAGACAGGGTCTCATTCTGGCACCCAGGCTGGAGTGCAGTGGTGTGATCATGGCTCACTGCAGCCTTGACCTCCTGGGCTAAAGCAATCCTCCCACTTCAGTGTCCCAAGTAACTGGGACTACAGGTGTGTGCCATCATGTCCAGCTAATTCTTTTCTTGTTTTTGTAAAGACCAGGTTTCACTATGTTGCCCAGACTGGTCTTGAACTCCTGGACTTAAGCCATCCTCCTGCTTCAGCCACCCAAAGTGCTCGGATTACAGGCATGAGCCACCATGGCTGGTCTTTCTCATCTTTTTGACAACAGTCATTCTAACAGATGTGAGATGATATCTCACTCTGGCTTTATTTGGCATTTTCCTGATGATTAGTGATGTCGAGCATTTTTCATATACCTGTTGGCTATTTACATGTGTTCTTTTGGGAAATGCCTAGTCAGGACCTTTGCCCATATTTTATTTGGATTATTGTTTGTTTGCTATAAAGTTGTTTGAGTTTCTTATTTATTTTGGATATTAACCCCTTATCAGATGTAGAGTTTGTAAAATATTTTCTTCCATTCTATAGGTTGTCTCCTCACTCTATTGATTGTTTCCATTGCTGTGCAGAAGCTTTTTAGTTTGGCACAATCTGGTTTTCCAAAGTTGCTTTTGTTGCATGTGTGTTTTGGACCTTATCCAAAAAAGACATTGCCCAGACCAATGTGATGGAACTTTTATTCTGTGTTTTATTCTAGTAGTTTTATTTATAGTGTTTGCTCTTACATTTAAGTCTTAAACCCATTTTGAGTTAATTTTTATATATGTATGAAATAAGAGTCTAATTTAATTATTTTGCATTTGGATGTTCACTTTTCCCAATATCATTTATTGGCAAGTCTGTCCCTTCCCAATTCTGTGTTGCTGGTGTCAAAATCATTTGGCTGTAAATGCAGGGATTAATTTCTGGGCATTGGATACTGTTCCATTAGTCTATGTAACTGGTTTCATTTTTTGCTCGTACCATGCTGTTTACATTGCTATAGCCTTGTAGTATATTTTGAAGTCAGGTAATGTGTGCCTTTAGCTTTGTTCTTTTTGCTTAAGAATTCTTTGGCTATTTTGAGTCTTTTGTGGTTCCATATGAATTTTAGGATCTTTTTCTCTATACGTGAAGACTGTTGTTGGTATTTGGTAGGAATCACATTGAATCTGTAGATTGCTTTGGGCAGATGAACATTTTAATACTATTAATCTTCCAATCCATGTACATGGGATGTCTTTCTATTTATTTCGGTCTTCTTCAACCTATTTCATTAATGTTTTATACTTTTTAATGTAGAGATCTTTTACCTCTTTAGTTAAATTTATTCATAAGTATTTAATTTTTTACTTATGGGATTTAGAAAAATTGCTTCAGATTATTGCTGTTAGTGTATAGAAACACTACTGATTTTTCTGTGTTGACCCTGCAACTTCACTGAATTTATTTAATAATTCCAACAGTTTTTAGGGTTTTCTATGTATATGATTATGTCATATGTAAACAGAGGCAATTTAACTTCTTCCTTTCCAGTTTGGTTGCCTTTTTTTTTTCCTCTTGCCTAATTGCTCTGGCTAGGACTTTCATTACTCTATGTTGATTAGATGTGCTGAGATGGGCATCCTTGCCTTATTATAGAAAAGCTTTCAACTTTTCCCCATTGAGCATGATGTTAGCTGTGAACAAAGAATATCTTTCTCATAGTAATAAAATGACCCCAAAGGTCAAGAAGACAATTTAGAGCTGTTGAGCCCAATTCTATATGTCTCTATATATCATAGACAAGGAAACTAAATTTTATAATGATTAAGTAAATGTTACCTGAGCATATAAAAAAATCAGTTCCTGCAAGGAAGGAACCACAATGGAATTTCACCTGCCTTCAGTCTAAAACTTTTTAAACACAGTATAGTCCCTTAATGGACAAACATAAGTTAGAAAAAATGACAGTTATGTAAAAGAGAAGTGCATGCCATGTGTGCCATGCAGCACACCAGGCCATTCTTTAAAATACTGATAACTGTAAAATTTACTAACCATTTCCTGGGCACTATACTAAGCTTTCCACATTGGACTGTTTTAATTATTTATCACAACAATCCTATGGTATAGATTTTATTAATTCCCTTATTTATATGTGCTAAGACTAGCTTTCAGAGAAGGTAAATCTATTTTATCATACAGAATCCATTTCTCATTTTTGTAGTTTTGGCTCTTTGAGGTAACAACTACTGGGTTAACTTGAGATAAAACAAAAAACAATCAGTCAGAAGTTACCTATTTTTATCTTTGTGAAGAATAGGAGACAAAGAGAGACAGGGAGTCAAGCAGCTCAAGTTGTTATTAATGATGGATATATTTTAGAAAGAGTATCAGAAGAAATACATTTTCCCAATACAAAATTACATAGTATTTCAATATAACTGTTTTTCAATATTGTACACACTCATACTAGGCAGTCAAAGGAAACAATTTTAGGGGGTTCAGGATTAATCATCTTGTTCTTACAATCTTTGATATTTGTCTTGGGAAGTCCCTTTTTATTGTCTCCCTGTGAACTCTTGAATTTTGGTGGCTCATTCTGAGAAACAAGATGGCTGAACACAGCAACCACTTTCTTATATCACATAGATTTTCATTGTACACTGGTTAAATAATTTTTTTGGTGACATAGTAAAAAAAAAACAAAACAAAACATCAAATTATTGTCCTAATGGTTTTGCCTCTCCTACAAGTGAGAAGGTGTAGATTAATGGCCTAATAGAATTTTAGAATTATTGTTGTTTAATTTTCTCAGGTGGTTCAGAACACACATCTCAGTTGAAATATAAACAACCTCAAATTTTCCTATGCTGGTGAAATATAGGCTAAGGAAAGTTTCAGTTTCCACTTATATGGGAACATCTTTTTATAGAATGACTTCAAACCTGACCCATTCCCAAAAAGTTCTATTTTTCTCTAGAGGTAGTAATCATATTTTTTTCTACAAGAATAATTCATATTCTAGCATAATTAGTGGATGTATTTGGAAAGATGTCTTATGACATCTAAGCCTTAACAAAGTGCTACATGATGGCTGCATTACAGCTTTGATCATTAAATTCTCAGGGAATAAAATCTAATTTTTTTTATCCACCATATAGAGAAAGGTATGTATAAAGATGTTTGAAAAGTGTTTTTTTTTTTCCCTTCTTCTTCTTCTTTTTTTTTTTTTTTTTTTTTTTTGTTGTTGTCCTTTAGGTTCTGGGGTACATGTACAGATCATGCAGGATTGTTGCATAGGTACACATGTGGCAATGTGGTTTGCTGCCTCCATCCCCCATTACCTTTGACAAACAACTACTCCTTTGGACTGTTGGGTTTAATCATTTGTTTGTGCATGGCTACAGAAAATGTTCTTTACTGAATGTTAAGGGAAAAAATCTTTAGGAAAACTACAGTAATTATTACATACACTATTATTTAATAAATGGCATATATTGATTCTTTGGAAATCTTAGTGAGAGCTTGATAGTGTTTATAGAATAAGGATGCAAAATAGAAAATGTTGTTTCCATATAATTATCAGTGGCACAGGTGCCTATATTGTTGGCCATCTGAGTCATGGGGTTGTGGATATTAAAACACTATCACCACCACCAGTGTCAATGTTATATTTCAAATGGCAATGATAGTGCTTTATTTCCATTTGTCATAAAATTCTTAATTGAAAAGGAGAATTAATACATTGACTTCTTCATGCATTGCATTCATGTATTACATTCAGAATTAATACATTGACTTCTTCATCTACTAGTTCATATTTACATTTTTTTTTTTTACTTTTAGTCAGTTTAGCTAGCTAAAATTTAATTGGATATGTGTTGATTTATGTGCATCTCTTGATTTGTGGTTATGCAGATTTGTTTCTATATGTGCAAAATAACTATTTCTATTAACATTGATGGTACTGTTAAAAAAACTATTACACTATAAGAATTAATCAAAATCAGAGTTTGGAAAATTAGTTTTAAAGTATAGAATCTTGGTTGATATGGAGCTTTAAGGAGCCACATTGTTGATTCAATTGATTCCAAATAATCTAAGACAGATGATACAGCTTTTAAGATTTCCCAAGGAGAGTAGATTCCATAAGCTTCTTTGATAACATTTTCCTGCATTTAAAAATCATGGCAATGAGAAGCATTATTTTTTATTTTGCTTCATTTTTTTTTAGGTACATTTAAAATGTTTGCTTTCTTTTCTGGCTTCAGTGGGGTGGAATAAAGCTGGTTATAAAACACTGCTGAAATGCAGGGACACATTTGTCTTGTCAGTGTAGTCTTCCTGTCGTAGTAACTGGCACATAGTAGTGCTTGATAACCATTTGTTGAAAATATAAATTAACAAATAAAGTCTATATTTAACTACTTTTCAATATTCTTTTCCTTAGAGCCAAATAATCCCATTTTTAACAATTGTACAATACTGTATCTGCAATTCAGAAATTATCAAATCTCTTATAATAGTATTTTTTTCATAATGTATTTGGCAGCAAATTTTAACCTTGCATGAACTCATTGTTTTGGTGGCAAATTTTGATCTGAATTGACACGAGGATGTTTTTAGCCCTTCTTTATTTGCTTGGTATGCATATTCATATGTTTTTCTTAAGAAATATTTACAGAATGCTGCCTTTTACCTTTTAGGGCTGTTACATAACATAAGGTATATACACTCTTTTCCCTTTATAAAATGTCCACCTTCCACAAACCTCTCTGAAATTCCCTACAAATCTACATCTAGACTCAAAGACTTTGGGTACAAAACTGGGGAACTGTATTACTATTATCTGATCTTTTTAGTTATCTTAGACATCTATCTGTAAGTTTCATATACAATGCTCTACCAAGATGTCAATCAGTGCTCACAGATCAACATGAATGTCTCTTGTTTTTCTTATAATAAAGGTACATGCCAAACTTTTTCTAAGGTTTCCATGTCTCTTCTGTTTAACCTAGAGGAACCACTTACAAGAAGGGGCAGTTCAGCTTCTGTGAACGTCCCGTTTTGACCTCTCTTTTGAGAGTGCTAACAAGGATGCCAATTAGCATCAGTTGTGATAGCGAAGTTTTATGATTTTGACAGGGTATTATTTTTAAAGAAATGAAGTGTCTCACCTACTCCTTTCACACAGAGCTGTGAAGAGGAAGCTGTAAGGTAATGATTTTTGCAGTCACTTTCAATCTAGACAAACCTAACTAATGATCTTTACTCAAAAATGTCCAAATTCTGTGTTTAATGCGTGGCTTTATTATTGTTGGCCACAAAATACTTTTATAATCATAATATAGCTCTCTGTTATGTATGTATTATAATACTTAAAATCAACATGCAGTTGCATTAATTAAAACCAAATTGCTTAAATTCCAAATGGAATGGTAAGAATACATGCTATACAGAAAATCTACTATGGCATCTAGGAAAAAAAGTGATATATTTGTAAATGCAATGGAAGTTTCTATATGTTTGGATTGAGCTAGCTTTACATGTAGGCAAAATAAATGTAGAAGTTTTTTTTGAATACTAACTTCTGCAAAAGCTCCGCTTATTTTACACATACACCCACACATGGCTTAGTTAACCATATAGACTTCTCCACTTACTGTGTGATCTTCGATGATTCATTTACTGTCTTTAGCTTTTTGTTTATAAAATGGGAGTAAAAGCTACCTAACACTTAAAGCTGTGGCAATATTTAATGTTTAGTAGACATATAATAAGCATTTAATGATGGGAATATAATAATAGTGATACAATAATTACCGGGATTTCTACTGTACTTGTAATTATTGTAAAATAAAACTAAGAGAGTAATTCTGTGCTATCAAGCTATTTATACTGTCTAATTATTAATAGAAAAAATTGCTATTATTTATTTTTATTACTAATGATTTTCATGATTGATATTTACTAACATTTAAATGTCCACAGTGTTAAAGCATAAATGAAATAGTTTTCAAGAATTTCCTTGACCCACAAACTTCTGTTTTACATATTAACATTGATTGTGTTTAATTGTATGTTAGAATAACTGAATGCAACAATTTGTCCAAATATGATTATTTCCTCATGAACAGAATCTCATTATGTTTACCTCACCCAAATCAGACACATGGTATGCACACAACTTTTTAGCTTGTTGTCCTATGGTTAATATACATGGCTCCTTTGTAAAAATCAACCAACAGCTATATAATACATATCATACATGATATTAAGCATATTTTAAAATGCAAAGAGTAATGGATTTTAGCAAGGCTCTAACAATTAAAATTAGAAGTTGAAATTAATATTGAAATATTTGCAAAGGGGATAACATTTTCATTATATTCTATTATTCTGTGGGAATACTTTTTTAGATTGAAATGCCTAATCTACAAATTAAACACACACACGCACACACACGCACACACACACACGCACACACACACACACACACACACATACATACACACCTGTAGCTGCTTTGCTTTTCTGAATATGGGAGAAAAGCAAACTCTTCTACTGGCCAAAGCTATCATGTATCTGAAAGATGTTCTCTTTTGGTCAAATTGAGCGAATGGGGCTGTATGCATAATGGTGAACAGGCTTTATTCCAAAATCAACTTGATTTTGAGGCTTGACTCTATTTCTTACTAAGTTAGGCACATTACTTAAACTGTTATTTAATGCCCTAACCTTTAAAATGGGAACAATAATCTTGCCTCAGAGAGTTGTTACGAAAATAAAATTAATCAATCCTGTCATATCTAAATTTCGTAGCAGAAACTAAGAAATACATATATTTTAGCTTATGTCTTAAATAATCAAATACCTAATAGACATAGAGAAGAGACTAGGAGAGTATACTAGGAAACACGCAGCACACAGGTTGATAAATGAGATCAGGAAGCGAGGCACAGGCTCTATCAAGGTGCTTTTAAGGAATACCAAAGTCCTGAATAAGGCTGGGTGGGTCGGATTACTGCCCCCTAGTGGACAATGTTGCATTGTCCGGCCATCTCGAAAAGCAGGACAGTTTGCTGTAGACCTTATGATTCAGCTCCGTGTCCAAAATCTTACTAAAGCATCAGCCTAAGGGGTCCTTTGGCCCATATCATCAGTCTTCACAACGAAGACATTAGGATGAAGATTTTTATACCACCACTCCCATCTCCTTTCTCTTAACCCTGTGCTCAACTACTTCTCAGGTCTTATTATTATCCTAATCTGCTCCGCCTCTGCACTGATTCTGATATTCCCTTCTCTCACTGAAAAAAACCGTTTGTGAAAGCGTGACATGTGAGTTTTAAAGAATAAGTAGGAATTAAATATTCAGAGTTGTCAGGCTAAAGGAAAGGAGTCTTCCGTTTTGTAAGTCCTAGAATGCTGTAGTAAAAAATTTCAGCGCATGGTTTGCTATTCCCCAGGAGAGGAAACCCTGAGGTTAGGCTACAGCCCTAATTCTGACTGGCTAAGCTGCCACTTACGGTAATGATGGTCATTGTGACACAGGGCTTCAGTTACAGCCACCAGTGAGAAGCAGGAGATAAACAGTTTTGATTTTGTCCTCGAACACAGTTTATGGATCCAGGAGGAGTGCTTCCTTGGATGTCACATTAGCAAAAATGACATTGAGCAGAGTCATTAGCATGTTATTTTGCTCTGGGAAAAGCATATACTGGACATTTTCATTAGTGTAAAGTACGACATTATGTTTAACCTTTTTCCCTCAATATTTAGAAGAACAATTTGGCACATTTTGTGTTTTCTATGCCAATTATCAATTGATTCTTTGTTTTTTGTTAGGCTCTGGTAAATGTATCACATACATACACACTCTTAAGCAGATGTGCATTCTCTTGTCACTATGGATCCCAAGTTATGCACTATGAAATTGTTTTTATAAACTAAAAATTTGCCCCAGTGATTAGGAAAGTATGTCAGTGATTTGGGAGGTATGTAGAATCTTAAAACTCAGATTTGACTCTTTCTGGGCAGAGCTGTTCAACAGCCAATGTAAACTTTCTCTTCAAGAAGAATCTCATTGCAGAAGGCTGATAACAGTTCTCATGTGAAAATAAAAGTAGACACTGACAGTAAGAATGACCAACATGGAGCTTTGAAGTCACACAATGCGCAGTTAACAATAGACTATTTCCGCCAAAGTGAACATCTGCTTAAGTGTGAGTCAGAATAACAAACAGCTCTATGAAACTTTCAAAAGCAGAATGCTATGATTCTGGGCTTAGGGTAAATTCAATTAATAATATATAAAAATTATGAAAATTACTAGTATTAGAAGTTAGATTAAAATTCATGTACATGGAGCCACAGGCTGTAGATTTAACATGGGGTTTCAACTAGTCCCCAAATAAATGAATAAGTGGGGTCACAAGGGTTAGCCCTGCCTGTTGTATCTTGTCAAACCTAGGGTTTTGTTAGATGTACCAGGAGGCCTACAGGAAAATTACCACAGGTGAAAATGAAGAGAGAGTTATCTTAAAGACTCAGAAGAAATATAAATCTTTGAAATGATTTATAATAGGAAATGGAAAAAATATTTTTGAAAGGGAATATGCTCATTATGATATAGAAGCCGAGGCAAAAATAAGAGAGGCTAAGATGGTACTACAGCCAGATGAGATTTATGGGCTATTAGTTGAGGTTAAAAGTGATCTGGTTGAGGTTTAAAAAGTAATATTAGGATAATTTGATTTTCAGTTATAGAACCAAAGTGTGTCCTGTTCCTGCTCTTTTTGTCCAAGGAGCAAAAACAATGTTAAAATCTAATCAGTCATGGTAAGGGTGAACTTTTCTAGAATGTGAAACATAAGGATAAAATGTATAAGATGATGGTAGACATGGAGAAAAGAGAATTAAGGGATGGCTTAAGATACGTAAGTGATCTAAGAAAGGAAACACTTGGAAAGTGTCTACTCATTCTTTTCTAATGTTTTTATTTCATTCTGTTCAAACGACTACTATTCTCCACTTAATTCTCTCAACCCAGACTTCTTTTTCTATAATTCCTCTGAATCTGCTAGAATTAAGATCATATCTATTTCTTTAGTCTTAATTCAATAGTCACATTGCAGAGCTCATCTAAGCCTACTTATCAACATCACTTGACACAGTTTATTACTTCTTTCTTGAAATACTTCCTTCTCTTGGCTTCTGTGATACCCCACTGCTGAATATTCCACTTTTCTGGCTGCTTTTTTCCAGTGTCCTTTGAGAGCTCCACTTTTGTTCAAGCACCAAATATTGGAATGCTTAGTCCTGAGTCTCCATCTTTATCTGCAATCATCTAACTGTCTCCCTAGTGATGTTACTGCCAAATTTAGGTCTCCATCTTTAATTTACGTTTGTTATTGTTGGTCTGACTCTTGATTTGTCTAGGAAGTAAAAAAAAAAACTCTCAAAATCAACATGATCAAAAAAAGTTTCTGTTTCTTCCTCTAAACATATATTCCTTCCTGAATGGTTCACACTTTAATAAATGTTCCCAGTAACCTTCTAATTGCTTGCTTTGAGAAACCTGCAGTTATTCTAGAATTTTTTTCTTTCCTTTACTGACCTCGTTTCCATGTCCAACCAAAACATAGCTTCTGTCCTAGTCCAAGTCACTGTCTTTTTTTTTTTTTTGCTGGTTCAAATGTTTTATGGTTTCTTATTGTTCTTTATGGGTAATTCATTTGCTAACCATCAGCCAGAGCAATTTTCTAAACATGTAAGTCAAATAATGTACCTAAACACTTTCAATTCCTTCCCATTGCACTTAGAATATAATCCAATCAAAAAGGCACAGAAAGATTAACAATAAAATTATTAAGGGCAAAATGAATGAATGGATAAATAAATAAATAAATGGAACCAGAGTGGGAATATTAATTTTAAGCAAGATAAAATTCAGGACAATCAAATAGTGATTAAAGGTTTTTTTAATTGATAAAATGAAATATACAATGCAAGTTAGAAAATTCATAAACCTTTATGTTCAAAGAGTATAATTAGCATATGTAATGGTAATAGCTTAATATGAATGTTTAATATATGTCAGGCATTATGATGAATGTATTATCTTATTTTTACAAAAACTTCATTTCCAAGGCTCTTTCACTGATTACAAAACTAAAGTCTCTAGTCATGCAGCTCACAGAGAATAAAGCTGTAGTGCCAGGTAAGCTCTGTTTCTATAGCCTATGCCCTTTCTACTATGTCACACAACCCAGTGATCCCAAACATTATAGGAGAAATTCAATACAACAGCAGTGGGAAACTTCAACTCTATTTTGACAGCTTTGACAGACCAAGTTGATAAAAACAAATAAGGGCATAGACAACTTTGAATAATGTATTTGTTACGGGCAGATTTCAGGAAAATATCTCAGACCGAAGCTGGCTGTATTTCCTTTTTGTAGGAAGAAAATCAGTTTAATAGGCTGAAGTTATTATTTTAAAACAAAATATATCAAGGCCTACACATTCGTTCCAAGATATAGACTGTTTATCTTAGTGAAAGAAGTTTTCTTTCAAGAAAAGTAGTGTCATGTAGTTTCTAAAAGTCTTTTGCTGAAAGTCTGTTGGATCATTATTTTCTTAAAAATTTGTTGTGTCCTTCTTCATGGGCAAATTATAACAACCATTTGGTGTGTCTGGGTTTATTAACACATGAGTTAGGATATTTTATTTCATGGTACTGACCATTAAATATTGATAACGTCCTCAGATTCCACCCTCTTTTTTGAATGTTCTCATTTTGCATTAGTAAGGAGACTAGATGTTTCATATGGATGAAAATTATTTACAGTGTGGATGTTATCTGCTATTATGCTTTATAGAGTAAAAGTAAGACAGACTCTCTTTAACAGCCTAAGTTTTTCAATGTCTTTAAACTTAATGCTTCTTTTCATGGCTGCACCTGCTTCAACATTCATATGAAACTGAAAACATGATGATAGTATCTAGTGAGATGGGACCCAAATGTCTAACAGACATTGATGCATGAAAGGCACAGCCTAGGGACAGGCTTCAGATGAGAGGTAGACAGCAGATCTAAGTGAGCCCAGGGGCCATCACCCTCTTGGTTATCATGAGAATCCTGAGAGTTCATGGTGGACATAAATGGGTTCAGCTCTCGCCTAGAGCAGGCAGGTTTTTAAAGCTTTTCTTTGCCTTTGAGTTGGCTGAGCCTTTTTTCTTGGTTTTAAGAGGCATTCTAACTTTTAAAGATTTGTTTCCTTTTTTGACAGAAAGCCATTAGTCCTTTGGGAAAGGGAAAGTTTCTTCTCTGATTTCTGGCTACAATCCTACTAGTCTGTGGAAAATGGGACACACACTTTTAGATACCTGATGATTTGAGGGTAGGGTGTTGATAGACCTTGGTTAGAGATGTGGAGCACCAAATGACAGGTCTGACCTGGACTACTTGCTGCTGTCACATTTTAATACATGTGCAGCTGAGGCAGGGGCATTGTCCTTGCTTCAGTCTATAGCACTCTATCTTGGATTTTTACATAAAGAGATTGAAGAGGTAGATATATGAATAAAGAAATGAGAGCTATCCAAAATGTATAGATTAGAAATAAACAATTGACTTTCTTTATGCTGGTCTCATCCAACTTGAATTAAGTTGTACTGCCAGAATTGAAATGAATTAACTGTAAATTTAGCATATCTTTTCTTTACTCCACTGCTTATCATCTCAGAGCCAGAATAAAACCTTTAAGCTTGTCAGTAGTAAATTAGATTCTTTAAGGATACTAGTATTCTTATTTATCTTACTCCCCTGAATAAGCAGTGGAAAAAAAATCTAGATATGTGTGTATTTGAACTTGGGACAGGCTTGATAACGCCTGTTAACAAACTAACTACCACTTTTACTCCCATCCTGTTTTTTGTTACTTTAAGTAGCATTTTGAATATAAAATGTTATTAACATATCTTGGTGCTTAATATTCCATGGCTTTCTCCTATTTGCCAATTGCAGACGAAATGCTAGGGCTGAACGTTTGTCTAATTATTATTTTTTAAATCAGGTGGATAAACTTGTTCTGTGGACTATCTTCAGTCAAGAGAATATGATCTCTGTGTAAAATGAATAAACATTCCCCTGATTAATCTCAAAGGCTCAATGAGGCTAAACCAACCATAGAAGGGTGTTTGTGTGCATGTGTGTACTTTGATTAGAAAGAAAGAATAACCACATGAAGCCTAAAATTCTAAGTAGTAAGTTTATTACACAATTTACTTTTGAATTGCTTGTTAGATTAGCACAAATTAACAATAAATTGTGAGATACATGTGGATTCATTTATTCAGAAATAAAATATTTTTTCTCCTTTTCTATATTTATCTTTTATATAATTTTATGATATATAAACAAAGCAAGATCATATTTTATGCTTTTCTTTTTCTTTTCTTTGAGATGGAGGCTTGCTCTGTTGCCAGGCTGGAGTGCAGTGGTACAATCTTGGCTCACTATAACCTCTGTCTCCCAGGCTCAAGTGTTTCCTCTGCCTCAGCCTCCTGAGTAGCTGGGACTACAGGCACCCACCACCGCACCTGGCTAATTTTTTTCTATTTTAACAGGGATGGGGTTTCACCATGGCTAGGATGGTCTCAATCTCCTGACCTCGTGTTCCAACAGCTTTGGCCTTCCAAAGTGCTAGGATTACAGGTGTGAGCCACTGAACCCAGCATATTTTCTGTTTTTTAAAAAAAGATAAAAAATAAATTGAATCAGAATTTTGAAAATATTTATTTATTTATTTATTTATTTATTTATTTATTTATTGTGCTTTAGGTTCTGGGATACATGTGCAGATCATGCAGGATCGTTGCATAGGTACACACTTGGCACTGTGATTTGCTGCCTTCATCCCCCTGTCACCTACATCTGGCATTTCTCCCCATGTTATCCCTCCCTGATATCCCCACCCCTTCCACTGTTTTTCCCTCAGCCCCTGCAACAGACCTGAGTGTGTGATGCTCCCCTCCCTGTGTCCATGTGTTTCCATTGTTCATCATCTGCCTATGAGTGAGAACACATGGTATTTGATTTTCTGTTCTTGTGTCAGTTTGCTGAGCATTATGGTTTCCAGATTCATCCATGTCCCTACAAAGGACACAAACTCATCATTTTTTGTGGCTGCATACTATTCCATGGTGTATACGTGCCACATTTTCCTTGTCCAGTCTATCGTCGATGGGCATTTGGGTTGGTTCCAGGTCTTTGCTATTGTATATTTTTTTCTAAATTAAAAATTTTGGCAGTTTTTATACTATAATATTTTCCATTTCTACCTATTATTTACATTAAGACTCTTGTCAAGAGGAATTTATATATCCATCTATCCATGCATCCATCAGTCATCTGTAGTAGACCTCCTACTCAACATTTTCTTAATTGATTTAACAGATGAATTATGTTTTCCATGTAAACATACAGTTTAGTGCCCTTGACAATCTGTAAGTTCATTGCCCATAGCATATGCTCCACTTTGCAAAAAAAAATTTACTCTCATCAACTGAAATGAAGATTGGCTCTAACATGTTTACATCAGTAGGGCTTGTTAATACAAACACAAAAGTTATACATAACACAAGTTGGTGAACCATGTATGTAAATGGACAGTAATGTGCTGAAAATTAAGTTGAATACTTTGAGAAGGACTTCATATATGTAAATGGCTAAAAATTGTGTGATTATTTAAAAAAAACTGGAGAAACAGCAAAAACAAGAAGTTTGACACTCATATTACCTTATCGATGTCCCTAGGCTCTGTTTATACTGTAAATAAGTGGAAACTGGATATTGGCGTGCATTAGAAACAGTTCATGTAATAAAGACTGGTCAACATTCCAATTAATCTATGGGCAATTTCAGACTGGTGAATGGTTGCTTATGTTTTTAAATAAAAATATAATGCTTATGACATTTTTATCTGTTTATTACTTTTTATGTATTCAGGTGTATGTTTTTAATAATTGCCACTAAAACTATCTCTTTTGATTAACTGACACACTGTGACTCTGGCTCTTGTATACTGGGAGGATTTCTAATGTATTTGTCTATCTCTATGCTTCTTTCATATAGAGTTGAAGATGCCTGATTAAAATCATTATATCATTATCATTGTCTATAATGATAACACACACAATAATAATACATTCAGATTTTTATACAATTTAAAAAGTATAATTATTCAAATACCTAAATCAAAACACTACTGAATTTTAATTGTTTTTAATGAAAAAAGTTGAAATACCCTTAACCAGATGTGAACAAATAAAAGGTTTGTCCTTTCTCCTCACATTCACATTCTAGAGATTCTTTTCTTGTGTCTCTTACTACATCAGACCACTGGGTTGCTTGGATGCCATTTTTATTTCTACATTCTTATCACAGTAAAAGAAACTATGCTTCCTTGTCTTCAATTACTTATAGTTTAGATTTTTAATTTGAGTCTAAGTCAACAGGACTTTTGGAGTTTTGCTTCTTTCAAAATTGCTAAAACTTTCCGCATGATTATGACATGACTTTGTGCCTTTGTCTGGGGCCTATCACTTCTCTCTCTCTCTCAATTGTGCTTTGATCTGCATTTCTGTAACTTGGCAAAAGCCTGCCATAGCTATGTCTTACATTGATTCTTTCTGATCAGTTTATGCACTGCCTGATCAATTGGCTCTATTGTTCTAAAATAATCAGTTTTTCATTTCACTCATTTTGTGGGTAGAGAAGGACTTCCAATTTGAATCAGATGTATAACATAATTTTATTAGATGGAGTCATAGAAAAATATGTCTTGCATTATGGAATTAAACATGACCTCTGGCTGTAGCTTCATGGAGTTTTACTGTTTAATCTTTTCATGCTCACTGTTGTGGAGATCATGAGAACACTCTTCCACATTTTCACTTTCAAAACCTGGTAAGCTTGTAAAGTTAGAAATTAAATTTTCATTTACCTACCTTTTATATTTCTATTTCTCTCTATATAATTATTAATGTGTTTTTATAAATGTGTGTGTGTGTGTGTGTGTGTGTGTGTGTGTGCGTGTAGCATGGAAGGATATAACTAATTGAGGACTTTCTCCTCTCACAAAAAATCAGTGGTCTAACAAGTAGAGGATAATAATATTTATTTTTCCTCTAAACATGATTTGATTTTGTTATTTGCTATATAGAGGCACCAAAATGAGTAACAGCTCCTGAATGTATTATGAACCCTCATTTGTAACCATAGAAAAAAAGTTCTGTGTATGTGCAAATGATAGTTTATCAATATAGAGCAATTTATGCAGCTCATTAATCTGTGGTGGCAGCTTTTAGCCTGTCTTCCTTTGCTACTGGTTTTATATATGCATTTTTTTTTTCTGGAGACAGATTAAAGCAGATACAGAAGTCCTTAGAGTAAAAAATCCCTCTCTTCTATCAACCTCAAACAAAATTATACAATCGTGAATCTTGAAACAACCTTGGATTAAACCTAGGTTGAATTACCTGAGAGAAAATTATTAAAAATTCTAAGAAAAACAGATCTGTAAAAGATAAAACTATTTTCTACTTTTTAGAAATTATTTTACCTCTTTTTAATTATTTTCAGAGGGTCTTATGTCTTCTTTATATCTGATACAATTCTTGGTGTATCCAGTTTACCTTCTTGAAACTTTAAAGCATAATGCAAACTCAGGGGTGATGTTCGCCTTCATAGGATTTGTTCTTAAATTAATACTACAACATTTTTGTTAAAATGATTGATTTTATTATTATTAGAAATTCACAGTAGTATTTCTGAAAGGGAAATGGTTCAAGTTTTAAATTTTCTAGTAGCTGCTTCCTTCTTGTTTCTGAAACCATAAATGTTTCTCCATCATAGTTCCAGAATTATCTGTGTAAAATAAACATTACACATTTTATTTTTAGACTCAGCAACAGGTCCAAATCTCTACCAAAATTCACCACCTTAAGGTGGCCAGACTAAGGTTTTTTCTCCCTGGACTCTACTCTGGACCTGCTCCACATTTCTAGGTCAAGGGTGTTTTCCAAAATTGATATGAAGGAGCGGACCCTTCTTGAAGAAACATGCACCTGATCTTGTTTGGCTTGTGCCATTTTAACATTAATCTCTTCAAACTGACATTTTAAAAAGTCTTTTTGGCTGGGCTTGGCTCATGCCTGTATTTCCAGCACTTTGAGAGGCTGAGGCGGTTGGATCATGAGGTCAGAAGTTCGAGACCAGCCTGGCCAACATAGTGAGACACTATCTCTACTAAAAATACAAAAATTAGCCAGGCATGGCGGCACACACTGGTAGTCCCACCTACTTGGAAGGCTGAGGCAGGAGAGTTGCTTTAACCAGGGAGGCAGAGGTTTCAGTGAACCGAAGTTGCGTCACTGCACTCCAGCCTGGGCAACAAAGTGAGACTCCATCTCAGAGAAAAAAAAGTACTTTCTTCTGGATTGTATTTTACTTGCTTACTATATGTTAGAATACTACAGGTCTCTATTCTATGCACTCTCTTTAGTTTAGCCCATTGTGTTTCATAGGGTATAAATACGGTCTATGTCTGGATAATTCTCAAACCTAAGCTATATTCCTGACATCCCAAGGAACCTTACAGTTCCTTATTCTGCATTCTATTTGATATTTTCACATGGATATTCATTAGACATTTCAAACTTAACATGATTCATATAGAACTCTTGATTTTCATTCCATGTCTGCGTTCTCTTACTCCTATCCACTTCAGAAAATGGCAATGTCATTTATCCATGTGCTCAAGTCGAGCATCTAGAGATGTCTTGCTGAATAGGTAGCTGTCAGTTGCATGCAGTTATTTAAATTCAAATTAATTCAAGTTTAAAAATTCCAAATTCAGTTTCTTACTTGTGCTAGTTATATTTCAAGTGCTCATCAGGCACATATGGCTGATGGCTACCATAGTAGGTAGCTCGCATACAGAACTTTCCATTATGGCAGAAAGCTCTATTGAACAGTGCTCATCTACATGATTTATCCTTGTCTTTCCCTCACTAGGCATCTCAGGTCCTATTTACTCTATCAAAATTACGTATACATTTTAAAATGTAATTTTAAGTTCAGAAGTACAAGTGCAGGTTTGTTACATAGGCAAACTTGTATCTTGGGGACTTGTCATGCAGATTGTTCCGTCACCCAGGTATTAAACCTAGTAGCCATTAGTTATTTTTTCCTATCCTCTCCCTCCTCCCACCCTCCACCCTCCAAAAGGCCCCAGTGTGTGCCGTTCCCCTCTATGGATTCATGTGTTCTTATCATTTAGCTCCCACTTGTAAGTGAGATGATGTGAGGTTTGGTTTTCTGTCATGTTAATTTGCTAAAGATAATGGTCTCCAGCTCCATCCATTTTGCTGAAGATGACATAACCTCATTCTTTTTTTTTAATGGCTACATATTATTCCATGCAAAGATATGGAAAATTATGTGTGTTATTCAAGGAATTAAAGGCTAATTAAATTCATATATATATGTGTGTATATATATATGTACCTATATTTATGAATTTAGGATAGTCTTTTATACATATATACACACACATATTTAAAATTTGTGTGTGTGTGTATATATATAAACATATAGACACATATTCATATGTGTGTAGTAATATTCTCTAATTCTTTTTAACCCTCAAATTATCACCTTTGTTAAAACCACTATTGTCTGTCTGCTTATCTTTGAGCTTAGTCCCTTTTAAACTGTTTTTTTTGCAGAGGAGCCAAGAGGATTTATTTTAAAATATAAATTGTCATGTCACCCTTTTGCTTTAAGTCTAAATTCTTTACTGACTTATTTCTCATAGGACGTAGTCTAAACTTCTTATCTTGGCTCATATGTTCAGTACAACCTGGCTGCTGCCTACCTCCTGGCCTTATTTAATAGGTGTCCCTCACACACTGTGCTTTAACTAAACACAGTTCCTCCTTTTCTTTTTGGAAGAAAGCAGACCCACCTCATCCCTTTTTAGGTATGTTCCTCAAGCTGTTTTCTCTATCTGGGATGCTCTGTTTTTTGGTCATACCATGACTGCCTCTTTCTAGGTACCGATATCTCAGCTTAGAACTGCTTCCCCTAACCAACCAAATCAAGAGTAACCTCTGGACCCTTTTCTAGAGTTGGGCCATGTAACTTTTCTTAATTAACTGCATAGCTTTAGCTTTTAATTCTATTTTAGTTTAGATAATATGTATTTACTTCTTTATTTCTCTAACTAGAATTTAATTTCCATGAGAACCAGAATATTATTTTTTTTGGCCACTTTATCTCCATGCTCAAACAAGTACCTGCACATGGTAGAGGATAAATATTGATTTTCCATTGAATTCATATGACAGGTAGTGTGAAATGGAAGAACTACGAAAAGGAAAATAATTTTGACTTTCTGGATGTTTCTTTTGATTTTATCTATGATTTATGAAATTGAAATAAGATGTAAGCAAGAGTGTGGTGCTTTGATCTCCCCAGTTAAGATTAGAAATAACATTAGTTGATGCAACTTAAATGAGACTTCCAGAAAGTTTCAGTTGTTCGTTGATTTACTCATAATTTCCTGAGTCATGGAACAGTGCAAGTTTTCTCTTGTAAATAAAAACAAAATACCCTATAAGGATGACCATAACATTGTTGAAAACTATTTTTAATGAGTTTTCCTTTCATATCTGTAATATGACATCTTATAAAGGAAATACAAAATGTAAAAAAGTTCTTAAAGATAAAATTCAAATTTATCTCATTTTTAATTTTATAAATACATAATTTATACTTACTGAACATAAAAATAAATAAATTTAAAGTTATTCAGTTAATACAGTGTATGTTCTCAATATTCTTAATATCTTTCAAACATTTTACTCTTCATCATGGTATAAATTTGTATGAAAAGGTAGGTAAATGCATAATTTGTCTTCTTTTAACATTTCTATTCTTAAAATTTCATATACTTCTTTCTATCCTTTTTGCATCAAAATTTTAAAGTATACTGTGTTCATATTTTATGGAATGGGATGAGATAAAAATAAGGCCACTTCAGTGGATATAAACAAGTCTTTATCACTGTTCGTGGGCAATACATTTTAACTTCGGGGCAGTAGTCTTTAGATTACCTAGAGCAGCATTTCTTTCTGTCTGGTTCTCTGACTAACAGTATGAGAATCAACTGGGTGTATATGAAATCAGATTCCTAAAACTAATACCCATAAAATGAAATCTCCGGGGATGGTACATAGAAATCTGCATGAAAAAAAACACTCAAGGCTGGGTGTAGTGGCTCATGCCTGTAATCCCAGCACTTTGGGAGGCTGAGGTGGGAGGACTGCTTGAGCCCAGGAGATCCAGACTAGCTTGAGCAACATGTCTTTACAACCCTGTCTTAAGGACCTAAAAATAGAAATCCCATTTGACCCAGCAATCCCATTACTGGGTATATATCCAAAGGATTATAAATCATTCTACTACAAGGACACGTGCACACGAATGTTCATTGCAGCACTGTTTACAATAGCAAAGACCTGGAACCAACCCAAATGCCCAACGATGATAGACTGGATAGGGAAAATGTGGTACATATACACCATGGAATATTATGCAGCCATCAAAAACGATGAGTTCACGTCCTTTATAGGGACATGGATGAACCTGGAAACCATCATTCTCAGCAAACTGACACAAGAGCAGAAAATCAAACACCGTATATTCTCGCTCATAGGCGGGTGTTGAACAATGAGAACACATGGACACAGGGAGGGGAGCACTACACACTGGGGTCTGTTGGGGGGAAATGGGGGAGGGGTGGGGGGTGGGGAGGTGGGAAAAGATAGCATGGGGAGAAATGACAGATACAGGTGAGGGGACGGAAGGCAGCAAAGCACACTGCCATGTGTGTACCTATGCAACAATCTTGCATGTTCATCACATGTACCCCAAAACCTAAAATGCAATTAAAAAAAAAAAAAAAAAAAAAAAATATAGCCAGGTGCGGTGTTGTGTGCCTGTGGTCCCACCTCCTCAGGAGGCTGCAGTGGGGGGATCACTTGAGCCCAGGAGGCCAGCTGCAGTGAGCCAACTTTGCACCATTACAGTCTAGCCTGGGTGACAGAATGAGACCCTGTCTGAAAAAAACAAAAACAATAAACAAACCAAAATTCCCCAAACAAACAAACAACACTCTAGGTGATTTACTTTATGTACTCTAAGGTTTGAGAATCAATATCTGTTTGTAATGAAGTTCAATGAAATCATTAAAAGCAGACTTTAGTGGTCTTCATATAAATAGCCCTACAGTGTTGAAAGTATAGTTTGATGCAATATGAATAGGAGCGGCTTTACCTGAAACACAATAAGCAATATTATGTGACAGGTGCTATCTCTTAACCCCAAAAGCTCTCTTATTAACCTTATTTTTGAACTTGAAAGTCCTTTATTATGGATCTTTTAGATTTAATAAAAATCAAGATTGGATTAAAATTAAAATGTCTATTTAGGAAAGCAATAGTTTCCAGCTATTAAAAATTTTACCGTGAATTCTGTTACTAGATTAATTTCTGGAAAATAGCAGGACCTGAATGATTGAAGCAGAAATAATTGAGTTTTATTTGTGGAGAGGGTTCAGAGAACAAGGAAACTTGGCTTAGTGCAGGTTGAGTAATTAATTCAATTCAGAAATTAGTCTTGATAATTGTGTTAGATGTAAGAAAGAACAGAGATAAACCTCGTTATCTTACATCATGTAATTTAAAATATGTAAAAGGTAATATATGTACCCAAATATTCCATTATATTAAATATAAACTGCCACAAGACATACATGAAGAGGACAAAGGAGGAAGTTATTTGCAATAGGTTATAAGGTTTCTTGGAGGACCTAACATTTAATCTTGACCTTTAAAATAGATAGAATGTGGATATATGAAAAATCCAGGAGAGAATCTGATATGACTGGGCATAGATGTTAGAGGAATTGAGTGTTCACCAAGAGAGTACAAAAGCTTAGATTAAGGAGTAGGATGAACACTGATAACAGAATACATATTTTTTCTTCATATCAAACATTTCATTTATGTTCAGTTGTTTACAGATACAAATATTGCATTTTGGAAACCTTATCAAATGTCCAAAAATACTTCTCAGACATAAAAATGTGAAATTTCAGACTAAATACAGATATACTGCTTCCAGGGAATATTAAAAAATTCAAGTTCATGCTACTGACTATGACATATGACCTTTTGTTTATTTCTAAATGAGGGTGTGTAAATTCATAGCCCTGATCTAGTCAAAGCCTCCACCATAAAATAGCTAACCTCAGGTGGCCACTACCATGGTAAGCAGGCATGTGTCCTTGAAAGGTTATTATTTCTTCATTGGTGCAGGAGATAAAATATTACTATTTTTGATTTCTAACTAAAATAATACCTTTTCTAGAGCCTGTTATTTATAGATTTAAGAAAAATTAGAACCTGGTTCTAATTTATTCAAGTTGCTCATGACAATATAGCAAGCTTGGGGACATTGTCAAAGAAGTTTCCAACCTGCTCCCCAATGTCAGTGACAAAATAGAAGATTAAAAACTGTAGCTGTTATTCATCTATCTTTCATGAAAGGGCAGCATGCTGAGGTTATTAGAGTGATAACACCGTGAAACCATTAAGAGAAGTTTTGAATGTTTTCCTCCAGGATGAAAATAATTAATAAAACCTAAATAAATTATGAGATTGAAATCTAATCTAATTTATTAAATTTAGTTTTTCTTTTCTCAACTAAAAATGAACAAAGTTGACTTTGCATTGAGCTAGGACTAAAAGTATGCAAGATTTATGAAAAGAACTTAAAAATACTTTAAAGTTACAAAGAACAGAAAATGACGTTAGACAGTAATTTGCTCTTCCCTGAAGAATTATATAGTGTTTTAATTTAAAATGTATTACTTATGTAGGTTATTTATACTTGAAAATTTTATTTGTATATTTATTATATAAGAAATTAGATAAACAGGCAAAATGGTGAACAAACATCCAACTCAAATTAGAAATGTGAACACATTCAGAGAGCTGACTTGTGGACCACAAAACCTAAAGAAAGACGTGGAAAATCTACCCCATGACTTGCAAAAAATGCAGGACATAATAACCAATGAGATCAGAAATATAAACAAAAAAGAAGGAAAAACAGTATCAACACTGGAATAACTATACTAATTTTGAGGCAGAGGGAGAGGGTAACAAAAGAGCCCCCAATGTGGAACAGCTGGTCATTGAATCAAAAATGGACTTTAAATGGAAACACAGATGGCTTCAACACTTAGCACAGAGAAAGCTGTTGCGTAGAGATCTAGGATATTGACTTTGACAGTACTCTCTTTACTTTGCATTGCCAGTGATGTTATTCAAATTGAATGGAATATCCAGGAGGGCTGACTACTTGCCTAACATTCCTTTGGTTCCATTTCACGCTCTTTAAATAGGTGGCCAATTGCATGCTCTCAGATAATTTAACACATAGGTGAGACATCTCTCTATCTGATATTATACACACATATGTACATATGTTAGAAGAAAGGGTATTGACATATTGGCACTTTGCTTTCTTTTGGCAATAATGATTCAAAGTGAAAACTGTTCTAAATATCTTTATTACATGAAGTTTAAAAAATTTCATATTCAACTCAGAGTTGAATATAAGGATTCAGGAATAATTACATAAATCTTTTTCTACAGTACATATCCAAACTAGATAAGAAAGTCAGCCATAGTTAGATAAGCAAGTGACGCTAGAAACATTTCCGTCATGTATCTTTGACTTGTCCTATATGATTTAAAGAAGTGTTAGGTATTTAATCACTACATTCACCTAGCCGTATTTTACATCTAATCTATAAATCCATTTAATAATAGAATTTATAACAAAACATTTAGTAAACAAAATACCTGCAAATAAATATTTTTAACAAGACTATTTTTAGAACCATCTCGCTTTATGTGCTAGCTTTATTTCTAGCTTTTTGTACAGTAAAGGAATTATTATTAAAATCAATGACTCTGACCATAATATTGACTTGTTTGAAAGTCTAATAAAAAAGGAATGCAATTTCTTCCTGAAAAAATGCATCTACACACAGCATTCTTAAAATAATTTTCTTAAGGTTTAGCCTCTGATGCCATATACTTGAAGTCCCTGGATCTCAATTTTTTTTTTTTTTTTTTTTTTTTTTTTTGAGACAGACTCTTGCTCTTTTGCCCAGGCTGGAGTAGAGCGGTGCAATCTCAAACTCCTCACTGTAACCTCCACCTCCTGGGCTCAAGCAATGCTCGCTGCAACCTCTGCCTCCTGGGTTCAAGCGATTCTCCTGTCTCAGCCTCTTGAGTAGCTGGGACATCAGGCATGCACCATCACACTCAACTATTTTCTGTGCTTTTAGTAGAGATGGGGTTTCACCATGTTGGCCAGGCTGGTCTTGAACTCCTGACCTCAGGTGATCCACCCGCCTCAGCCTCCCGAAATGCTGGGATTATAAGTGTGAGACACCATGCCTGGCCCTAGGATCTCAAATTTAAAAAGCTCTTATTGAAAGTAAATTTATAGAAAATGCTAGAAATCTTTTATTTAACATGAGTAACAATGGTGGAATTTGGATGGGATGGTAGAGTTTCTCTTTCCATTTGCCTACGTGAAGCCCTACTCATGTGTTTAAAAATCCCTAATAGTTGATTATCTAGTTCTCTTTTTCTGCTTTGGTTGTCTGAAAGTTCTGCTTTGTAACATATTAAAAATCTGCCTCTTTCTAACTTTCATTAATTCTTTCTAATGCTGATCTGTGAAATAATCTACAACTGTCTTTCTTCTTTCAGTTCACAGATTTTTAGGTTTTTCTTAGACACTTAGTTCTTTGAGAGAAAGAATCGCCCTTAAAAATCAGTTTAGATTAAGTCACTCAGTTTGCAAATAATAAAATTGAGACAAAAAAAAATAAAGACATGTTTTATGTTTCCTAAAAATATTTTACCCAAATGCCCTGTGTGCCTTTAACCTCACATTAAAGCAGATTCTCCATATGACTCTTTACCTTTCCCTAGTCCTAATCACATTTCTCAAGGCGCTTCAAATGCATGGCACCAGGAATCTGTCACCAGACCTCATCTGGGGCTTGGGTAACAGGCAGTGGAGTTTGTAGTAGCTTTGAAATGGCCAGATTTCATCCAAAAAAAGTTTTTAAAAATATTACAAATAGCTATATATTAAGAATTTTTAGATAAATACCTGCCAGTTGACCAGTTTTTAATTTGTAAAATGGGCAGCCCTAAAAGGATTAAGTAAAAAAAGAAAAATGGGGCCACTCAATAACATTTGATGACCTTTTTTGAATACTTATAATGTGTCAGGAACCTAGCTGAGTGCATTAAATGGGTTATCTCATGCAGTCTTCTCAGTAACATTATGCAGTAAGTACCCATTCAGTATCATTTTTAATGCACATTTTAAAAATAAGGAAACTGAGGCCCAGATATATGAAGGGAACATAGTTCGAAGTGTGAGAAGGAAGATGTAATCTCAGAAAGCTCTGCAGACTCACAGGTTTAAATTACTCCAAGGTAATGCCTCATTCAATTGATAATAGCACAGATATGTCACTTCTTATATTTTATTATAAATATTTTATTATAAAGCTAAAAAATTAAGACAAACATTTAAAATACAGAAGTAGATATAGCTACAGTAATCTGTACATTCCAGATAGCATTAACCAAAATTAATTATATTTTTATAGGGTATTTTTATAGATAAAATAAATTCTAAATTTGGGGTGATAACATAACATGATAACGGTGTTGAAAGCTGAAGTTTAAAGATAACTGCCAGACTTCCCTTCTGCCATTAAGGAAGATATTTTCCTTCTGTGAAATATTTTAGCAGAGTACGTAGCATATAGCCAGATTAACAGCTGCATTTCCACTGTTTATATATGATTATAAAATTGATTGGCCAATATGATATTGTAAAGCTTCATAATCAACATATCTCCTAGTATTTTAAAACTTTGAGTAGATTATTATGTTACATGAGCCACAAACTGTAAAGCCTGAATATACTGCTAACTGCACTTTACTGCTTTGATCAAGTATAATGTACATAAGTTAATCTAGCATCTATTTAATGATGTGCATAATTGCTGTTGTGCTATGTGGTAATTAAGCCTGAATGGACAACAGATGATTATAATTTTACATAGCCAAGCTAAAATTTTATAGCTCTTCTCTTTTTTGTGTGTGTTATTTCTTCAATACTTTCATAATCGGTGGTGCTGAAAATTTTATCTGATACCACATAAAAGTTAATCCTTACTCCTCACAGCCCGCTCTTCAACCTCATAGCTACTGTCCACATCCACCATGTTCTAAATATGACTTCTCTACTGTTAAGATTCAACTAATACAAGTCTCTCCTCTTGCTGTATTTCTGCATCCACATCCTGGAGTTAAGACCCATTTTCCCTTTATGCAATCTTGCTCCACCTAAAAAGACAATATAACATATATTTGAAAAGCATAGACTATGGAGTAAGGCAGATCTGGCCTTGAGTTTACTCTCTGCTACTCCCTATTTGGGTAAAACCGAACCATGTATCTCACCTCTTGAATCTCAGTTTCTTTTTCTGCAAAACGTGGGATGAGCCTGATACCTACTTGAAAGTGTGAAAATTAAATAAGTCAACAGGTGTGAAGAATTTGATTGAGCCCCTGGCACACACTTATTGCCCTGTAGAGTGCAGCTGCTGGCATTATCCTTGTATCTCAAGTATATTGAGTTAATCGGCAGACACAATGAGTGAATTCAGATGTTTTCTCACTTTTCCTGGTCATAAAGATTAGTAGAGCAACCCTGTACACACCCTGAGTTGGGTGTATGGTGGATACTATCAGAGGGAGGGAAACAAGTACAAAAACAGAATACTGAAACTGTGAAGACTTGCTTTAAAGTGTCCAAATTTATTCCCATGCTATGCTTTCTTATCTTAAAGGCAAACCAAATTTTTGCAAGAGTTATGTTTTCCTATCCATGATGTAGTTTAGAAAAATGTTCCTCATAATTACGGTGTAGTAGAGAAATGATAAAGAGAGGTAGAAATGGTAATGATATTGATAATATTTGTCTAGATTTTATAATGCTCTAAATATAGGCAAACTCTGACTCATGATTAGTAGAATTAAATAACAAACAATGCAAGAAGATTTTATGACTTTACTTGTTTTTCTACAAGTCAGTAAGAAACAACAAACCAAAGTGCATTTTAATTATCAAGGCATGATAGCCTGTAACTAAATTTTGTATTAAAAAGTTACTGGTGATTAATCAATATAATTGAAACCATACGTGTGCTAATTCCTAATTGATGACTGAATGTGTTCCTTGTCAGAGTAGCAAAGCAGAATAATTACATGCCATCATTCTAGCTTTGAGGAAATTGAGGATCCATGTCAAAAGAGAAAGCTCCAATTCACGGATTTTATAAATTATTTGATCAGATTTCCAAGAGCATAATTGAAAACATATTATAGGTGCATGTGGGAATTTTCTTATTTATTCTAACTGAAAAAGTAACAACGCATAGCTAACCAACTGGAGCCAAGTAATTTCATTGTAAATATAGTGTTATCATGTTATGAAGTGGCCCTAGCTTGGATGTTTTTAAAAATATTGGGCCGGGCGCGGTGGCTCAAGCCTGTAATCCCAGCACTTTGGGAGGCCGAGGCGGGTGGATCACGAGGTCAAGAGATCGAGACCATCCTGGTCAACATGGTGAAACCCCGTTTCTACTAAAGATACAAAAAATTAGCTGGGCATGGTGGCGCGTGCCTGTAATCCCAGCTACTCAGGAGGCTGAGGCAGGAGAATTGCCTGAGCCCAGGAGGCGGAGGTTGCGGTGAGCCGAGATCGCGCCATTGCACTCCAGCCTGGGTAACAAGAGCGAAACTCCGTCTCAAAAAAAAAAAAAAGAAAAATATTGGACCTTTTTTATTTGATAGAATAATACTTGCCGAAGATAAGTAAGTTACTTTAGGAATGATAGATTTTAAATATATTTACTTATCAAAGGTAGAATAATGAAAAGATATGTCTTTTTTTCGTGTACTAAATTTCACTTATGGTAACATCTTTAACTTACTGTTTTGGAATGAAGGTGTGTATGTCTAGACAAACATTGGACCAAGAATTTCAATTACAATTATCACTAAAAATTATAAATCGTTCTTCTCACTCCTTAATTCATTTCAGAAGCAATTATTGTTGTATTCCGGGCTTATTTTAGATAGTGGTGATACAAAGTTACATGAAATGTAGAATCCATTTTCAAGGAGACCCTAGTCTAGAGCGTAAAATGGATGTGCAAATGCTTAATACGAAATATGATCAACATATGTGTGAGATATAATAATAGATAAAAAAGAGATTAATAATTAGTAGGGCAGTTGGGTAGATTAGGGAAGCTTCAGCCACTCAAAGTGGTGGAATTATCATCTAGGGTTCTAGAGTATACAAAGTACCCACGGAACACCCAATGCACATGTATTTATTACATCATAGCAAAGTATTAACAGCAAAAACAATCACTAACAACTACAAAATTCAAGAGCTGAGTGGCATTTTATACATATAATAGATCTGTATTTTTTTCTGAATCACTTGAGAGTGTGCCTTTTACTTTAGGCTGTATTTTATAAAAGCAGGTTATTGTTTTGTCATTATCCAAGTCAGATAATTTAACACAAATATAATACAATTTTCTGATGTGCTATCCATATTCAAACTTTGAAATTATCTCAATACCTCTTATTTTTCCAGCTCAATCATCCAATCCAGGATCACACACCTGTCTGAGTATCATTGCCTGTTTTGTTGTCTTTATTTTGAGATAGTTCTTTAGCTCCATTTGTCTTTCAAGATATTTACTTTACTGTTAAAGTACAGGTTTCTTGTTTTGTAGAACATTCCTTAGTTTGAGCTTGTCTTTGATGTTTCCTCTTGATTAGAACAGGTTATAGAGTTTAGGCAGGAACACGCAAAAGTGATATTTTCTCAGTGAACTGCATCAGAGGCTGTATCATGATAACTGATACATGATGTTAACTTTCATCACTTTGTCAAGGTGGTATCTGCCAGTTTCTTGACTGTAAAGTGAGTATTTGATATATAAGAAAATTTGGAATATTAAGTGTCTCAAAATGAAGTCACTTATGAGTGACTCAGCCTACAGTGAAATTGCTGACCCCTCGAAGCGATAAGCATATATATAGCAGACAAAGGTGATAAGGGAACACCTGCTGTGGTCTGATAAGAAAGTGAAACCAAAGGGCAGCAGACATAATGGCTAGAGCCACTGCTTTGGACTGCCGTAAGAACCACTGCTGTGTGGTTAAGTCACCTGCGGAAGCTCTGCCCATAAGTCTGAGGACTCTTTTTGACCAGTGTCAGTGGCTAGAAGCTCTGCTGGGCAAAGAGCAGCAACACTTTCCCAGCCCCACCCTGGGGTACTGATCTCCTGAGTTACTCACTGTGGTTCACTTGCACGTCCCACCCCAACTTATTACTGACTACATGTTGGATATATTTGCATATTTTTTGGTGTGTGAAAACTGCAAAAATCATGAATTTGAAAGCATTTAATTTGCCATTAAGTCATTGTGAAACCTGACCCCCACCTCCATCATAGCACAACTAGATAGATTAGAACCTGATGTGATAGTACTTTATTATTATTTTTTTTAAATTGCATTTTAGGTTCTGGGGTACATGTGAAGAACATGCAAGATTGTTGCAAAGGTACACACATGGCAGTGTGATTTGCTGCCTCCCTTCCCCTCACCTGTATCTGTCATTTCTCCCCATGATATCTCTCCCCACCTCCCCACCCCACCATCCCTCCCCCATTTTCCCCCAGTGGACCCCAGTGTATTTGTGGGGACATAGCTAATGTACCCAATCCCTTAGAAATGTAGGCATCAAAAATCACATTAATGTAAACCAAAATGAAAAGTGGAAAAATTTAGCCCAGTGTTGTCTCTGGCTCTTGTAATTACAGTACAAACAACTTCCCTGAACTCTTTATGTCCTTTGTCCCTCATTCCCTGAAATTTTAACGTAAAAGACAAATAGGAAGTTGTAATTTTCTCACCGAAAAATATCTGATGGTCTTGCATCAAATCCCAGCATTGCGATAGTTGTTACACTGAATACATTAAGTTTTTTAGGGTGTCTCAAGATTCCTCAGCAAATGAACACCAGCTTCTTTTAGTCTCATCTTTTGCCACGTGCATTCTGCAATACCCCAGAGTCCCTAGACTGGCTGTTGTTCTGGGATACTCAAAGATAACTACCTCTCTTCATTTGTGTATATTTATTCCTGTGTTTGAAATACCCTTTTCTCTTTCTCTTTTTAGGACTATTTTGTTCTTTGAAAAGAAATTTAAATGATACAATTCGTCTTCTGTGGTGTGTTTCTCATTCATACTAATCATTCTTTTGGTATGTTCTCATAAGTATTGCTTTCAGATTCTCAATGACACTTATCTCAGTATCTTGCATTTATTTGCATGTGTTTTTTGTTCTTCTCTTGATTGTGAATTTATTTAGAGAGAACAGAATTCATGTCATACATGTTTGTGTTTCCTGTGAGTTTTAGCTTGCATCATGTCCTCCCCAAATTCATATATCAAAATCCGAATCCTCAGCATGTGATAATATTAGGAAATGGGGCCATGGCAGATGCGAACAGTTAAAATGAGGTTATACTGAATGAAGTACAGTGGACCCCCAATCCAATAAGGCTAATGTCCTTATGAAAAAAATAGAATTTTTTTTATTACATACACATGCAAATTCACATGAATAAACTGAGAGAGAATGCCAGATAAAGACAAAGGCACAGATCAGTGTGATGTTTCTACAAGCCAAGGAATGTCAAAGACTGCCAGAAAATTACTACAAGCTAGGTGAGAAGCACGGGACAGAGTCTTTCTCACAGTCTGCTGAAGGAAGGACTACCTAGTAGAGTAGACACAGAAATACATGGAGGAATAAAATACTTTATATTTTTGTACATTCCTGACCAGCAATTGCTAGGTTTGCATATTAATAATTGTGTTTGTTAATTTTTTCTTTTCCTAACTAGATTATTCATCTAAATAGAATTTACATTTTTCACTACCTTTATAACGTTTTGTAGTTTGTAATGCGAGGATTGCCCCCACTAAATAGCATTAAAAATCAGTGTCTTATCATTTACCACAATGGTACCATGATTAGGAAAAGCATTTTTTGATTCAGAGATTTTAATTCAAATGTTAAAATGCCTTTTTTTTTTAAATTGTGGTTTTGGCTCTGGGGTACATATGCACACCTTGCGTATGTACATACATGGTTGCATGTGGCCAACAAACATATGAAAAAGTGCTTATCATCACTGGTCATTAGAGAAATGCAAATCAAAACCACATTGAGATACCATCTCATGAATGGAATCTTAGGATGGTTGCATATGTACATACATGCCATGGTGGTTTGCTGTCTCCATTCCCCCCCACCCTCTGCTCGCTACATCAGGCATTTTTCCTGCTGTTATCCCTCCCCATCATCCCCCCACCCTGCTGTCCCTCCCCTCTTTTCCCCTCCACCCCCCCACCTAGCCCAGTGAGTGTTGTTCCCTTTCCTGTGCCCAAGTGCTCTCATTGTTCATCCCCCGCCTATGAGTGAAAATATGCCGTGTTTAGTTTTCTGTTCTAGTGTCAGTTTGCTGAGAATGATGGCTTCTAGATCATCCGTGTCTCTACAAAGGACAAGAACTCATCGTTTTTTATGGCTGCATACTATTGCTTGGTGTCTATGTGCCACATTTTCTTTGGTTTGTCATTGATGGGCATTTGGGTTGGTTTCAGGTCTTTGCTATTGTAAATAGCGACACAACGAACATAGGTGTACATATGTCTTTACAATAGAATGATTTATAATCCTTTGAGTATATACCCAGTAATGGGATTGCTGGGTCAAATGGAATTTCTATTTCTAGATGCTTGAGGAATCACCACACTGTCTTCCATAATGGTTGAACTAATTTACACTCCTATCAACAGTGTAAAAGTGTTCCTTTTTCTCTACATCCTCTCCAGATTTTTTAATGATTGCCATTCTAACTGGTGTGAGATGGTATCTCAATGTGGTTTTGATTTGCAGTTCCCTAATGACCAGTGATGATGAGCACTTTTTCATATGTTTGTTGGCTACATAAAGCACTATTTATTGTTTAGTTATTTCATATATTGATGAAAAAATACTCTATTAAAGCTATCTACGGATGAGTAGAATGACCATGAAGGCTTCTATTCAAAGGTGAAGAAAGTAAATTTAGACATCCAGTCATCAGATAATCCATAGTCTCTTATGTATTTTTTTCTGCTCTCCAGTGATTTTGGTCTCTGCTCTTAAATATTAAAATCATTTACATAGTCAAAATCATTCTTTCCACAAAGCTCTTATTAATTGAAAACATTCATTTGAAAAATAGCACTTAAACATTTTAGCACAGATTATATATGATTGCCAGAGAGAGTTGCAGATCTTGGAAAAAGAGAAAAGTACCGGCTAAATCTACTAGGGGAATTGAGGAGGAGATTCTGGGCTGGGGCACTAGTACAGGTACCACTTTGTGATGCTCAGACTTGTTGGCCTATAGCCCTCACGGAATCTTAGGAAAGAAGACTTAAATAAAAATGAGTACACAAGAGACAATATAGCCTACTTTACCATTTTGTTGCATTTTGACTGTGTAAATCTAAATCAAAACCAAAGAAACACATATGGACAATTACATGAACTTAAAAAAAAAAAAACATTTTTTAAGAAAAGGAGGGCAAGGTATTCTCAAAGCCAAGGGATCATTTTTATTTTGTAGCATATTACAAATAGGTGAGAATTTCTAATTTCCAACTTTCCAAGAGGTCTAGTTTAGGACTAATGACCATTTATGCTTTTATCTTTTTCTTTTCTTTCTTTTTTTTTTTTTTGCTTGTAGGTTTCCTTGATATAAAACATTTCCTACTTCGCATTATGGGATATTTTAATTATTACTGAGGATGTGTTAGTTTTGTAATGTGTTAAAAACTACCAAACTCTTTGTGGCTTAAACAAACAACTATTTATTATGTTAGAAGTCCAGGTACGGTGTGGCTAAATTCCTCGCTCAGATTGAAATCAGAGTTTTGGTTTTTCTGTGTCCATCTGAAAGCTCTGTGTAAGAATCTGCATTCAAGCTGATCCAGCCTTGTTAGCCATTTCAGGTCCCTGTGGTCGGAGGGCTGTGGTTGCAGCACATTGCCATATGGCGGCAGCCAGGAGCCATTCTTAGATCTTAGAGCCACATATTCATGACCCTGTGATTCTTTTTCACTTCATGTACAGCAATAGAGAGTCTCCCTGGTATCACAATCCTTGCCCAATTGAATCTCTTTCCATAAGAATAGCTCCATCTCTTTTGAGGGCTCAACTGATGAGATCAGACCCACCAAAGACAACCTCTCATTCTTAAATTAAGCCTTTTATAATAACTGAATCACAAGAGAACTGTTTTATCGTATTCACTATCTTGTGGATGATAAAGAGCTAGAGGGCAAGAACCTTAGAGGCTATATTCTTGTTCTACCTACCAAAGAGGACTAAAAAATATTTTTTCTTATTGATAATGACATACGACGAGAACTACCTTGTCTTCAGTTTCTGCATATCCTTTTTCTAACTCAAGCCCTAATTTTGTCTCCATCAATCTCTTATAAAAGCCCCTTAACAGAAATCCCTGCTTCTTATACCTCCACCACCTGACTGTGCCATTATCTTAAGGCACAGTTATGATCACTGCAACTCCATTACTCAGTATCTTTCATTGGCTTCTTAGTGTCTCTTATATAAGAGATAATTAAATATAGATGTATAAAGTGTTAACATAATTTGCATCAAAACTTTCTTATTTACCCTCTGCTATGTTCCTTCATCAACCATAGGCTCCAGCCAAATTAATCTCAGATCTTTCTCACATATTTCTATTTCTATATCTTTGTGAATAATTTTATTTCTCTCTGGGAACTGACTTCCTTCATTTTCCACAGGTAAGTTCTGTCCATGTTTCCCAGACTTTTTAATAACTACCTTTGCCATGAAGAATATTCTGATTTCTCTGAGAACTCCTATAGCTGTGCCAATTTTTGGCATATTCACCGAAGTAGAAAGTCATAAAAATATTCTTTTATAAATTTTATAGCTTTTACTATAACCTTAAGTCTCTTGAGGATAGAGAATGTGTTTTATCACTCCTTGTAGTCTCCACAGTACCTTGTATATAGTTGGTATTAAATAAATATTTGCTGAATAATTATTTGGAAGATGTTACCCTTTAGATGCCTGACCTTCTAATAAACCTTTTTTTTTTTTGCCAGCCTAATTGATTATGAGAAATTAATCCTGTAGATTGGGTGTTTTATTAACAATAATTATGATTAAAGTAAGTTAAGACGACTACTTCCAGTTAATCACTTTCTTTGTTACCTAATTTATCCCTCTGACCCTGCTGGAAAATAATATCTTTATCCTGAAATCTTAATGAAGTTATTCACCCTGAATACCCAATTAGATTGAGCTTTACGTAGTAAATTTTCTGTTCTGAGTTCAGCTTAAAAAGGCAGATTCTTTGGCTGCTAAAATAATTAAACTTTTATCTGAGAATGTTCCTTATTAAATATACTTTTCATATATCTATATTTTTATTGTGATTATACTAAAACTTTCTGTATTATTGTAACATCTGATACATAAGTAAATCTTAGAAATAAAAACCTGTCAAGGGAAATAACTTTAAAAGATTGTGAAGAAATAATGCTGACTGAAACATTTATTTTGTTTTCTGCACTAATACAAATCACTTTAGTATAATTACATAAAGTTAACAGATAATTCAAAACATAATTCAGCCTAAAGGTTGCAATTGCTTTCAGAGTTCTAGTCACTTTTTATTGACAATCTTTTTCATACTGAAAAAGTATTAGTATTTAAGATGGTAAAGATGATTATTAAAAATGAAAAAGAAAAATGTAGGTATTTTAGAACACTGAAACTCAACAATAAACTATGAAATAAAGAAGAGTTAACTCCCTGGATTAGGACAGGTTGGATTTTAAAAGTATTTTTAATCAGAATATAAAATATAACTCAGGGATCAAAATATACAAAATGTCAGAACGATAAATAGATCTCCCACCCACAGACATGGCAGACATTACAAACTAATCATGATTTTTTTTAATGCTAAGCAGAATTTAGGCTTAGATTCATCCTTAAAACAGCATCAGTATTATTATTTTTATTTTTTCCTTTTAATTTTATTTTAGGGTCAGGGAGTACATGTGCAAGATTTTTACCTGAGGATATTACATAATGGTAGGGATTAGGCTTCTAGTGTATTGATCCCCAAAATAGCAAATGTTGTACCCAATTATTCAACCCTCTCACTCTTTTCCCGTTCTGGAGTCTCTAGTGTCCACTATTTCCATCTTTATGTCCATATGTACCGATTTGTAAGCTTTCACTTACAAGTGAGAACATGCAGTATTTAATTTTCAGCTTCTGAGTTATGTTACATATGATAATGGCTTCCAGCTCTACTAATGTTGCTGCAAGACATAATTTTATTATTTTTTATGGCTTTATGTATTTTGAGATGGGGCTATACCATATAAATACCATACAGCCATAAAAAATACCATATGTATAAATATAGATCTCACATTTTTTAATCCAATCAATTGTTGATGGACACTTACCATAGTTCCATAACTTTGCTATTGTGAATAGTGATGTGATAAATATATACCTGCTGTGACATGTAGGTATCTTTTTAATATAATTATTTCTTTTCCTTTGGGTAGATACCCAGTAGGGGAATTGTTGGGTCAGCTGGTAGTTCTTTCTGTAATTCTTTGAGAAACCCCCATACTGTTTTCCATAAAGGTTGAATTAATTTACATCTCCACCAACAGTGTATAAGTATACCCTTTCATCTACATCCATGCCAACATCTGTTTTTTTTTTTTTTTTTTTTTTTTTTTTGGCTTTCTATGAAAAGCCTCACTGACTAGCATAGAATGATGTATCATTGTGTTTTAATTTGCATCTGTCTGATGATTAGTTATATTAAACTTCTTTTTTCTTGTTTGAGTTCCTTGTAGATGCTAGATATTAGTCTTTTGCGGGAGGCGTAATTTGCTAATGTTTCTCACATTCTGTAGGTTGCCTGTTTATTCTGTTGATTATTTCTTTTGCTGTACAGAAGCTTCTTAGTTTAATTAAGTCTTATTTATCTATTGTTGTTTTTGTTGCATTTGCTTTTGGGGTCTTTGTTATAAATTCTCTTTCTAGGCTGAAGTCCAGAAAAGTTTATTTCTAGGTTTGCTTCTAGGATTTTTGTACTCTCAGGTCTTATGTTTAAGCATTTATTCTATCTTGAGTTAATTTTTGTATGTAGTGAGAGATAGGAGTCAAGTTCATTCTTTTTCATATGGCTAGTCAATTTCCCCAGCATCATTATTGAGTAGGGTCTTTCCCTATTATTTTTGTCAACTTTGTTGCAGGTCAGTTGTGTAGGTTATGTGGCTTTATTTTGGGGTTCTCTATTCTGTTCTATTGATCTGTGTATCTATTTTTGTACCAGGAACATGCTGATTTAGTTACTATAACTTTTTATAGTAACATTTTTTTAGTCAGGTAATGTAATGTCTCTGGCTTTTTTGTTGTTGTTATTGTTAGAATGGCTTTGGCTATTTGGGCTCTTTTTTGGTTATATATGAACTTTAGAATTGTTTGTTCTAATTCTGCGAAACTGACAAAGGTGATTTGATAGAGATCGTTTGAATTTGTGGATATCTCTGGGAAATATGGTCATTTTAATGATATTGATTCTTCCAATATATGAGCATGGGATGTTTTTCTATTTGTATCATCTACAATGTATTTCATCAGCGTTTTGTAATTCTCCTTGTAAATATCTTTCCCCTTCTTGGTTAAATGTATTGCTAGATATTTTATTATTATCCTAATCAAAAGTACTCAAATTTTAGATCACGCCACCTTCAGCATCACAGCATTAATCAGACAACTGACCCTGGGCCATCTGTGATATTTTTTTATGGCCATTCCATGCATTCTATGGTCAGCACTGCATTCAGGATAAAGGATCAGAAAAGCTCAAAATGGAATGCTTAAAGTGAGGCATTTATTATTTCTGAAAAACTTGTTCACATAGACTTAGAGCAGTGGAGAAGCATCCTAAAAGATGGATATCAATCATTGCACTGGATTTAAAACTAAAAGCTCAGAGAATTGTTCTACTATGCATTCTACATGAAGGCTTGATATCTGTGGAAATTAGCCTGTGACTTCAAAATTAATTACTAGCATTCTTCTGTATTATTGCAATTATGAATACAATTATGAATAATTTGCATATAGTCATTATGTTATAAACCTCAAATAGCCAAAAAAAGGAGGCTCTAATTTTTTCTTTGTCAGTTGTTTGGTCTCTAAAGTTGCAATGTAATATTGAATATTGGGTTCCTTTCTTTAATTCAATATTCTTAATGTATTTTATTTCATTATTATCAGCCATTAAAATATTAAATATTACCTGTCACAAATCCTTTAAATTTATAAAATACATTTTGAAGGCTGTGTGTAAATATTATATTTCTTAATTCTGTTAATAACTTAGGTATGTACTGTTTCCATTTTATAGATTTAAAAAAACACACTAAAAAGATAAGCTGTTTACACAAACTCATAAGGGAAAATAATCCCTGACCATGTGATAACAGTTTAGTATTTTTTTCCATTGGAGAAAAAGTCACAGAACCAGGCAGAGACACAAAATATAGAGCCATCAAGATATTAACAAGACAGCTAAAGAAATAAAATATATACATTGCACTAATTGAGCTGAATTACAACATAAATGGGAGCTAAGGACCACCTCAAGAACTCAATCTCATTTAAAATCATGACAGAAAAAATATCAAGAGGAACTCTCAGAGCTACAAATACATGGACATACAAATACATGAAAATAAAATAACTCACTCTTTTGGAATGAATTTTGAATAAACAAGAAAATTAAGGCAAAAAAAATTGGAAATGGATGAAAATAGAGATACAACATACCAAAACCTCTGGGATACAGAAAAGAGCAATACAAACAGGAAAATTTAGAGTGTTAAATGCCTACATCAATAAGATAGAAAGATCTCAAGTTAACAACCTATAATCACACCCCAAGGGACTAGAAAAACAAAAACAAACTAAATCTAAAGCTAGCAGAAAAATATAAATAGCAAAGATCAGAACATAGCATTATTATTATTGATAATGGGGATTGGAACAAAACAGATGAAGCCTAGTTACTCTATAAAATAGGTCAAATGATACTTATAAGCCATAATTTGCTGGCAAAATTCTCTCACCAAGATTCTATATATAACTCAGTCTCAAAAATTTCTTTCAAACATATATCATTTCATCTTTCTTCTTTATTTATCTGGCTAATTCTTAGCCATGAACTTTTCCCAGATGTTATGATATGAGCTGAGATGTTAAATGCATTTTGTAAGAAGATCAATGGTGCTGAATATACCTGCATAAATCATGCTGTCCTGTGTTACTTATGATGGCAAGACACACTGACTTCATTTTTTTAATAAATGAAAATATCCTTGAGATAGTTTACCTTGAACAACTCATTTTACAAAATGGTACCGGTTTGCTCCCTGGCATTGCTGTTAACTGATAGAGATGGAAATAGAATACAGGTCTTTTGGCTTGAAGAATTAACATGCCCTGGATTCTGCTTAGAGTTTTGTCCCCTGAAAATCACCATTTGGTTTATTAGCCCATCTACTCACAGGGCTTATGGGGAAGAAGAGGTCCTTCTTCTCTTTACAAAGGCCTATACATTATCCAGACCTGATTTTCCATTCTCTTCCAATAATTCAGTAAAATCTTACTTCCTTAATTTACTTCTTTGTCATCCAAACCATATTAACACAAATCCATTCTTTTTATTCACCCTACTGTCTTTGGTATTTTAAAATCATATTTTATTGGTTCCTCCTTTTTCCAGGTTTCTATACATTCTCCGTTGCATTGTGCTATGTCTCCTGATTAGTATGTGCACCTGGTCTTGTCGTATTCTTTTCACTCACAAATCTCAGTTAGACTGATTTTATACACAAATTTCAAGGAAGTCATCTCCTGTTCTTAATAGAAAAAGGTCTATTTTTCTTTACTTGGATTTTCTAGGCCTCCATCATCTGATCTTTTTTCTTCTTTCTTTGCTTCTTAATTTAGTATTTCCTACTTTATGCTAATCTCCTCACTCTTTCCAGAAGTTGCTGTGCTCATTTTTAAGTTCATACTGTCACTCTACTTAGATTGTTGTCCTGTGTTCCTCCAATTCCATTCATTGTTTATATAACTATTTAAAACTTCATGGCACCTCTATCCAAGGATAAAACTACTCATTATCTGAAACCTAGGAAAGTGTGTGTATTTCCTTTTATAAAAGAGCAAAGCACAGTGTTAGAGTATGGGCTTTAGAATCACACAGATGTGGACTTTGGTTTTGGCTTCAATGCTTATCATCTATGTAAACTTGAACTCTGAAGCAAAGTCTCCTTATTTTTGAATCGATGATGGCAGTACATGCCTAATGTCTTTGTGTTCAATATTAAGTGAGGTTAGTATCAAGGATCTACCACATTGTGTGGCAAAGTTAGCCTGCACAAACGCTAGCTACTGCTTCTTTCCCGTTTATGTTATTCAGTTCAATTCGTTACCCAGGCTGGAGTGCAATGGCGCGATCTCGGCTCACTGCAACCTCCGCCTCCTGGGCTCAGGCAATTCTCCTGCCTCAGCCTCCTGAGTAGCTGGGATTACAGGCACACGCCACCACGCCCAGCTAATTTTTTGTATTTTTAGTAGAGACGGGGTTTCACCATGTTGTCCAGGATGGTCTCGATCTCTCGACCTCGTGATCCACCAACCTCAGCCTCCCAAAGTGCTGGGATTACAGGCTTGAGCCACCGAACCCGGCCTTTTTTTTTTTTTTTTTTTTTTTTTTTTTTTGAGACGGAGTTTCGCTCTTGTTACCCAGGCTGGAGTGCAATGGCGCGATCTCGGCTCACCACAACCTCCGCCTCCTGGGTTCAGGCAATTCTCCTGCCTCAGCCTCCCAAGTAGCTGCGACTACAGGCAAGCGCCACCATGCCCAGCTAATTTTTTTTTTTTTTTTTGTATTTTCAATAGAGACAGGGTTTCACCATGTTGACCAGGATGGTCTCGATCTCTTGACCTCGCGATCAACCTGCCTCGGCCTCCCAGAGTGCTGGGATTACAGGCTTGAGCCACTGAGCCTGGCCCCTTGTTAGTATCTTGAAGGGCTCTATCTTTGGTGTGTCTCTTTCTATGACTTTTTTAATAATGGAAAAAAATACTAAAACAAATTTAAAAATCACATGGTTGGAGATTATTGTCCCTTAGGAATGTGTGTAAACCACTTTTCAATATGTTATTTTTAATCTGTAAAATGGAAAAATACATATCTCACAAGTTATTAATAGAATTAAGAAATATAATATTTACACACTGGCTTCAAAATAATATATTTTATTAATTCAAAGGATTTGTGACAGTTAACATTTAATATTTTAATATTTAAAAATATATTAAGCGTATTGTATTAGAGGAAATAACCCAATATTCAATATTATATTGCAATTTTAGAGACCAAACAAATGACAAAGAAAAAATTAAAGCGTCCATTTTTGGCTATCTGAGATTTATAACATGATAGCTAATATGCAAATTATTCATCATTGTATTCACAATTGCAGTAATACAGAAGAATGCTGGTAATTAATTTTGATGTCACAAACTAATTTCCACAGCTATTAAGCCTTCATATAGAATGTATAGTGAAACAATTCGCTGAGCTTTTAGTTTTAAATCTAGTGCAATGAATGATATCCTTCTTTTAGGATATTTCTCCACTGCTCTAAGTCTATGTGAAGAACTTTTTCAGAAATGATAATGCCTCACTTTAAGCATTCCCTTTTGAGCTTTTCTTAGCTTTCTTTTGAGCTTTATCTTGAATGCAATGGTGACTACTATATAGAATGCATGGAATGACCCTAAAAATATCACATACAGTCCAGGGTCAGTTGTCTGATTAATGCTGTGATGTGGAAGGTCCGAGCAATCTAAAATTTGAGTACATTTGATTAGGTTTATAACCCTTAAGGCACTCAAAGAAGAAATGGTATGAAGATTCTACCTTTCTTTCTTTTTCTTTTTTTTTTTTGGAGACGGAGTTTCGCTCTTGTTACCCAGGCTGGAGTGCAATGGCGCGATCTTGGCTCACCCCAACCACCACCTCCTGGGTTCAAGCAATTCTCCTGCCTCAGCCTCCTGAGCAGCTGGGATTACAGGCACACACCACCATGCCCAGCTAATTTTTTGTATTTTTAGTAGAGATGGGGTTTCACCATGTTGACCAGGATGGTCTTGATCTCTCGACCTCGTGATCCACCCGCCTCGGCCTCCCAAAGATTCTGCCTTTCTACAAGTATTTTTTGAGCTCGTACTGACATTCATTACCATTCTAGGTGGGATCTAGTGGTGAAAACCACAGAATTCTTATTTTTATGGCACTATTATTCTAGTTAGTAAAATGCAAAACAAACAACTGAATAAAAAAATATATAACACTATGCCAAGTATCCTGAGAAAAAAGAGGAGATGAAAGAAGCTAGAGAATGCAGAGAGTGATAGATTGGGGTGCTCTTTTAGAAGGGGCTCTCAGGGAAGGACTCTTGTAGAAGGTGCCATTTGAGAACCATTTGCAGCAAAGTGAGGGAGCCAGCCATACAAGACTGGAAAGAACTTTGAAGGCAAAGTGGTCAGAAATTTCAAAGTCAACAAGTGACGTTTCAGGATTTTTGAAGAATATGCAGAACTCAGTATAGTTTTCTCTTTGAAATGCATACTGTATCTGTTTCCTTCACTGAACCTGACTACTTTACTGAGAGTGTGGTTATAGAAGAACTCGTTTGAGACATATTTTGGGAGTCAGGGCAAAGTCTGATGAGTTATATCTGGAGTGTGAGGAAAAGAAGGGCTAAGGATGACTTATGGGTTTGGGATTCTAGCAACTGGATGAATAATAGAACCATTTACTAGATGTTGAGACTAAGCAAGGACCTTCCTGGTAAGATTAAGATGCTGATTTAATTCTAAATGGAGATGTGGCTTATGCAGTGGAATATATGGATCTAGAGAGCACTGAAAATTTTTGGAACCTTTTAAATCTCTAATCATTTAAGGCTAAATGAACTAGATAAATAAATAATGAATTATTAAATAAATTATCTAGACAAATAAGTAACTTTATGAGGTGAAGAAAGTTTCACTACAGTGGTCTGAGTTCAACAGGATTTTCTGGATGATGTCTATTGTCAATTTAGCAACAAGAAGAAAAAGAGCTAGAGGTGTGAACTATTAAGGACAATTGCTAATTGCTTTAAAGTATTGTGCCTGAAGAAGCATGGCTGGAAATGTACTCAAAGCTTTTAACAAGTATTTTTTTAGAAATAATTTGCTTACTTCTGTGGATCTAAATCCCACATTTGTGTGGTATTCACCTTTATAACTAAGTAGCAGAATATCGTTTAGCTTTTAAACTGCCTCACATCCTCTATTTTCCTAATTTTTTTGTAATGTAATAACCAGTACTCAAGAAGAAACAGAAAATGGCCCATGTATCAGTCAAGGTTCAATATAAGACCGTAAAAACCACTTTATTTGGTTTGAGCCAAAAGAAATTGAATACAGAAAATTGTATGCCTGCACAATTGTGTAAACGGATGGAGGAGATACAGCCTCTAGGTTGAGCTTAAAGAAATTATTCCCAGAAGAGATAGTACTTTCTATGGCCTAGGCATCATTCTACATTTTTTAAAATATATCAGTTCTCATTAGGGATTTGTTCCTCGTCACTTTCCTATCGTCACGACAAATAGTAAGGGTCAGAGCTGGCATTTGAACCCAGGCAATGCAGCTCCTAAATTCATATCCCTAACCATTGGGCTCTTTTGTTGCCGTAGGTACTGACCTAGCAACAGTAAGTGGTTATTTCTGCCAAGACCAAGGATTTAAAAAATTAGTAAATAGCTGCCCGAATTGCTGGGTCTATGACCACACTATTTCCACTGCTTCTATGCCAGCAAAATGAATGTTCTATGCCTCGAAAAGACAGAGCTCAGACATTGTGATACTGCAGCCAACAAAAACAGAAACAGCAGAGGTGGAACCTGACTGGACCTTATTTCGATTGTTGTAGATGTTAGTTCCCTTGGTGAAAGCTTGATCATTTGTGGAACTGTTGGAATAAAATAAAATGGAGATCAGGCCCGAGAGTTTCCCAACGAGACAAGACCAGGTAGGCCACATAATAAAAACTTGGCCTATTTTTCAAAATGCAAGTGAAACTTAGGGTATTTCTTGCAGTTCTTCTGAAATAATAAATGAGGCTTAAATTGCCTTCTAAAAATTGTATAAGATAATCATTTTTAACCAATCCTCTACCATCTGGAAGCCTCTCTTGTAACATCCGAACATAATAAAGGTGTCAAACTTTCTTATTTTCATTTATAAGCCATCGTATAACTGCTGTAAGTTGAATTTCTCACCTTTTTTGGGTTGAGTGTCCCGGGTTGCAATCTGTACTTTCTTTTCTGTGTGACAATAAACTTAAAAATTTTTGTAACTCAAACTGATTTTATTTTGACAGAGCCCAAACGGAAGTCTAATATGACCTTTAGCTTTCCAATCTCTTGGTTTGTAATACAGGAGTCATAAATGTGGTGCACCTCAGGGCTAATATTGTATGGATCAGGTGAGCCTGAAGCTGAGGCCCAGGCTATCAATAGATAGCAATGTTCAGAAGCGAAGCGCCAACTTTATTTCTACAAATGAACTACAGTTACAAATGGTTCTACATTTTCTTTGATGCCACCTGGGCAGATGACATAATATGCAAAAACTTTTCATTTTCTGAGTATTTCAAGAACCAGTTTAGATTCACAGCAACACTGAGAGAAAGATACAGAGATTTCCCATATAGTCCCTGCGTCTGCACAGATATGGCATTTTGGTTCTCCTTTTTCTGGTTATATAATATTATGTATATAAAATAAGTCACTGTCCTCACAGGTTACCCTTTCCTTCTCCTGGAATAATTCAGGCTTCTGATTTGCAGCAAACACAATGATATGTATATTGAAAATGGTCATACAAGTCAAGATCGACTGCATATTCTATATTATAATTTTTAAAAAAATATAATTATTATAGAAAATCAAGTAAAGTTAAGACTAACTGCTTTAAGACTGTATTTATATAGCCTCTCTGCAGTTTTAGTCTGAAGAGACAAACTCTTGGCTTAAAAGTTTAGATCTGGCATTGGTCTCCTATGCAATTTTAAGTATGTTACTTCTTTTTTCTCTAGTCTTGGATTCCTCAATCATGGGAGGAGAATAACAACCATCATGCCTCCAGAAATATAGAAAATTATAAGTGCCGAAAAAATATTTTTAGGAAATAGGGAGAAATAAGAGTGAGCCAGCTTGCCTTCAAATCCCTGACCCAGCACTTGTGAGTTTTAGGACCTTAAGCAAGTCATTTAAACTCTCTAACCTAATTTTCTCATTTATCAGATAGGGAGTTTAAAAGTAGAAATTTAGTTTGCTGAGGATAATGGCTTCTAGCTCCATCCATGACCCTACAATGGACATGATCTCATTCCTTCTTATGGCTGCATAGTATTCCATGGTGTATATGTACCACATTTTCTTTATCCAGTCTATCATTGATGGGCATTTGGGTGGATGGTATGTCTTTGTTATTGTGAATAATGCGTGCAGCAAACCACCATCACACATGTTTGCCTATGTAACAAACCTACATGTCCCGCACATGTATCTTGGAACTTAAAATAAAATAACATTTTTAAAAAGTAGAAATTTAACTGGGTTCTTGTAAGAATAAATTAAACCATCAAGAGATGTGCTGACTCTTGAGACTTCCTATAAAGTACTCAATAAATGTCAGTTATTAATGGAGTCCATTAAAGATATACAGATTTTTGTCACTTTACTGCAGTTCCAATGCTCATGATTGTGCATGATCTGAATAAAATACTTAATGAAATCCCCCAACTTTACAACCTGCCTTTAGCTCATTGTTAAGCAATGGGTTCCAGATCTATAGCTTTTTTTTTTTTTTCCTGGTAAACTTGAACTGAGCCTAATTACAGTTTACTTGTTGGGTGCCCCCCTCTCTCTCTCTTTCTCTCTCTCTCTGAGATGGAATTTTATTCTTGTTGCCCAGGCTGGAGTCCAGTGGTACAATCTTGGCTCACTGTAACCTCTGCCTCCTGGATTCAAGCAATTCTCATGCCTCAGCCTCTCAAGTAGCTGAAATTACAGGTGCCAGTCACCATGCCCAGCTAATTTTTTAATTTTTTACTAGATGGGGAGTTTCACCTTGTTGGCCAGGCTGGTTTCGGACTCCTGACCTCAGGTGATCCACCCACTTCGGCCTTCCAAAATGCTGGGTTTACAAGTGTGAGCCACTGCACCCAGCTCTCTTAAAAAGTACATTTTAGAATATCTATTAGTATAAAAAAAGAGAGACATTGCATTTTGTAGAGTCATTATTTAGGTGAGAGACAGAAGAAAAATTCAAGAAGGAAGAAATGTTGCTTTACAAAAACCATTTTCACGGTGCTTAGTGTCTAATGGCAGAAACCATGAAGGGGAAACTTTTAAAATTATGCTGCTAATGAGGCCACAATAGTCTCAGAAGCTTGACTTTAGCCTACCTTGATGCAGTGAGTATTTGCCAGGCTGAACAGAGTTTTAATAGTTTATCCATCTTTCGTGGTAAAAATATACCCTTACATAGCATTAGATAATTCTTGAGTATTAAATATATCTAATTGAAAACTAAGAATAGGCTGGGCATGCTGCCCAGCACTTTAGGAGGTTGAGACAGTAGAATTACTTGAGGCCAAAAGTTCAAGACCAGGTTGGGCAACATATTGAGACCCCCATCTCTACAAAAAATTAAGAAATTAGCTGGGCATGATGAGTTGTACCTGTAGTCCTATCTATTTGGGAGGCTGAGATGGGCGAAATTCTTGAACCCAAAAGTTAATGGCTGCAGTTAGCTGTGATTGCATCACTGAACTCCAGCCTGGGTGACAGAGCAAGACTCTGTCTCTAAAACAAACAAACAAACAAAAACACAAAACTAGAAATAAATCACTGCTTCCAGTTCTGCGAAGAAGGTAAATTTGTACAAGTATTGATATGTTTGTTAGGCCTCAAATATTCCTTAAATATTAATCATAACTCAGACTCTGAAATGGTTAATCTAACACATACACGCTCTGGAATTTGATAAGTGAATTGAATATTCACAGAGCCAATTTTTTACTTATTGCTACATAGAAGATTTATATTACATGGGCACCAGCTTTCTATTTATATTAATTTAAAAATAATAGTAAATAAAGCATGACAGATATGTTAGAAATTGAAATAGATAATGGTGTGCATCAAAGTATAGAGAATATTATCAATAATGTTAATCTCATTTAGTTATTTGTAGCAGTGGATTCTGTGTCACCAGTTGGAAGGCTTTTTATCAGTCTATTAATATTCCATTCATGATTTCATTTTCACACAGGTACTTGTAAGCTATGAAAACCTAGACTAAGAAATCTGAAAAACTTCAAATTACTGGGGCAGTTAATTCAATTCTAGAAGTCCTTAAGCTGTTCATTAATGCTGCAGCCAGGAACTTGAATGTTTAATGTATTACTTTTTATAGAAAATAAATTTTTCTCTCTGTGGAACTGTATTACAGATAGTACTGCTGAGTTGTTTTAAAGTACAAAAAGGGATCCTGAATAAGGTATGGTGATGAAAATTGTCTCTCTTTTTTTCCACTCCAGGGAGAAAAGATCATAGAGGCTCAAACTGAGTAAATTAACAGTTCAATTTCCTGGAAAAGAATCAGTAGTTTTATTTCCATTCTCTTATTTTAGATCAGAGTGGACAAATGAGTAAGAAGGACTGTGAAATGAGTAAGAGGGGGCTTGTTTGTTGATAAATACTAGTTATTTGTGGAATTTTTGAACATATCTTATGTTAGCATATGAAAGGGATTGATAGTTCATTTTAAAACAACCTCCTGACCTCACAAGGGTAATAGAGGAGCTGTTTACCGTCTATGGATATTCTGATGTAAGGTCCTATCTGTAGAGTACAGACTTATTAGCACATGGTAGGCCTTCCCATCTCAAAGAAGGTGTTAAATCATTGTGAACTCTTCTTGTTTGAAATTTCACCTATGATTTTGTGAACTGAATCCTATGTTGTGAGTTACAATTAAAGAGTCATTAAACCATCCTCTTTTGCTCAGGACAGTGATGTTATTTCAGGGCAAGTGTTTACCAGTGTAAGGCTATGAATGGATTGGTTATAAATGAATATAATTTTTTCTTCCGTAATAATCTTCTAACACTACAAAACAAAGACTGGGCTAGAATAAGTTTGTTATATGATAGACAAGTTATCTGAAAACTAGCTGTAATGCTGTATTTTCTTCTCCCTTTGTAATGTAATCACCACAGAACAACCAAAATCATCTGGTAACAACATGACCACTTTACAATTATTTTTCGCTCAAAGCCCTTGGAAAGATTCTTACTGCATTTAGGAAAAAATAACTGTTTTCTTACCAGATCCTGAACTTAGGTAAAATATTTAAAATCTGTCTCTGCTTCGCAATTAATTCTTGTTAGCTTTGTCCCATTAGCTCAGTATTCTCTTGCAACACTGCCTTTTTCTGGTCTTGGACTATACTACTCTCTTCATCACAGGACATTTGTATATGCCATTTCCCCTACTTTTCCCTACTCTTCACATATTTATGTCTTCTTGTATCCCTCAGATTTTAATTGATATATCACCTCCTTGGATGACAGCTACCAGAAATTATATCTTAGAATTGTTTTATTTCATGGCATTTGTCACAATTTACAACTATTTTTTATTTGACTATTTGATTACTTCTTTACTGCATGATTCCAGCCTTCCATAGAGTTGAAGCCCCAATGATTCAAGAATATTGCCAATCTTGTTCACCAAGAACAAAGTCTAGGACATAGGAGTCAGTAAACAAAACTGGATTTGTCTTCCTCACTTCTTACTTTTCATGCTACTACCTTTCATTACTAGAAGTAGTTCTTTTTGCAGGTATTCAGGTTGGAGACTTCGGTAATGCTGTCAGCTTATCAGCTACAGTAAATGAAATGACAAAATATCTACGTAGTTTCAGGCATGGGTTTATAACAAATGCTACAGGGTTCAGCTTGTAGAGCACATTTAACTGCAGAGGGCAGTGCTGTCTAATGTCCTGTACAACAGTCCCATGACTCCTAAACTAATGCTGTTTATTTCACATTCGATGTCCTTTGATAGATGCTCTAAAATTCTTTCATTACAGTTTTAGCAAGTGTTATGCAATTACACTTTAGAAATGACACTTCTTATAAGAAATATTGGAGTTTTAGCCATGGATGCATCACAGTGTTTCTTAAATTAACTGGATGGCCTTTTGGAAATAATTTTTTTGAAAAATTGTAGATACTTTCACTTGGTTCTAACTTCTGATTTCACTTCCTTTAATCTCTCCTTTAAGAAATGCATCTCGGATTTAATCAGATTTAGCAGTAAATACTGCAACCCACAACTGGCCTCACTAATTTTTAGAGGGTAAAGTAGATTTCACATCTAAAAGTGCTTTCTCTCATGCTCTTGCCTACAATTTTTCTGGCCTCCCATCTTCCTTAACCCATTCATGTTGTGTAACACTCTACCAGATTAATCTTCAGAGCATGTCTCTGATGCTGTCACTTTTTTCTGAACAATCTGTAAAGATGCTTGATTGCTCAATTAGAATTAGTCTTTAAAACTTTCCTAATTTTGTTGGATATCACCTGTCCCACCTTATTCTAAATGCTTCCCTATTAATTTGAAAGAACTCCAAACCTACCCACCTGGTCTTTGCTTGTACTGTTAGCAGCCAGTCAAGCCTGCATTAGGGTAAGACCCTGTAAAAATCTGGCAGAGAACTAACAGGTATGGATTTCTACCATGTCCTTGGTCTCAAATTTACTCTTTGCATGTTAGCAAACTCTGCTTTTACTTTCATGACTCCTACAATTAAACACATTTTTTGAGATGAAGAGAGACAGATTTGCTTCTGAGAGAAGTGATCAGAGAAAAGAGATGCTAAATGTAGGGGAGGAAGGGAGCAGCTGTATGAAAAATGGCTTGTCTTTTGGTACTTTTTTCAGTATTTGATGCCAATTATTTTAGTCATTAATTTTCTGTCTTCCTCTCTCCTTTAAAAATATGTAATGTGTCATTAGCCTCTATATGTCACATCTATTCATGTGTGATATTCAGAAAATATTGCTACCTTTTCAAGATGAATTTGTATTACAGCTCCAGTGAAACTCGGACAGCCAAAATTTTTATTTCCAATAACAGAACATGGTATGTTAATGACAAATTAAAAATGATTTTTTTCTTTCTTTCATTTCTTTTCTCTTCTTCTTTCTTCCTTTGCACAGGACATGTTTTCTCCTTATTAGTGAATCAACCATTAAGCAGTTATATATATGAAAGGAAACAAATGGTAGTGTAAAATAAGTTTAAATATTACCTTTGTATTCTATCATTAATCTAGCTATCATCTATTTATCTATCATTATCATTTAAATATACATTAGAATAACAATGCATGGTTAAAAAATCATTAAAATATACACAGAGAAATATTCCTTTCCTTAGTTTGTGGATTGTTGAGGTACAGGTAGACTTAACTCTTCATTTCAAGAAAATGAAATTATTCAGCCATGTTTGATTCCAGAACATTAATTTTTCCATTTTCACCTTTAAAATTTTAATGAATTTGGAAGTTACCTTAGTGTACGATGTGTGGTACAGACCTGCCTTTTCTTTGTCCAGATGGCTAGTAAATTGTCCCTCTGCAGAGTTTTCCAATTTAGAGATTCTCATGACATCCATGAGTATTAAATGAACCCTTAAAATTTCATCAAATTTTTGCATTACTATGCATTTTGTCTTAGAGGGACTGGACACTCACAAAACAATTCTGAGAACTGAGAATACCCACTGATATATGTAAAAATAGTTGTCACTTTCTTCTGTATCTTTCCAAAGCATTTTATGCATATACAAGTAAATATCAAAAAAAATTTAATTTTTTCTATATTTTTACACATAGTAATGAGCTTGCATTTTTCATTCAAACAGTATATTACATGTTGGGTATTTTTTTATAACAGTATAAAAAGCTTTTTTGTTTTTATTTGTAGCTGAGATGTATTTCATAAGTTGGACGTAACTCTATTTATTTAAAAAATTCCTACTTACGGACACTTAGGTGTTTTCCAGTCTTTTACTGGAAAGAGTTACAAACTATGTTTCAATAAGCAAAAATTTGCAAAAATTATTTAATATATTTTCAGCTATGTCTGCAGGCTAAACTTTACTCTTAAATGCTGGATAGTTTTATAAGTTTTCTAATACTACTGTAATAAATTACCACAAATGTAACTTCTTAAAATAATGCTGATTATATCAGAAAAGTTTCTTTTGCAATGTAACATATTTACAGAATCTGGAAACTGGGACAGGAACTTCATTTGAGACCCATTCTGCCTGCCATGCTAGCATGGCCCTTAGTAAGTGTAGAGTTGATTATATTTCTAAATTTGTCTTTTGATGTTTATCATTTTTTTAGTCAAATTTATTACTCCTTAGTTTTTAGTTCATGGATTTTTGAGGTACAGTTAGACTCAACTCTTCATTTCAAGAAAATGAAATTATTCAGCCATGTTTGATTCCAGAGCATTAATTTTTTCCATTTTTACCTTTAAAATTTTAATCCATTTGGAAGTTACCTTAGTTTAAGATGTGTGGTACAGACCTACCTTTTCTTTGTCCAGATGGCCAGTAAATTGTCCCTCTGCAGAGTTTTCCAATCTAGAGACTCTCATAACATCCATGAGTGTTAAATGAAAGCTTAAAATTTCATCAATTTTTTGCATTACTGTGCATTTGTCTTAGAGGGACAGGAGACTCATAAAATAATTTCCTTATTATAGAAATAATACCAGCAGATTTACGGAACTGGGGTCCCTGACTTTTGCATGGTGCAGGCTGAATCTCTGAGTTTGATAATTTTCACCTCTAAGATGAGAATGCTATGATTTCTAAAATTATTTCCCATTATGGAAATATGAGTTCCACCAAACTATTTTTTAAATAAATTATGTAGCTCTTTAAAATAAATCTTTCCTTAAACCAAATAAATATAATGGAGAAATGGGATAAAAGATTATATATACTGGCAAAAATTAGAGAATTCTCTAGTTACAAACCAAATTTTTAATTATATTACATTTCAATAATTAAAACATTTACTTTCAGTCAAAATTTCTTCAGACAGCAAAATGCATTTTTAAAGTTGTAGCTGAACTGATTAAAAAAAAATCCCCACAAAATCCACCCAAAAACCTGCTGTGAATTTGCTATTATTACTAGCAATTGTGAAGCATTTTTAACATGTCGATCACATGGTATTATAAAGTTATTATGGACAGAGCTTTCAATTGTTTAAAGTTAAATTGTATCTAACTATTTCTAAAGAAAAAGAAGTATACTGACAGTAGCTGGCAGCTTGATAAGAGCAGGTCACTGTAATAGTTGAACCTCTCTGTCAAAAGAGATTCAATACAAGCCATTTTGGATAAAACTGAGATATATTCTAAATCCCAAGGATTCTAGCTGTTTAATTTGAAGTCTTTGGGGAGTAATTTAATGGAATATTTTTACTTTTCTTGAACTTCACATAGTGCTGAATTAAAAGACAGTGTAGGAAAGAGTAAAAGTTAATACATTTTGTGCCGTTACAGTATAGTAGTTTACTTAGTGCATTGTTAATACTGAAATATGCTAAAGTTGCCAAGTCATATTACTCATGAGTCACACACTTATTTAAGCCATTAATAAAAATGCCTGTTACGTGCTAAGAGAAACAGTAACACAATTAAAAATTTATACATTTTTTGGGTACCAACTAGTATTTTATTTTCTGTATTTTTACATTAGCATAGGAAGTCATTGTTGTTAATGTATTAGTTGTGGATACGCTTAAGTTTCTGGAAGACTATAATGAAAAATGACAACCGTGACTGAAAAAAATATATTTCAATCAGGTATTTGAATGTTAACTACATTCAAATAAAATAGGATTTTATTTGAAGAGAAAGTAAAATAGGATTATTGACATTATAGAATGTACTCTGAAGAGTTTTGATTCTAGATAAAACAGAGTAAAGGTACTCACACAATCTGAAAGTGGCAAGAGAAAGCCAACACATTACTTATCAGAGATAAAATTCAGCTGGGATGACTGAGAATTCTATGAAGGCTGGAGAAAATGTTACATTCCTAAAATGCTGAAGAAAACCACTGTCAATTCACAATTCTGTATCCAGTGAAAATATTAGTCAGAAATAAAGATGACATAAAAAGGCATTATCAGAGAAAGGAAAACCAAGATAATTCCTTGTCAGCTGGTTTACTCTAAAATTTTTTTTAAAGGTAGTTTCTAGAACAAAAGGCAAATATCGGCTGGGCACAGTGGCTCATGCCTGTAATCCCAGCACTTTGGGAGGTTGAAGTGGGTGGATTTCCTGAGCCCAGGAGTTCAAGACCAACTTGGGTGACATGATGAAACCCTGTCTCTAGAAAAAATAAAAATATTAGTCAAGCATAGTGGCATGAACCTGTAGTCCCAGCTACTCAGGAGGCTGAGGTGGAAGGATGTCTTGATTACAGGAGGTTGAGGCTGCAGTAAGCCATGTTCTCACCACTGAACTGCAAACTGGGCAGCAGAGTGAGGCCCCGTCTTCATAAAAAGATTAGGGGAAATAGCAGAAAAATACTCAGAACATGAAGAATGAAAGAATAGCAACAGAAGTGAAAGCTATCTCAGTCATAATTTCCTCTTTTTTAAGTTCTTTAAAAGATATTTGGTAGGTGAAAGCAAAAATAACATTGTTTAATTTTCAGTGTATGTAGACAAAACATAGAATTCAACTGCAAAAATAAGAGGCAAAGGGGTGTGGGGACCCATATAGTGGTAAGTTTTGTACAATGCACTGGAAGTGGTAAAATATTGATTCTAAGTTGACTGTGAGATAAAGGAAATGAGGAATGGTTAACAAAGTTATGAAATATCATAGGAACAAACTAAAAAAATGAAGAATAAAATAATAGAACTAAATGCAAACATACAAAAAATTACTTTAAATGACACCAATTTAAAGCCAGGGCTAATCAGATTGGATGAAAAATGACCTAAGTATATGCTGCCTATAACAAATAGAACTTCAAATACAATGATGTATGTAGGTTAAAAGTAAAGGGATTGAAGAAGTGATACCATACAGAAACTATTTCAAAGAAAATTAGTATGGCTGTATTATAAATGGCCATACTGCCCAAAGTAATTGATAGATTCAATGCTATCCCAATCAATCTACCATTGACTTTTTTCACAGAAATGGAAAAAACTACCTGAAATTACACATGTATCCAAAAAAGAACTTGTATAGCCAAGAGAATCCTAAGCAAAAAAAAGAAGAAAAAAAGAAAGAAAGAAAGAAAGAAAAAAACACAAAGCCATAGGCATCACACTGACTTCAAACTATACTAAAAGTCTACAGTAACCAAAACAGCATGGTACTGGTACCAAAACAGGGATATAGACCAATGGAACAGAACAGAGGCCTCAAAAATAATGCCACACATCTAAAACCATATGTTCTTCAACAAAGCTGACAAAAACAAGCAATGAGGAAAGGATTCCTCATTTTATAAATGGTTTTAAGAAAACGGGCTAGGCAAATTCAGAGAATGAAACTGGACCCCCCTTTTTTACACCTTATACAAAAATTAACTCAAGGTGAAGTAAAGATATAAACATAAAACCTAAACCCATAAAAACCCTAGAAGAAAACCTAGGCAATACCATTCAGGACATAGGCATGGGCAAAGACTTAATGACTAAAACATCAGAAGCAGTGACAACAAAAGCCAAAATTGACACATAGGATCTAATTATACTAAAGAGCTTCTTCACAACAAAAGAAACTATTATTAGAGTTAACAGGCAATCTATAGAATGGGAAAACATTTTTGCAATATATTCATCTGACAAAGGGCTAATATTCAGAATCTACAAGGAACTTAAACTAATTAATAATAAAGAAACAACCCATCAAAAAGTGGGTGAAGGATATTAACTGGTACTTCTCAAAATAAGACATTTATGTGGCCAACAAATATGAAAAAAAGCTCATCATCAGGGGTCATTAGAGAATGAAAATGAAAATGAAAACCACAATGAGATCTCATTCCAGTTAGAATAGTGATCATTAAAAAGTCAGGAAACAACAAATGCTGGAAAGGATGTGAAGAAATAGGAACATTTTTACACTGTTGGTGGGAGTGTAAATTAGTGCAACCTTCGTGGAAGACAGTGTGGTGATTCTTCAAGGATCTAGAACCAGAAATACCATTTGACCCTGCAATCCTATTACTGGATATATACCCCAAGCATTATAAATCATTCTACTATAAAAACACATGTACACATATGTTTATTGCAGCATTGTTCACAATAGCAAAGACCTGGAACCAACCCAAAAGCCCATCAATGATAGACTGAATAAAGGAAATATGGCATATATACACCATGGAATACTATGCAGCCATAAAAATGATGAGTTCATGTCCTTTGCATGGACATGGATAAAGCTGGAAACCAACATTCTCAGCAAACTAACATAGGAACAGAAAACCAAACACTGCATGTTCTCACTCATAAGTGGGATTTGAACAATAAGAACACATGGACACAGGGAGGAAAACATCACACAGTGGGGCCTGTTGAGTGGTGGGAGGGCTAGGGGAGGGATATTAGGGAGAAATACTTATTAGTAGATGACGGGTTGATGGATGCAGCAAACCACCAATGGCACATGTACACCTATGTAACAAACCAGCATGTTCGCACATGTATCCCAGAACTTATAGTATAGTTTAAAAAAAAAAAGAAAAGAAAAATACCTTAAAAATACACTTACTAATTCATGTGCCAGAAGGACTCTTAAAGAAATTTGAACAAAAATGAATATATAAGATATAAAAATTGTGGTAAGTAGGTAATGTAGTACTTAGAAGTTTTTGCCATTTCATGCTTTCTTTAGAAAAGAAAGTTGTCAAATCAATAGTTTGTTTTCATCTTGGGGAATGGTAAAAAGAAGAGAAAAATAAACTCAATACAAACTGAAGAAAGATAATAATAAAATAAAAGCAGAGATTGATGAAATTGAAAACAGAAACAAACTAATCAGTGAAGCCAATCTTTTTCTATCAAATGATTAATAAAATTAAACCTCTAACAACACTGACAAAGTAAATGAGAATAGTAAAGATGTGAATTGTCAATATTAGAATTAAAGAGGAAATATACCTGTAGACTCTCCAGACATTAATACAAGTATAAAAAAATCATAAATCATTCTTTGCACATAAATTTAGTAACTTAAAATCATTTAATTCATTGACAACCGTAAGCTATGATAACTAATCCAAAATAAAGTAGATAATTTGAATAGTCCTGTAACTAATAAGAAATTGGCTCAATATTTTAAACTCTCCCCCCTAAAAAGAAATCTTCAGGCCCAGGTGATATTAGTTTATTTCTATCAACTATTTATGCAAGAAATGGCACCAATTATACAGATAAGAAGAGAGAACATTTTCTAAATAATTTTATGTGCCAAGCATAACTCTAATACCAAAATTAGAGAAAGCAGTTAGAAAAAATAAGACTTGGTGGTCAATAGATCAGTAGGGTGACTACAGTTAATATTAACCTATTGAACATTTAGAATAGGTAGAAGAGAATGATTAGAATGTTTTTAGAGTAAAAAGAATGTATTTAAGGTGGTAGATATCCCAATTACCCTGATTTGATTATATAAGTGTATCAAATTACCACATGTACTTTCCAAATATGTATACTTACTATATATTAATAAAAAATCTAAAAAGCAAGACAAAAGAGAAATTAATGAACAACTAAAATTATTTTCATAACTATAAATGCAAAATATTTTTACAAGATATTAGCAAATTGAATCTAGCAATATAGAAAAAGAATAGCACACCAAATAAAATGTGCTTTATCCCAGAAAAGTAAGCAAGGCTCATTTAATGTAAATAATCAGTTACTATAATCTGTCAATTAACAGTCTAACAAATATATATGCAGAAAAAACATTTGACAAAATGCAACATTTATTTTTCATGAGGAAAGTTTTCTGTAATCTAAAAATAGAAGATTTCCTTTACTCAGTAAAGAGTGTCTATAAAAATTCACAGATGACCTCATATGTAATGGTGAAAACTGAGTGCTTTTATCCTAAAATTGGAAATAAGTTAAGGATGTCCACTCTCAGGACTACTATTAATGATTCCACTGGACATTTTTTGTCAGGGCAATAAGGCAATAAAAACTCAAGTTCATTTAGATTGGAAAGAAAAGGAGGAAGGAAGGAAGGATGAAAGGAGCAAGGGAGGCAAAGAGGGATGAGAGGGAGGGAAGGAGGGATGGAAGGAAGGGAGGGAGGGAGAAAGGAAGGAAGAAAAGAAGGAAGGGAAGGAGGGAGGAAGGGAGGGAGGGAGAAAGGAAGGACAGAAGGGGGAAAGATGGGCAAGGGAGGGAGGAACAAAGGGAAGGAGAGAGGGAGGGAGGGAAGGATGGAAAGAAGGGAAGAAGTAAGGAAGGAAGGAAGGCAAGGAAGGGAGGGAGGGAAGAATGGAAGGAAGGAAGGACAGAAGGAAGGAATGCTTATTCGCAGATGGCGTGATTTTCCACGTAGAAAATACCAAGGACTGTACCAAAAAACAAAGTGAAACTTCTTAGAACTAATAAGTAAGTTTGGGAAGATCACAAAATATAAAATTGAGACACAAAATATCAATTTTATTTAATATTCTAGCAATGGACAATTAGCAATGGTTAAATTGTTTAAAAATACCATTTACAAAAGCTCCCCCAAATGAAATATTTTTATATAATCTGTCAAATCGTATACTGGATTTGTGTGCTGAAAACTATAAAAGGCTAATGAAAGTAGTCGAAGAATACCTAAATAAATGGAGAATCATATTGTTTGTATAGATTGAAAGAGTCAATACGATAAAGAAGTCAGTTCTGCCCACTTTGATCTATAGATTTTTTTTTTTTTTTTTTTTTTTTTTTTTTTTTTTTTTTTTTTTTTTGAGACGGAGTTTCGCTCTTGTTACCCAGGCTGGAGTGCAATGGCGCGATCTCGGCTCACCGCAACCTCCGCCTCCTGGGCTCAGGCAATTCTCCTGCCGCAGCCTCCTGAGTAGCTGGGATTACAGGCACGCGCCACCATGCCCAGCTAATTTTTTGTATTTTTAGTAGAAACGGGGTTTCACCATGTTGACCAGGATGGTCTCGATCCCTTGACCTCGTGATCCACCCGCCTCGGCCTCCCAAAGTGCTGGGATTACAGGCTTGAGCCACCGCGCCCGGCCATATCTATAGATTTTACATAATTCAATCCTCATCAAGATGTTAGATTGTTTTTGTAGAGAGAGACAAGCTGATTTCAAACTTTTATGTGGAAAAGCAAATGGACTAGAATAGCTAAAACAATTTTGGAAAAGAATAAAAAATATAGGAATTATACAATAAAGATACATTGTAATATTAAATTAATCAAGGTGATGTATTTTCTATATGTAGATTATAGGAAAGAATAGAGAGGGCAGACATAGGCTCACATATATGGCTATATTAAAATTAATTAATTAATTAATTGATTTTTGGCAAAGTACAAACGCAAAACAATGAAGAAAGTGCAGACTTTAAATGATGTTGTTTGAGAACAATTAAATATCTATATGCAAAAAAGGAGCTTAGTTTAAATTTCAAACTAAGTGCAAAAACTAACTCAAACTCAATCATAGACTACATGTAAAACATAACACAGTAAAACTCTTAGAATACAACACTGGACAACATTTTTGTGACCTTGCATTTGTCAGAATTCTTAGACATGAAACCAAAAGCAAAATCATACACACACACACACACACACACATACACACACAAACACACACTAGGCTTAATCAAAATGTTAAACAAAAAAAGTGCTTTTGTTCTGTAAAAGACACATTAAGAGGTTACAATGTAAGCCACAGACTAGGTTAAAATATTTGTTATTTTACAGTTGACAAAGCATTCTGTTAAAAATGTATAAGTCTCAAAATTCAACAGTAAAAATGTAACAGCCTAAAAATGGGCAAACATTTGAATAGACCCTTTACCAAAGAGGAGATGACATCTAATAACATGAGAAATATTGAAAATCATTTTAGTCATTAAGAAATTACAGATTAAAACCATAGTGAAATATTACTACATACATCTTTGAATGGCCAAAATAAAAATTATTGATAATACCAAGGTCCGGTAAGGTTGCAGAGCAACTAGAATTCCCACACATTGCTGGTGAAAATACAAGTAACATAGCCACTTGCAGAAAACAGTTTTACAGTTTATTATAAAGTTAACCTTTGCTTCCCAGCAGTCTTACATTGAGTACTTACCCTAGAGAAATGGAAACTTACATTCTCATAAAAACCTGCAGATGAATGTTTTAGTAGCTCTACTGAGAACCATCCAAAGCACGAATTAAATGACTTTCAACTGGTGAATGAATAAACAAACTGTGGTACACCCACATGATGAGATACTACTCAGAAATTAAAAAGAATGAATATTGATACATACACTAAACTGGATGGATTTCAAAAGCATAATAAATTAACAAAATACAAATCTTAAGCAGATATATACTGTGTGAATATATTTGCATACAATATTTGCTAAGATAAAACTATAAGAGAGAACAGATTAGTGATTACCAGGAGTCAAGATGAAAGGACGAAGCGACTACCTAGGGATAACATGACAATTTTGGGGGCGATTGAATACTTTTCCTGATCATGTCCTGATCATGATGGTGGTTATACCAATATGAAAATTCACAGAACTGTATGCCCAAAAGTCAATTGTACTGGATGTTAATTTTAGCAATAGAGTTAATTTTTGGAAAGTAATAGACTTTATTTTTTCTTAGAAAAAATTGTAGGATCATGAATGACCTCAGAAGCTGTTTAAAAGGTAAAAAGCTAATACATTTGCAGAAAGCAGGCTGTGAAGTTTTTCCCTTGGCTTGTACAAACTATGCTTGCATAAATTATGCTTCATCATTGGAAAGGAAGCATTATTGCGTATTGAGGAATCACATATTCCTGAAATTAAATTTGATTTGATTCTTGGTGTGTACATTTGACATGACTTTCTAGTTTGTAAGGGAGCAGAGGAAGGATGGAAGCTACATCTAAAAATGACTTTTGGACTTAGTATGGATCTGAAGTAAAACATTCGGAACTCCGTTTTCTCTTATAAGATTTCTAAATCTACATAGTGAATGCTGTATAAATTCTCAAGGGTTCATGTGATGGACACTAAATGTAACAGATAAGCATCTGTACTATTGTGATAAATGTCTTTCTTTGGATTCTGAGTAAAGCGAAATGTTTTTCTTTAGTCTTGGTATGAAAAGAGTGAATGAGAACATCAATTTTTTGCCTTCACATTCACATATTCTCTTTATGTTATGTATTTTGCTTTTTTATTAGTCAAGTATTGCCTCTCCAGAGATGACTAGGAAATTTTGTTTTGCTGGCATCTAAGTACCTATTCTGAGACACCTGCTTGAAAGTAAACATGTCCTATCCCGTCCAGGTTGTGTATGCAGAGTCCTTGTAAAGGCTGAAATGAAAACCTTTTGTAGATGTGTTTTATAGAAATGTTATTTGACTCCTTTGGGTTTTCTATCTGTCACCATGTTTATGTGAAAATAAACATTTTTTTTTTAAGTACTGATTATTTTTCAAGAGCTAGACATTCAGAACAGATGATAGCTCACATGAGCTATCATTACAACAGGTCTTTCTTGATGCTCCTGCAGTGTGTACCTTGGACACATGCTGGACTTTATTAGTTTTCCAGCTTCTACCTGGAGAGCTATTATTATGACCTTTAGATAATTATGCATTATCAGTTCCACTTTAACTGCCTTTTAAGATAATGGATTGTAACTACTTTTCTCTTTCATAGGTTTCACCTTTCTTTCCCTTCACTGTCTTTTTAGACAGTCACTTCCACCCTCCTTACTTTAATACTGGATTTTTTTCCTTCTCAAGGATATTTGCCTCTAAATTTTTTAGTAGTTGCTAGGTTGTGAGACCCTAACTTCCATTTCTACTGAAAAGTAAGAATATTTTCTTACTTTAGTAGCTAAATTCAAACTGGGATAGTTTCTTCTTTTGAATGTGTAGGTGATATTGAATATGAACACTTTTTTTTTTCTTTTAGTTTTGGCCCCTAAACCCTAAAGCAATACTGAATTTTTATTTTATTAAAATTTATTTTAAACTTTAGCCAGAATTTGACAGGCTTTTCCCTCCTCTAACAAGGAGAACCAAACTCTCCAGCAAGTATTTCTAAAAGACCGCAAATTTTCTGATGATTTATAAGACCCCTTGAAGAATATTGCCTATGAGGAAGAAGTCTCCATTATTTGAACGTGCTTCATGAATCCAGTCTTCAATTTATAGGCTGCTAAAGCTTTTCAGACGAGAGCTCTGAATAAAGTTGACTCGACTTTAATTTAGTTTTTTTCCTGAAATTAAACATTTTCTTTCCATTGATCAATGAATGACTGCAGTTTTTTTATATTACTCTGACAAATCTTAAGGCAGACTGTAGTTTCTTATGAAATATGGTTGTCCTGAAGTGAAACTAACATATAATAAGCTTAATATGAAAACAGAAGTAGAGAAGCTGCTACAGGGCTTTTTTTTTTTTTTCTGTTTTCCCTCCCCCATTCCCTCTCCATTCCCAAGAATCCAATCTCTGTCTTTTAAAGGATATTTCTTTTCTGCACCCTATCTTACATTATTTTCATTGTATGGGTATAGGTCAAAATTATGCTGTGGGTAGCAAGGAACAGAAGCGCTGTGATGATTGAATCAGTTAAAATTTTACTGCCAGCATTTTGGAAGGGTCAAGAACTGAAGAGATGGTCAACACAGTTGACAAATGGGAGCTCAGAAAAGAATATGGGAAGAGTGGTGTATGTGAATAAAATATTAAAAAGAGAGAGAAAAAATTTATTAGCAAGATGTTTAGATGTTTAGCAATTAAAATCAATTTTACAAGCACATTGAGAAAAAAGATTATGCAGTATGTGCTGAGATGAGCTAACAATGAGAACTTAATCTAAGCAGTTTTCCACCCAAGAGCAGGACCTATTTAGAGTGAAAAAAAGATTATTACATGTCTTACTTATCTAATGAGACCAGTTGCCACATATCAATCCTGTAGCAAAATTCTAATAACAAAGATAGTTACTACAATTGTTCTTCATAATCCTGCATTGGTATTAAGACGGGTGAGTTAATATGTTCTAGTTTTGTTTGATAACTTGTTTCTTTTGCTTTGTCTGCCTCACATATTTTCTATTATCTATAATAAGGAACTCCTTAATATATATAGTCTTGATATACTTTTTCCAGCATCAAAAATAGAAAAGTCACATATTCCATTCTCTGCCCATTGGTGGATAAGGCATTGGCATTTAAATTTAAATTCTGCCTGTCAGATGTTCCAAGTCAGGATTTGCAATATTGAGCTGATCAAACGAACATCAGGGTGTGGTCAGAATTCACTTGTACTTGCGACTGTGGATGATGACCGATAGCCATGTCCTGAACACACTGCATTTTCTACAGCCAATGATCTCATTTCCTGCCTCTTCACACTTCAGCATTTGTCTTGATGCCTCTCTCTCACTCTGTATTTTTTTTTTAATTCAGCTTTTAGATATAAGGGGCACATGTGCCGGTTTGTTACATGGAAATATTGCACTTTTGGTACCCAATAGGTAGATTTTACCCCACACCCCCGCTCCCTCCCTCTGCTCTCTAGTAGTCTTCAGTGTCTATTCTTGTAATGGACACTGAATGCTTATGTCCATGTGTGCACAATGCTTAGCTCCAACTTATGCATGAGAACATACAGTATTTGGTTTGCGTTTCCTGTATTAATTTGCTTAGGATTATGGTCTTCAGCTCCATCCACGTTGGTGCAAAGGGCATGATTTTATTCTTTGTTTTGGCTGCATATTATTTCATGGCCTATATATACATTTAGAAAATCCAGTCCACTATTGACAGACACCTAGGTTGATTCCACTTCTTTGCTATTGTGAATAGCCTGGCAATGAATATTTGAGTGCTTGTGTCTTTTTGGTATAATGATCTATTTTCCTTGGGTATATACCCAGTAATGGAATTGCTGGGTTGAATGGTAGCTGTTTTTTTTTGTTTTTGTTTTTGTTTTTGTTTTGTTTTGTTTTGTTTTTTGAGACAGAATTTCACTCTTGTTGCCCAGACTAGAGTGCAATGGTGTGATCTTGCCTCACTGCAGCCTCCACCTCCCAGATTCAAGATATTCTTCTGCCTCAGCCTCCCAAGTAGCTGGGATTACAAGCATGTGCCACCATGCCTAGCTAATTTTTGTGTTTTTAGTAGAGATGGGGTTTCTTTGTGTTGATCACGATGGTCTCAAACTCCTAACCTCAGGTGATCCTCAGGTGATCCCAAAGTACTGGGATTAGGAACTCTGTTTTAAGTTCTTTGAGAAATTTCCAAACTGTTTTCCTCAGTGGCTGTACTAATTTACATTTTTACCAAGGATGTATAGGTGCTCCATTTTCTCAACAGCCTTGCCAGCATCTGTTGCTTTGGACTTTTTAATAATAGGAATTCTGATTGATGTGAGATAGTATCTCATCATGGTTTTGATTTGCATTTCTCTGATGATTAGTGATGCTGAGTCGTTTCTTATGTTTGTTGGCTGCTTGTATGTCTTTTAATAATAGCCCTTCTGACTGATGTGAGATGCTATCTCATCGTGGTTTTTATTTGCATTTTTCTGATGATAGTGATCCTGAGCATCATTTCATATGTTTGTTGGCTGCTTGTATGTCTTCTTTCGAGAAGCGTCTGTACATATTCTTTGCCCATTTTTTTTAATGTGATCCAAGCTTGGCCCTACAAGTTCCAAGCAATACCTTGAATCCTTAAAATCCATCCAACAAATTTCTTTCTTTTTTCTTTTTTGCCAGGATCAAGAGTCTAATTTACTTACATGCAGTCAAGAAACCTACCTGAATTGGTAGAATGAATATTTCCTAGGAAGAGTAAGCTTAGCTATTAAAAATCGAATATATGTACTCATCCTGCTTTTATTAATAAAATAGCATTTAGCTATTATGTAGAAAGAGGGAACTGACAGGTGGTAACTCTTCTAGTGTTGGTCTCTATTTGGCCCATATCTTCTGTTTATCATGTAAGTGATGCTTGTCTGCTAAAATTTCGATCAGTAGGTATATTTATTTTCTTTGGCTTAAAAGTAGAAGAGGAGAAACTGTCTTGGTTGTACTGATAAAGATTTTTGTATCTGTAGTTTGTTTCCGAGAAGTTAAAAAGAATTCAATTTGAACTCACACTGATATTTTAAGTTTGAAACACTTACAGAATTTAAAAACATGTGTATTGCAGATAATTCTATGTTAAAACATTTATTTATATGCAGTTAATACCCATGAATATGCAGAGTAAAATTGATATGCCATTTTGAGTGACTCGCTTCCTTAAATGTCCCTTTATAAGAACCTAGAAGTTCTATCAGAGATACAAAACTATTGTTTCTGGGATTTTGAAAACTGCAAAGTGTCTAAATTTTAAGGTAGGAGTGGTTTTATGTCCTCTGAAGTGGTCTCTTCTTTTCAAGATAGGAAATGGAATTTGGTGCTAAAGGGCTAAAGCACTTTCCTTTGGAAGATCAGGATATGCCACTCTACAAAGGATAGAGTGCTTTCTTTTAATCCTACTAATCCAAGTAAATTCACTTTATCAACTAGGTCAGTTAGATGCAACAATCCATTTTCAGATCTATGACAGAGTCCTCTAAATTTGAGACATTCCACTTACAAAACCTGACTTCGGATAAAATAATTGTGTGTGTGTAATTTGTACCCTTCAGGGTTTATGCTATGTATCATTACCTGCCTTTATCCTTCCAAAAACACACATCTTTAACACAAATATGTAATCATTTTAGAATACCATGTATCTATCTTTTAGAGAAGTAAAATGGCTCTAGGAAACACTACTAACGTCCAAAAAAGGAAATTAAAGGTAGCTATGATGATTTTGTTTTATCAAACTGAAAATAATATGTAGGGATATTTTATTGGTTGATATTCTTGTATATAATGTAACAGTAATTACACATTTGTGCAAGGATAGTTGATCCTTGAACAACACAGCTTGAACTGCACAGGTCCACTTAAACATCAGTATTTTCAACCAAATGCAGATAGAAAATGATAGACAAGGGATTTACAACCTACATATAAGGAAGACTGACTTATTTCTGCAGGGCTGAAACACACATTTCTGCAGGGCTGACTTTGGGACTTGAGTGTGAGCAACTTTTGGTGTAAGTGAGTCCTCAAACTAATCCCTCACATACACTGAGCGATGACAGTAGTGCCAAAAATGCCATCATGTTGTATGTATTTCACACATCATAAAAGCTAATTTCTCAGTTTAATTCCCATCAATAGAAATGGTTTATGGTTTAAAAAGAAATATTATCTCTCATATGAGGCATTTTTTAAATTTAAGTTTTAAAGAGTATAGCTCACATGTTAGTTACCTATTAACACATAACAAATTACCCCAACATTGAGCAGCTTAAAACAGCACACATTTATTATCTCACAAATGCTTTGGTCAGGAATTTAGGGTACCATGTAACTGAGTTCTCTACTTCAGGTTCTCTCACAATCAGAAGTTTAAATTATCCATTTTATTGAATAAATAGTTAACAATAATAATGCTACATTCATGGCATCATTTAATAATCATTGTTCTGATTTTGTAGCAGTCTTCATTGGAAGCAGGAGAATGATCATGTTGAGTTTTATAGCTCAAATCTTGAGATTAAAATTTCATTTTAACCATGAAATTAAGAGTACTTTCTATCTGCTACTAGGATCACAAATAAATTATAAGAGAATGATACACAGTTAAAAGTACATCAGCTTAAAAAACAGACTGATTCAAAAAAATAAATTTAGGAAAGAATCTTGAATGTTAAATGTTATGATCACTTTTCTGTCCTCCTGTTTCTTCATCTCTCAGCAACAGTTGCCACAATTGATAACACAATCCACAATCCTCCTGATTATTTCTCATATTATATAGGTTGCCGTGCACCTTTTCAGTGAGTTTTGTGGGTTCTTATTCCTGTTTACATTTCTGGATTGTAGATGCCATGGATGGATCCTGGATCTCTTTTTATTATAATATTTTTATATTGAAATTTATTTTATCTTATGTCAACTTTTTATCTTAGTACATTGTAATTTCAAGAAATGTAGATGAGTGCTCTTGTACACTAAATGTTCAGAATGAGTGCATTTGTGTAATCAGCACCCAGAACAAGAAATAAAATATTATCAACAACACAGGAACCATTCTCATACTGTTTTTTAAGTTACCATACTATCTCAAAAGTTTTGTCTGTTTCTATACTTCATATAATGAAATAGCACAATGTGGCACAATATATAGTCAAGCTTTCCTTATCAATGGGGATAAGTTCTGAGAAATGTGTCATTAAGTGATTTCATCATTGTAGGAACATCATACTTACATAAACCTAGATGGTTGAGTCTACTGCACATTTAGGCTATACAGTATGTAGCCTATTACTCCTAGACTACAAATGTGTACAGCATGTTACTGTTCTGAATACTGTAGGCAATTGTAACACAATGGCATTCGTGTATCTAAACATCTCTAAATATAGATAAGGTATGTAAAAAATACATTACTATAATCTTATGGGACCACCATGATGTATGCGGTCCCTCGATGACCAAAATGTCATTATGTAACAGGTTGCTGCATTTTCTTTTGGAGTAGATTATTTTAGTCAATGCTATGTCTGTAGGAGTTATCCATTTATTACTATTGCTGTGGAGTGTTCCATTGTGTGAAAGTACCACGATTTATTTATCCCTATTTCTGTGTATGTACTTGGTTGCAGTTTTTATTTATTACTAATATTGCTGCTATAAATAGTCTAGTATATGTGTTTGGTAGACGTATGTACTTATCCTTACATGCGTTAAAGCCATGAATTATAGCGAAAGACCTTAACACTTCCTGGCTGTATGACTTGATATCAGTTAGTTTGTATTAAGTACTCTCTCTGTTTCAATTTTCTAATTTATAAAATACGTGAGTTAAATCTTTTAAAGCAACTACATGACTAAGTGACAATTTTAAAGAGCCAAATACTGAAGTGATTAGAAGAATGTTTGATTCTTAGCTGGTACTTAACACATTAGCTCTTTTTTACTTTTTTAGAAAATGAAACTTAGCAATTCAGATTCCAGCCTACAGTAGCATACTCGATATCTTTGTTTTTCTCATGAACTCAACCTCCAATCTTTCAATAAGTCACGTGGCTTTGTGTACAAACATATCCTGCATCTTTCCACATCTTCCTGGCCTGCATCCTTTATACTTTAGTTCACACCGTCATCTCACACTTGGTACTTTCCAAACTGGTCTAATTGTTGCTATTTTTGTGTTTTTATTAATCTACTCTCAATAATAGACTGATTTAATACAAATTCTGGTCATACTGGCCTTTCTGTCCCTCAACTGAAGGAAGCTCATTTAACCTAGGGTCTTTTGGAAAAGTTATTCTTTATACTAGGATTGCTATGTCCTCAGAACTTTGTAAGGTCCTGTTGTTTTTGGAACTTAGATTTCAGATCAAACAGCCTCCCATCACATTTGTTTCTGAGAAGGCTTTTCCTTTCTTCTCAGCCTGTTTTAACAAGTAATCACTCTTTTTGATATCATAAATTATATCTTACTTCTTATGCTCATTTCTGCCTGAAATAACCTCAGTCATTTATAGTCACTTTATTTTCTGTCTCCTCTTCTCTAGAATGAAAGCACCACAAAAGCAGAGACCTTATTTGTTTTGTTTATTAGCTTTTACAATAATGTCTGATAAATTGTCCAAGTTCAATAAATTCTTGGAATGAATACTTGGAATGAACAGCATCAGAAAAACTTAAATAAGCATGACCATTTCAATATTTCTTACTTCACAGCAATCTCTTCTAATTTAAATTTAACCAATCAAATAAAACAGTGCATTTAAATCAAATAGCAGGCCTTGTTCGCTTACTAATTAACTTGACTCTCATCATGATTACAGCCATTTAGTTAGGGTTTTTCTATGTAAATTTTCTTTATCTGCTTATTGCTCCATTTCATCTGAGTTTAACAAGTTCTCTAAGATGATAGGGTTAAGTATTCATAAAATTGAGGAAAACACAGCTATCATTTGATCTTTTTTAATTTAAATGTCCTATTTTCACTATCTAGAAGTTATTTATTTACTGCTATTAATTTCTTATGGAAGTGATTTCTGTAATAAATTTATAAAACATATATTTCCTTTAAAACATCATTTTGAAAATGATTAAATATTTATTACAAAGCCTCTCCTGTTCAAGCTTAGATAAAACAAGGAAAAGCAAATCTAGCATAAGCAATGTCTTTTCTGTTGCACCATTTTTGCCATTGCATGCAGCATTCCCACTGACAGTTGGATGAGGAAAGGAGCATTACAGCAACATTCACATGCTAAGCTTCCTCACAGGCTGTACCTGTCAAGCAGATAAATGTGTTGTGTGAATTAACAAGCATGCTGAATCTGGGTCTTCTCAATGGTATTAAAAATAATTCTTCCAATAGCATACATTTGGTAGCATTGGTACCTTAAGACCTAATATTAATAAGATTTGTATATCCTGAAGCTAAATAAGGAAGATTTAGAACCCTGGCAATGTAATGCCATCTGTCCTAACTTGTAAAACAGGCTGAGAAGTTTTGCTTTCGATTTCAGAGAAGTAATGTGAAGAAAAAGGTTAAACAACAGTACTATGTAGTCAACAAATTTATGTGTTAAATGTAGATAACATAAAAATGGAAACACAACTTTGATCAAGTGCTTACTGTGCACCTGATGCTTTTCTAAGTTCATTAATTAGTTGGCCTCTCTAATTCTACAACTACTTCCTCCCTGCTTGCTTTCTTCTTTTAGTATTAATACTCCTTACCTGCTTTATTATATTTTTTCCCATCATCTATCTCTTCTAGAATGAGTGCTCCTCAAGGATACACATCTTTGTTTGAATAGAGTAGGTTAGTTTTTGCTGGGTAACAATGCCAAATCTCAATAATTAAAAATGATGAAGTTTATTTTTTACTCATGTGATATGTACATCATGAATCTGTAGGAGGTCCTACACAATATGTCATACAAAAACTCATGAATATAGAAACTTCATCTCAAAACATGCCTCCATGATCACAGAGGCTGGGAAAAGAAAATGTGATGTATTGCTCACTTCGGCTTAAAGTTTCTACCAAGAGGTAACATATGTTACTTCCACTTACATTGTATTGCTCACTTCGGCTTAAAGTTTCTACCAAGAGGTAACATATGTTACTTGCACTTACATTTCATTAGGCAAATAATCTCAGATGGTCATGTCTGATTTCAACAGTACTGGAAAGGAGACAAGGTTGTAATGAACAAAATTCAGCTGATTATATCTCTTTCATTGATTGCCACATCACATGTGCTGGTGCATAGAAGATTAAGAATAGATATTCATAACTAGTAACTATTATCATTGTCATTTTATAAACAAGGAAACTGAGACACACAGAGGTAAGGCAATTTGCCATATTCCAGGAAGAGTAGAATGTAAAGCCAAACATTATTATTTTAGAAACTTGACTCTTAACTCTTACATTGATAAGTTGATAGAGAAAAGTCACTGTATTGATCTTATGTTATTTCTCTCAGTGTTGGTTGTTAGGCATCATTTCAACTTTCATTTAGAAATAGTATCATTAACCCAGACAGATTTCATCAGGTATCTATCCTCAAGCCCTTACAAAGGGGTTTGAGGTTTGACAGTTTGCAGAATGTAAGAAAGATATTTTGTTTAAGGTGCTAAGATAGAAAAACAGGCTATTTTATGGTCAACGGTACTGGACATTTAGTCCCCTAAATTAAATTTTCACAAGATACATATTTTTATTAATAGATACAGGAATGTGTGTACTCTCAGATAGTAGGAGAATGTGCTTTAACAATTTACAAACCTGTGAAATAGAAGACTTTTCAACATATCTTACATCTTAAAAATACACATAGGTAAACAATAATGTTTGGCATTTTGTTGAAAACATTTTTATAAAAAAAATTTGGATTAACAAATCAAAAAAGCCTGATAGTTAGGATATAAAGCAGAACTCCATTATCTATGAGCCAAAAACATAAATGGGTCTTAATGTTGAATAAAAAACTCCTTGTTTGAGGGCAAAATGTTAGTTTCATAGAAGAAAATGCTTGTGCACATTGGAGATAATATACATGTGTACTTTATCCAGAGGAAAGAAAATTATATCAAAATATTATGGGCCATACTGATTTTCAATTTTATAAGTACAAATATGATATCTAACATGAGCCAAGTGTTCAAAAACCATTCACTGATGCAGCAAATATCCATTAAGCACATGCCATATGCCAGAAGGGTATCATAACAAGCTATAATACAAACTAGATATGTTTCAGCTTATCTTATTATTTCTGGTGTTTCTCAATAAATGATTAGAGTTTTCCTAAGGAATTAGGTTTGGAGAATATGTGTTCTGGTTTTACAGTATGTACATATAGAGGGGTATGTAAAATAAGGCATTACTCTGAAACTTTGTACAGTTGTCCTTTAGTATCTGTATTGGTTCCAGGACCTTCTCTAGATACTAGGATTATTGGATGCTCAAGTTCCTTATGTAAAGTGGCATAGTATTTACATATAATCTGCACTCCTATATAGTTTAAATTATCACTAGATTACCTATAATAACATATACAGTGTAAATACTATGCTTATAGTTGTTATACTGTATTGTGTAGGGAATAATGACAACAAAAAATCTGTTTATGTTCAGTATGGACACAAAAATCCACTTTATTCTCAAATATTTTCAATCTATATTTGGTTGAATCCACTATGTGAAACCCATGGATACAGAGGGCTAACTGTATTTTTAAATACATTCAATTTTTTTCTGTCAGTTTACTACACCATTAAACAACTTTAGAGAAAATTTCTTTATTTTTTTTGATCATGTAAAATCCTGTTTTATATTTTGGTAAAAACTGATCGTTTTCTTGATCTACATGCAATTGCCAATATTCTATATGTACTTTGACATATATAATCTCATGTAATATGCTATTTAAAATTATATTTATATCTTACATGTTATTTATATAAAAAGTATATATTAATCACATTTCTAGTCATGGCAGTGAGGATTTGAAATTCATTTGTAATATTCAATTTTTAAGAAGACTTGAAAACTGGAACAGTTAATACAAAAAGATCATTTATAGACCAATGCTTTTCATTAATATGTATGCAGACAATTTTAACAAAATCAATTCCTAAGTGAATGTGAAATACATAAAATATAATAAATCATAACTGAAGTGGTTTATTTCAGAAATGGATGTTTAATTTAGTATTTGAATGTCAATTAGTATAATTCATCAAATTAACAGACTGAAGGAAAAAAACCATACATTAATCCCAATGAATGCAGAAAAATCTTTTAACATAATTCAATACTAATTGATAAGAAAACTTTTACCAACTTAGATATAATTGAGAACTTCCTTAATTTAATAAAGAGTATCTACAAAAATATCACAGCAAATATACTTAATAGTAAAATATTAAAAACTATCCCATTAAATTTTTGAGGAGGTAGAGATATTTGCAATTGATGCTTCTATTTATTATTGTATAGTAAGTATTAGCAAGAAAAAGAAATATGAGATAAGGAAGAAAAAACATTATTTTCAGGTGAAATTATTATATGCATAGAAAAAAATCAAAACAGCTTACAGAGAAGATACTATAAATCATAAGTAAAATTAGTAAATTCAAATGTATTTTTAAAAAACATATATGAGCAAAAATGTTTAATAAAATTTAAAGAACATGATTCTTTTTTTTTTTTTTTTTTGAGACGGAGTTTCGCTCTTGTTACCCAGGCTGGAGTCCCAGGCTGGAGTGCAATGGCGCGATCTCGGCTCACCGCAACCTCTGCCTCTTGAGTTCAGGCAATTCTCCTGCCTCAGCCTCCTGAGTAGCTGGGATTACAGGCATGTGCCGCCATGCCCAGCTAATTTTTTTGTATTTTTAGTAGAGACGGGGTTTCATTATGTTGGTCAGGACGGTCTCGATCTCTTGACCTCATGATCCACCTGCCTTGGCCTCCCAAAGTGCTGGGATTACAGGCATGAGCCACCACGCCTGGCCCAGAACATGTTTCTTTAGTTATTTAAATATTATTACAATAGTATTTAAAATATCAATCATCTAGAAACAATTCTAAAAAATACAAATGTACAAGGATTTAAACAGAAAGCAAACTGTACTGAGATAAATTTAAAAAAACAGCAACAACACACTGGAGGAACATATCTTGGCTGTGAATTGGTAGACTCAAAGTTATAAAGAGCTCAGTTCTTCCCCAAGTGGTGTGTAGTTTAATGCCATTCCAGTCGAAGTTACAGTAAGGATTTCTTTGTGAAAATTTGTCAAGTAATGCTAAAATTTATATGAAAATGCAAAGGGTCTACAATAGCAGAGAACATCTTGAAGAAAAAGGAAGTTGAAGAATTTACACTACTATATTTTACAAAAATATATATGTAATATTAAGACAGTGTGTTATTGTAAAAGGATAGGAACACAAATAAAACAGAATAAAAAATTCAGAAATAGGCCTGAAAATTTAATCATATAATTTATGACAGAGATGACACTGTGGTGCAGAGGAAATTAATGTTCATTTTAACAATTTTTCTGAATAACTGGATAGTCACATTAAAACAAAATGAACTTAACCCCTACCTCACACCATATACATGAGTATATATCAGATGGAGTGTAAATTGAATGTGGCTCGAAAGGATTAATATTTATATGTGTTAACATTGTGACTACATACAGAGATATTTTTAAAATGAATATAAATTAGGAAATCTCATATATTTTTAGATGGGTGCTAAAAGGAAATACATGTGTTTCATATAATGAGGCATATAATAAGGTCCATTAAGCTGGCTGCATAAAGACTTCCGAAAATTGGCAATTTCTTACATTTAGTTTTACACTATTGCTTATGCATAGATCAAATGATCATTATTATTTCAGAAGTATTTGTTTAAAATATGCAAAAATTAAGCAACATTGGCAGATTTCTTAATTCTAATCTATGGTTATGATATTATGCATAAAATCTCTACATTTCTAATATTATTTTTTTACTAAATATGAAAAAATGTATGAAGTGAATATTTTTTATATATTTTCTTGATATATTTTAATTTCTCTTGGGGAAAATGGCTGAATTAGGGATACATTTAGATGAATGTTTTCTTATATTGAATCTTTCTGAAAGCAACTCAAAATGATAATAATAAAAATATCCCCAATATTTGACTTCCTATTATTTTTAGCTATTTTTTAACCTTAGTCCTTTTTTTCCATTTATGTGAAATTTTTTAAACATATGGCTTTCATAGTCTCCTCCTATATATTTTAATTTAGCATAAAGTATGATTTATTACTCTCACATTGATGTTTCAAAATTCATTCTACAGCTGTTCCTTTAAAAGAAAATATTTTTATGCGTATTTTTCTAGTAAACAGGTGGTGTGGCTTCTCCAATGTCAAAGTGACAGTCACCCAGTCACAATCATTTCTCAAATAGTTTGCACTGGAAAAATAACATCTGTAGATTAATGGAAACCATCTTGATAAAATGAAAAGGTGTTCATATTAGCATTTCTACAGCTAGAGAAATTCATCTGCAGAAACTTGATTTACAGTAATTTTAACCTGATTTATTCTTCATTATAGGTAAGTGCACTACCCAAGAGATGTGTAAATCATGGTACTTAGTGAAATAAACATATTTAGAGGATTAGTATCTTGCAGAGAATCCGTTGTTACTCTCCTTGAACAAGGATCTTTAGAAATCATTTGCTCCTTTGCTTTATTTAACTGTAATTATATATATATATATCAGTGAAAAGCAGTATTTTTCTTTACATAAGTATATATAGTTCTGGAATCAAGTGTATCTTTATTGATGACATGAATTAGGCTTTTTATAATATGCTTCAAAGACATTTTAAGATAGACAAGACATATATGTGTACAGGTATGCTGTAATGAACAAAAACTTAGATTGTATATATGTTTTATATAGTATGTATACATATATAAATACATATATATTAGATAAAATATAAGAACATAGTTTTACATTTATATAGAACATTACCCTTGTGAATATGCTTATTTCATATACATATGCATTATGCATTTCTACATATACACATACACACACACACACACCGAATATCTAAAAACAATATTGGAAATAATTTAGAAGACCATAAATAAAAGATGTGCTTCAATAAAACAAGCTAGCATAATAGTAGAGGCATTGACAGATTCTAGCTTTCGATGTATTACCCATTCAGATGGACCTGTATCTACATGAGTATATTTGCTAGAGCTGGAACTGTATCACCATGACTGTATTCACTAAGACATTGAAAATTTGAATTTCTTCCAAGGATACCAGGTCAATGAGTTAAACTTGTTCTCTTGTGGGTGGTTTTTAGTCTTTATTTGTCTCTAGCTACTTTTTGTAGGTCTGTAGCAAATAATAAATAACATTTCTACTGTAATTTCTATCAGCGATTTGTAAGGAGATTCAGGTTCTGATAAAAATCATATCATATCTTTCCCTTTGTGCTCTGCCCCACACCCACCAATTCCAACACTCACTGGCCTTCAAAAATGTTAGTGAAATTGAGTTGCATAAATAAGATGAATGTTGAACTAAAGAGAAAATACATTATTTTAAATATGAGAAAACATAAGTTGAAAATTGGAAAGAACAATTCCATTCAATTTAGGCATGTTGGGACATTCCATTTAAATACATGTAAATGTCCCTTAGGTCCTTTCTAGCTCTACATAATCATCTTCATGAGCGACTGCCATATTGTTAGATGCCTGATTTCTAGCACGTTGCAGACCTCTTCTCCTTGATTCATTTTTCAACACGATCGTTATAGAACTTCAACCAATGAAATCTCTGGCCGCATAGCAATGCTGGACCAAGCCCACATGAACTAACTTTATTTTGCGGGTCCTACACATTTAGCTAGATGACTTTTTTTTTTTTTTTTTTTTTCTGATTAACTCCCTGCACTGTCTTCTCTGAGATTTGGTTCTTCCACTCTTCCTTTCCCCATTCTCAGGTACAGTTGAGTACAAAGTATGGTATATTTTCTAACAGCTCCAATTTCTATCTGACTGATTTTCATGATTTATTTATTTATTTTTAAATTAACATTCACCATTGAGAAATAGATGAGGACAAGGAAGGTGAGTACAACAAAAATAACATGTATGAGGAAATGTACAAAGTTACTAAAAATCAACCAAAATTTTCACACTCTCCTTTGGAGTCAGATTGTCCAAAAGCTGACACTGAGACAGCTTTTGTTAGGAGGATTTGTTAATGATTGACTAAATGATCCAGGAGAAACCTTTAAAGTCATGGAAGAATCAAGAAAGGGAAGCAGAGGAAGCCAAACAGAGGTATCATTTCACAAAAAAACCCCAGTCTGATTCCTGGGGAAACTTTAAAGTGAAACTTATGCTTTCACAGTCTGTCTTGATTTGAGACAAGGTCCTTAGGCTTTCTATGTACTGCCGTAGTTGGCCATTCACTAAGGCCACCCTGGGGATATAATGTAAACTCACTCCTGGGCATCTCTAGCTCTCTGTGCTTGAGAGAAAAAGCGGTCCAGGGGCTCAAAGGCAGGTCTCTAAAGAGAATCACAGCTGCACGTTCTTAGAAGCAAGGTACACAGAAGCGCCAAGATGGGCTTACAGAAAGGGCAAACGGCACTCCAAGAGATTTGGCCAGATCACGGAACTTTTTACAGTCTCTATTAAAGTGTGGTTAGGCTTGAATTGCCTTTGTCAAGTGTTTTCTACTGTCTTATTTCTCCAGGATGATTTGTTCTGCCTCCTTTGCCTTTTATCCCACTGTTTCTCTGAAGTTAAAAGTCTTTTGTAGGAAGTTTATAAACAAAATGCTGATGTAGTTGGGTCCATTGGGAACAATTCTGATATTTAGATCTACTTTTAAAAAGTATCCAAACACCAAGGAAAATGTCCTACATCTAGAATTGTATCACTGGATAATGACTAAAGATGTTTTTCTATAATGAAATAAAATTCCCAGGTATGATTATGTTTGTCTTTAGCACCTGTTTCATTTGAAGTCTTATAACCCTTCATGGATATCATTTTAATTAGATCTTTTAAATTTTTGACTCATAGAAAAAAAGGTGTATATTTATCTGATGCCTTTAAGCAGGCTATGCTCTCCTTAACATTATAAAAATATTTATCAAGATATCATGTTATAAGCTCTGTGCTCAGCCCTTTATAAACAAAATATCACTAATTTTTCAAAGCAACTGTAACCATTATCTTCTTTTTATAGATGGGAACAATGAAGTACTAGTAACCAGCCTGACAGCTAGTAAATGAAAATATTCTTAAGAGTAAAATTTGCATATAGGAAAACCTAGACTAAGGTCATTTAACCTAATGTATTTCTTATCACTGCCATTTAATGTCAAGTGTAATTAAGGTTCTATCTTAAAAGTCAATGAATACTTTAACTGTAAAATATTTTGGTTATTCAATACCGGTGGTCTTCTGTCCATCACTTCCATGCCAATCTGCTCTAGAATATGTATTCTTGCTTCCACCTTTGCTGAATTGATTATTTTGCTTTGCCCTGAAGAAGAAGCAAAATCACTTGTTATACTTTACTTATTTTATATTTTCCTTTAAATATATTTTTTTCTCTTGAGACAGGAGACAGGAGTCTCACTCTGTCACCCAGGCTGGAGTGCAGTGGCGTAATCTTAGCTCAGTACAACCTCCACCTCCAGGGTTCAAGCATTCCTCCCACCTCAGCTTCCTGAGTAGCTGAGACCACAGGCACATACCACCATGCCCGACTGATTTCTTTTTTTGTATTTTTGTTAGAGACGGATTTTCACCATGTTGCCTAGGCTGGTCTCAAACTCTTAAGCTCAAGTGATCTGCCCACCTCTGTTTCCCAGAGTGCTGGGATTACAGGCATGGCCTTTTAAGTTTTTAAAAAATAAATCTTAAAAAAGGAATATACTGCATATACAGATCTTTTTTTCCAACAGGTGTGAATGTTTATATGCTTACCATGCATATAAACATTCTGCCTTATAGCTCTTCTGCTGTATTTCAGCAGAACATCTGGATCCAACCTCACTTGGGTCTGCAGTTTATTTCTTGTGATCATTATAGTATAATATATTGGACAGCTTGCGTTTGTGATTTTCACCTATTTAGGAAACATAACCTGAATTCCCTTGCTGACCATGCTTGCATTTTAAAGAAGCTATACTTTTAATTAATATTTTAAAAATTTGCCTTTTGAACACAATATTTTTAACAATTAAAATTACTCTTTATCTACTATTTTCTTTCCTGTGTTTTTAAAATCTCTTTTGAAAAAGTTCTGGGCAAGATTTCATTACAGTAATGCTAAACAGAGATCAGAGGTCTTCAACATGGAGTTGAGGAAATGAGATGAGAAGGAAAAATTCCAAAGATAGTACAAAGTACAGAAGGACCTGAGGGTCAGAACTTAAATATATTGGTTCCCAGAGCACTGAAGGATGTAAGCAGTGTAGATAAGATTTATGTGGTTTCTAGAGGGGGTTATTTATTCCTTGACTAAGCACACCTTTCAGAAGAGCCAATTCTCATGAAAATAACAGGAGCAAAATATAATTCTGCAAAGGGAAACTATTAACACTTACATCGGACCTTTATCCTAAAACTTTTGTTTTTTTGAATAGATTCACATAGACAGTACATGCTTAATATTGACTATTTTAAAATGAATTGTCTAAAATCGTAAATGATATTAATGACACTTAATCAATTTGCCCAGAATTTGAACAGATATGGCAAGGTTTATCCTTATACATGTAATCTAAACTATTATTTAAAAGATTAAATGTTTAGCAATCAAGCATATTTGCAGAAAACTTAGCATGTTCAGCAACACAAACTTCTACAAATTAAAGAAAATCCAAGATCTCATAGTTCAGTGGTAGTGGACTTCCATATTTAAGATTTCTGACTGACAGACTAAAGGGTAGAAATTAACGTAGGATCCAGGAAAGAGATGAGAATGATACAGAATGTGCTTGAGCTGTTAATGAGGTGGACGACACTATCAGGATAAGTCAGGAACAAAGATATTGCTGTTTTGCTTAAGGTCAGAGACAGGAAAACTATGAGCTTTGAGCCAAACTAGACTGCCGTTAATTTTTAAAAATAAAGTTTTCTTGGAACACTGTCCTATTGAGTCTTATGTGTTATCTATGGCTTTTGCTGTTCTAGGACCATATGATCTACACAATGTAAATTATTTACTATATGTCTCTGGTAGGAAACATTGGCCAAGCCCTGCTTTAGGTAATAATGCTTTTAAATATAATAATAGAACATTAATGATAATATACTGATGGTCAAAACCAAGAAAAGTATATCATCATTGTTATTTTCAAGAGCACTAGACTACAATTATTTCTTAATTTTCAATTCTATAAGGGCAGCAAGTATTATTTATAGTCCCTCTATAGATTTGTTAAAAGGGTTATTAAAGCTAGCTTTTCTTAAAGTGTGTCATACGCATAAGTACACATATATACACACTGAAAGAGATGTCATTTAGGAATTCATTCAACTTCAGTTGTTTAAAAAATACAACTTTATTATTATAATAAATTTCAAAATAGTTACTAGAAGAAATTGATTCTACAACTCTAAGATGTCTGGGCAGAGTTTTAATGATTTTCTTGGCCTTTCTCTCTTGTTTTTTGGGTAGTTAGATACTTCAGACATCATGCCGGCTTTCAATGCAGGAAGAAATTAGGTAAAGAAGGATAAAATTGGTTTCAGCAGATTTCAGAGTAAGGATTAGTAGCTATAGATATGTTGCATGTATCTCTTTGCCTGCAAGGAATTCTGGTAATTTAGAATTTAGGATTTTTAAAAATTGTGGTTTACCATTTTAACTATTTTAAGTGTGTATTCATACTGTTGTGCAATCATTGCCACAATCCATCTCCATAACTTTTCTGTCTTCCCAAACTGAAACTCTGTACCCATTAAAGAGGCAAAGGTGAGGAAGCTTTGTCTGTTGGCTGAAATACTCTGAGACAGTGATGGAAAGAATAGGGTAAATAGACAAACTTGGGGCATTCAGAATGAAAAACAGATGTATTAGTCAGGTTTCTCTAGAGGGACCAAATTAATGAAAAAAATATATGTGTATATAAGGGGGAATACTAATTTACATGATGACAGGGTCCCATAATAGGTCATCTGCAGGCTAGCCTCACAAATCTATTTCACAAACATTGATCAAGGGTATATCTTCTGGACCCTCTCAGCTGGGATGAATAGGTCTAAAGTGACTAATCCATTCCACTATCCCAATCACCCTAAGCTTTTGGATTGCCTTCCTCTACATTAAATCAAGAGAGACAAGGTATTTCCGGCTCACTCACGGTGGGCCTTCTTTTAATCCATATGTTAGTTAATCAAGCAAATAAACTATTAGAACCTTTTTTTTAACTCCCCACGCTGCAACATTAAATGCAGAGTCTCTACTTAGTGGGCCCTAATCAGTAAATTCAGCCTGATCTAACTCTAGGTTCCTTCTACCATTATCCCACACCTTTAATATGTATTTGCATACTTGTTCTCCAGATTTCTGTTTATATGAATTAGAAAACTCCAGTGTAGCACACCTCCTCATGGGTCACACTCTTAACTTCACCTGTAGGGGCCTGCTGGGACTTTAGTCTAGTTATAGGTCTAAAAGCAAACAGAGGTCTTGTCCTCTGAACACTTTTCCCACTGAACTTAGGAGCAACCAGCCAGCTTCATTATGTTCCTTGGTTCTCCACATATGGTGAAAGGTATTATGTATAGAGTCACTAAGTTCCTTGCCTGTCATGAGTGATGAATCACCAGTGTCAAATGCATTTATTTTGCATAACTCTCTAAACAGTTTATGCCAAGGACTTATTAGTATTCTACACACAATTAGATGTGGAGTCCTTAGCATCTCTGGATCTAATCATATTAAGTGCCCAACTCCAGAAAACTCAAACAGAAGAACTCCATCCTTAATATTCTTTTCTTATAGAACCACACATGGTACCAAAATCTGTATTAGGGTTTTCTAGAGAAACAGAACTAATGGAATATATGTGTATATATATATATATATATATATATATACACACACACACACATATAGGAACAGAACTAATGGAATATATGTGTATATATATACACATATAGAAACAGAACTAATGGAATATATGTGTATATATATACACATATAGAAACAGAACTAATGGAATATATGTGTATATATATATACACATATAGAAACAGAACTAATGGAATATATGTGTATATATATACACATATAGAAACAAAACTAATGGAATATATGTGTATACACACACACAGACACACACACACACACACACACACACACACACACATATATATATATATAAAATCAGGTTATTAAGTATTAACTCACACAATCACAAGGTCCCAAAATAGGCCACCTCCAGCCTACAGGCTGAAGAGCAAGGATAGCCAGTCCAAGTTCTAAAACTGAAAGACTTGGAGTCTGATGTTTGATGGCAGGAAGCATCCACGATAGGAGAAAAATGTAGGCTGGGAGGCTAGGCCAGTCTCTCTTTTCATATTTTTCTGCCGGCTTATTTTTATTTTATTTTATTTTATTTTTTTTGAGACGGAGTTTCGCTCTTGTTACCCAGGCTGGAGTGCAATGGCATGATCTCGGCTCACTGCAACCTCCGCCTCCTGAGTTCAAGCAATTCTCTTGCCTCAGCCTCCTGAGTAGCTGGGATTACAGGCACGTGCCACCATGCCCAGCTAATTTTTTGTATTTTTAGTAGAGACGGGGTTTCACCATGTTGACCAGGATGGTCTCGATCTCTCGACCTCGTGATCCACCCGCCTCGGCCTCCCAAAGTGCTGGGATTACAGGCTTGAGCCACCGCGCCCAGCCTGCCTGCTTATATTCTAACTGCATTGGCAGGTGATTAGATCGTGCCCACCCAGATTAAGAGTGCATCTCTCTTTCCCAGCCCACTGAATCAAATGATAATCTCCTTTGACAGCACCCTGATAGGCATATCCAAGAACAATACTTTGCATCCTTTAATCCAATCAAGTTGACAGTATTAACTGTCACAATAGTGTATTAATGGTTCTGAGATATTCTTTGTCCAAAAATTTATTTCTTCTTGTGTTAACTATTAGGAAAATTCTGTTTCATAGAAAATACTTTGGTTAACATTGTTTGTAATTTGTCTTTCAGCTTGTATATATTTGTTTATTGTAGTAATATATCTTTTGTTATTGCCATGTTTATTCACAAAGATTTTTTATATAAAAAGCTATTTTGTTCTTTAATTTCATTTTTATATTTTGGCTTCCAATTTATTTAATCAAATTTGATATTTGTTGTCACACATAGCAGTAGTAATCAACTATACGATTATCATTTATATAGGTATCAATGATTTTCTTACTAAGTTAAATATCATTTTTACAGTATGCAATTTCAGTCTCCATTTATTAAGGATGCCATTCTCTGATATTATTTAATAAATGATGACTTGAAAATAAATGTTTTTGGCTCTGCAAATTTTTTCCTTAAAGCTTTATAAATTAATTTTTTTTTCTTAAAATACTATTGGAAAGTTGACTTTCTGGAAGAATTAGATTTTTTTTTTCTGGCTGAATACTTTACTGTTCTTTTTTCCTCCCTGAAATTAAGGTCTGCTAACTTCTTTTTAGGTTCTTTTTTGTTATGTTGTTTTGTGACAGGGTCTCACTTTGTTGCTCAGGCTGGAATGTAGTGGTGCAATCATAGCTCACAACAACCTCAAATTCCTGGACTCAAGTGATTCTCTGCCTCAGCCTCCTAAGGAGCTGGGACTATAGGCATGCAACCCACACCTGGCCAACTTATGCCTGTAATCCCAGCACTTTGGGAGGCCAAGGCAGCCAGATCACCTGAGGTTGGGAGTTGGAGACCAGCCTGACCAACATGGAGAAACGCTACTAAAAATACAAAATTAGCCGAGTGTGGTGGTGCATGCCTGTAATCCCAGCTACTCAGGAGACTGAGGGAGGAGAATCACTAGAACTTAGGAGGCAGAGGTTGCAGTGAGCCGAGATTTTACTATTGCACTCTAACCTGGGCAACAAGAGTGAAACTCCATGTCAAAAACAAAAACAAAAAATCTGTAGAGAAAACATCTCACTGTGTCATCCAGGTTGCTCTTTAACTCCTAGGCTTAAGTGATCCTCCCACCTCAGCCTCCCAAAGTGCTGGAATTATGGGTAACATTTTAGCTATTGACTGGAACTTTTCAGTCTAAAAAAATCCAGAAATCTTTGTTTTTTATTTATTTATTTTTTATTATAGTGCAAAAGATTTTCTGTCATTACTTACAAATTCTTAATTGCTTTAAATATGACTCTTGTTTCATCTTCTCTTTTCTACTCTTCCAAAACAGTAATTAACTATATTTTGAATTTTTATTTTCTGCCCTTAATACCACAGTCTTTTCTCTGACCACTTTTCACTTGTCTTCTACATTTAACCATTCTCGCAAGCCTTTTATTCACTTAACTTATTTGAGATGAGGGTGTTTTTTTTAGCAATATTAATTCTATTGTGAATTGCATCTAATGCATATAAATATTCTGTAGTAGACTCTTGTTTATAAAAACTGTCCTTTTAACTCTATTTTAGCTTTACATTTCTGCTTTTTCTCTCAGCTTCATTTGTAGCTAAGTGTTGTCCTACTTCATCTCCTGTTTTGTGGAAACCCAAATGTGTGTGACATTTATTTTCTTTTTCTGAAAAAAATTATTTTCATGCATTTTACTTCTCAATTTATTTTTTGTTACATTCTTTCTGACTCTACTGTAGTATCTAGTATAGTATGTAGTAAAGAATTTGGTCTTTCCAAGAAGAAAGGTCTAGACTTCACCGTCAGCTTTTGGGGGATAATTTTTGGACCTCTGGAATGTCATGCCTGATTGGAGTGTCTTTGGAGGCCATGGGTCATACTAAATAGTCTAACAATGTGAGTTAGGACAGGGCCTAGCCAAAACCATGAAGTCTCAGGGCAGGGCTGACAATGCTAGAAAGACTGACAATGTGATATAAGGTGCAGGTTCTGGGTCATGTGGTATGATTTGACCTCAAGACTGAGCTCAGTCATATGGGCCATCAATCAATCAATCCTGCCCATATGAGGAAGCCCCACTAAGAACTCTGGACACAAAAGCTAAGAGTGAGTTTCCCGATTGGCAGTACTCCATGTGTATTGTCACACATGGATTCCAGGAAGTTAATGTGTCCTGACTTAGAAAGAGGACAAGAGCAGCTCTGCATTTGATATTTCTTCCAGACTTTTCCCCATGTGCTTCTTCCCTTGGCTAATGTTAAACTATATCTCTTTAAAGTAATAAACCATAGTCTTCAGTATAATAGCTTTTAATGAGTTCCGTGAGTCCATCTAGAGAATTATTGAGCCTGAGGGTGGGGCTAGGAGCCCTTTGAACTTTCAGTTGATGTCCAGATGTGAGGGCAATATTGGGGATTGTACCCTGTAACTTTACAGTTGTTCCAAACTCTTTATAGTATGTGTCCATATGCCCTGATGCAATGTTTTATTAGTCAGTTAGAGAAAGTGTTAATCCAGCTCTGGAGTTCCCATCAGAAACAAGATAGATCCTGCCCTAAATCTCCTCCTCTTCTTTTCTATTTTGAGCTCAATATTTTGCTTCTAAATCAGTGAAATAGTTATCAGAGAAGACCAGAGAAAGGGTTTTGCAAGTATACATTATTTCATTCCACCGTGTGTGTGTGTGTGTGTGTGTGTGTGTGTGTGTGTGTGTATGTTTTGAAACCACCATGTCAGGTGCTGACACCTATTGGATTAGTCCTATTTTCTGATATTTTTTCAGCTCAAGTTTGGAAAATATTTATCTATTACTTCAATTAGTAAAAGGACAGAATAACCTTGGAAAATCATTCTTTTAGTTTACCTACTATGGAGATACACTGCTATCTTGGTCTGTTTTTCTGTGGCTATAACAGAACACTAGAGGCTAGGTAATTTATAAAGAAAGGATAATTATTTGTATCATGATTCTGATGACTGGGAAACCCAAGAGCATGGTTCTGGCATCTTGCAAGGGTCTTCATGCTACATCATAAAATGCTGAAAGTTCAACTGAGCTTGCAAGACAGGAAACTGGGATAAACTGAAACTTTTTATCAAGAACCCACTCACACCATAACTAGCTGACTCCTGTGATAATGGCATGAATCCATTTGTGATGGTGAAGCCCTTGTGTCCTAATCACCTCTAAAAGACCTTACCTCTTAATATTGTTACAATAGCAATGAAATTTCAATGTGAGTTTTGGAGGAGACATCCAAACCATAGTAACTGTTATAATGTGTTGAGACTCTCTGTGGTCCAAGTCTCTTAGACCAGTTTCTGCAGGCAACTGTTCTGTGCTGAGAATCAACATTGTAGAGACATCACATTTTCAGGTACCTTACAAGTCTGCCTGTAACTGTTGCTTTTACTATAAAGATTTGTAATGACAGAAGAACTACAAATGAAACTTAAAAAATAATTTATTGTCTGTTTCCTCCTTTAGTCCTCTTGTTTCTGAGCCCAGTGGCTGTTTATGGGATGATAGTTGAGGATAATTAGAGATACTGTTAAGTAGGTAAAATGGGGCTGCATGAATGAATAACGTAAATACTGAGCTTGCTTAGTATGTAAGATGGCAAGAGTAGTAAGTGTAAGAGTCAAGAAACCTAAGCTCCAAAGATGTGTTGCCAGTTTTCTTTCTGTCCTTGATCAAGCTACTTCACCTCTTTATAACTAGGTTTTTTTCATTTGTGAAAAAAGGTGAAAAAGTGCATTTTCTTAGTAAAGCTAAATCGAATTATATATATTGCAATATTTTGAAAAATGTGGTGCAGTATATGGATGACAGAAGCTATTATTTGTTCACACATGAAAAGTCTAATTTCTGAACTAGGAAGCATATAATAAAAATTGCATTTTAAGAAGATAAATTTGGCACTTATGTAAGAAGAAATGAAGTAGAACCATAACCAGAGTGAATTAGGGTTGTACATTAAGTGATGACTCAAAAAAGAGAAGATGGATGCAATCCTAGAAATATTTCAGAGAAGGAATTAATAGAACATGATAACTAATTGGATGTGAAGCAAAGGAAGAGAGCAATCTTAGCTAACGTTAGAATTTAACTTTATGAGTCAGAAGAATGGTGGTATCATTCACAGGAACAAAGAATTTTGAAAGGAAATCCAGAAAAGGCAAAAAAATGTAAAACTAAAAAGGAGACGCAAAGAGAAAGAAAAAGGAAAATAAAAGATATATACTCATTTTCCCCAAATCGCTCACATTTATATTTTTTAAAAGAACTACCAAAGAATTAGATCTACGTATGTATTCTCTAAGTCATGTTATCATCTCCTCTCTCAAAAGGATTGCTTCAGTGCCTATGTAATTTATTAAAATGTGAATCATCTTCTACTGCAGGAAATAAAAAAAAAATCAGAACTGTTTTAAAAAGTGGCATGGAATGATTTCTATTGAGGTGTTTCATTTCAAACTAAAGCAGTTTTTAAAACTCTAAATAATAGCAGATTACATATGCATGTCATAGGCCCGCTTATGTCATATTTTCTTTTTCATTTTGGAAGTTCTGACTAAAAAGTCCACTTAAAAATATAAATTATTTTCTTTTAAGAAATCAGTGCACAAGAAATATTAGAAAAAATAAATATGTGAGCTCTTTGACATCATGTATGAAGTGTTAGCTATTTATTTTTTAATTAAAATTACCCTTGCCTGAATTGTTTGTTATTCTCATCCATTTCTGATGGTAGAGACTATGCTGAGAAGGAATTGTAACAGGGCCTAGTTAAAAGGCAATAGGGAAAAAAAAATCACTTATAAGTTAGTTTTACTCCTTGAAACCTGTAACCCCTATTACACTAATGGAATAATGAATAATGATAACACATTTAATATAAGTAGACTCTTTTTGCTGCAAATAGAATGCTTCATCTTTTTGTCTAAAGTACTACTAATAAGAGCATAATGACCTTTCAAAGTCTGAAAATGAATGTATAAGAAACTTGGGAAGCTAGTTTCCCAGTAAATGCATTAGTGATAAACTTGGTATTTTTCTTAGCATTCTCAAAAAGATCCAGCCTCATTATCTCTCAAATGGTGATGCCAAAGTCAGCAGCAACTGAATTGTAGCTTTTTACCATAAAAGTTAGGGTGAAAAAACTGAAGGGCACAGAAATTTTTCCTAAATAGTTTATTACATTTAGAACTGAGTAATTTATTACAGTAGTCAGTAGAAAATAAGCACAATCAATTCATATTTACCTTTATTCACGTGTGTTGTTGACATTTTTATATGCATATATAAGTATATATTTTGCACACAAACATACTTACACACATACATTCTCATACATTCTTATGCCCTGATGAAATTATACCTGAAATGTGGGTTTTGACATAATTGTCTTCTTCCTTCACCTCTTTGTAGAAACTCACTTGTAAGAGCATGTAGCACTGGCATGTACTGGTTTTCTTCCCTTTTACCTCTGAGCACATCACTTGTCTTTTTCATAGAACTATGTTATTTTCCTACTCTTGTTGGAAGAATAGGATGTTTTCCTAATGTGAGTTCTTTCCTTTCTGTTCCCTGTTTCCTTCTGTCTCATCCATTCCCTTATCTCCTGCAATTTCCTCTATTTAGATGAAACTCACCTATATCTGGAACTCTTACTCTGCCCAGAGGTTGTATCCTGTATATTTCCAGCTGCTTGTTAGACATTTAAAACTAGATGACCTGACAAATTCCCCTGAAGCCAGCTTTTATTTCCAAGTGGTCTATTAGCAACACTAATATATTCTATTCATCAGCCTTTTAGTGTTTGCTATCTCCCCATATTGAATCAGTCCTCCATTGCATCGATTTTTTTTCAAATGTTGCCAAACATTTTCCATTTTTATCTTTCCTTATTGTTTTCACCTCCACTCAACTTTCGGCTGTTATTCTTTCTTAGTATTCATTCATCCTCAACAAAATTTGGTTATGATTTTATGGAAAACAGAGAAATGATAAAATTGCAAATTTTATCAACATACACCTTTTAATCTAGAAGGATAGAAAAGATATGTCAAACCAAATGATCATAAAAGAAAGTATTTTTTACATCTTCAGGAAAAGATATTTTTCCCACAGATTTTTATTCTGTTAAGGACAATTTTAAACGGTCCTTATATAAAAATTGTCATTATTTAGTTATTTTTGGTGAACTTTTATTTATTTCACTTTTTTTTAGTTGTAATTTTTCTTTCTTGATTTCTAGACAGGTTATCTATTAGAAAGATTATCTCTATTTGTCTATAATGTATGCTACTATTAAAAGTTGTTCTTACTTGCCTTTTGACTTTACTCTTTTTCTTTTATTGTGGCATAGTTTTTTTAAATGTACTTAAAATTATCTATCTTTTATATATTCTGAAAATGAGTCCCCACTCTAAATTTATAAAGAAATTTTGCCACATTCCTTTTGATCTTTAGTAGCTTTTTTTAATTTTTATTATATTTTTCGTTTATTTTGTTTGATTTATAGATGGAATTTTATTTTTCTCCCCATAACTCCTCCTAATATTTCCACATATATTTACTTCAAAATATCTTAATTACTTTTATTACAATGCTGCCTTTATCTTACTGAAATCCCATTTAGTATTCATTGTTGAACCTTCCAATGTTTTTCAATGATCTGTTTAACTTTTCATGGATAAGTAGCACACTGCTTCAAGTGAGTCTAAGTTTTTGAAATAATGACTCTTCAGTCATATATGTTACATTTTATGTACAAATGCCATACTGTAAATGGTATTCTGTTTATTTCAAAGGGGAAACTATTTTCACAATATCTATGAGAAATTTGTCCCTAATCTTTGTAGCAGTTATAAAATTTTGCCCTTTGTCATTGTGATCCCTGGTGTCCTCAGTCTCCCAATATGAACTTATCATTTTGATTGAATTTCATTAGCTTGCTCAAATTCAGACACCTTTTATAGTCAGGCTCTTGGCAAGAAGAATGACAGAATTTGATATAATACTAGATGTGTTTTGCCGAGGCTGTCACCTGGCTATGAGACATTTAATGCCTGAATGACAGAAAGCCTGAACACTACTTACAAAGCAGGCATAATTTTGCAGTCTGCCACCTATCCATCAGTTACAAAAGTCAAAAGAAATATCGTAAGAACGGTCAACTATAATTTCTTTACAATACTTTGAAAATAAAAGAATTATTTTGATTATTTAAAGTGAGTTTTGAAATAACTGGATCACTTTTTCTCATTTTACTTTTGATCTCACTCTGAAAATTATAAATACTATTTTCATCTCAAGAACATCATTATTAGTGATTGAGTAGCAAATATTAAGTCATTTGCTATTATAATATTTGAGGTTATAATTTAAGTAAAAATTAACAAGAACAAGCATAGGCTTTGTTAATACAATAAAGTAAGGGATAATCCCATTTCTCTTTTCCACTCTTTCATCAAGTAACATGTATTGGTGAGGTTACAATGTCCAAGGTGATATGCTAGATAAATTTGGGGAACAGAACCTATTCAAGTATATGTCTGATATTTTTTCTGCTTATAACATAAATAGGCATATGAAAAGTTGGCTAAAAGTAAAAGGCCTTCTGTTCTTGGGTCAGTTTGCTGAGAATGATGGTTTCTAGCTTCATCTATATCCCAGCAGCAAACCACTATGGCACTAGCATACCTATGTAACAAACCTGCACATTCTGCACATGTACCCCAGAACTTAAAGTATAATAAATAAATTTAAAAAAGAAAGAAAACAACATCTTTAACAACAACAAAAATAATATGAATGTAAACCTATAAAACTTAAAAAGAAAGTAAAAGTCTTCCCAGGTTAAGGGGCAAATGAGTAGTATAGAAAATAAATGCAGTTTTAATTCATATAAGGGATATGACTCTGGGGAGAGGGTAGCAATCACTTGAGCCTCTTCAAGGAGACAGGCTTTAAGGCTGACATTCAAGAACACAGTATTCAATAAATGAGAGGAAACGAGAAGTTGAAAAGGATAAAGTCATTAGGTTTGTGAGGGGAAAAAAGAATACCACAATTGCTGACTCAGCACAAGACCACACCCCGTTTTGGTTATAACAATGAATTGTTCTTGGTAATCGTGCAGCCTGATGGGTCATTTATGTATTTTGGCCAAATATAGAACTGTTTTTTATCCTTTTTGAGGAATTGTACAATATAGCAAGTGTGCTCTGGGACTCCCACTTCAGTATACCTTGAGTTTTGTCATCTTCATACTAACTTCTTGATCATGTGGCATCATTCTCCTGTGATGAATTTGGATCCATTCATCTTAGGTCCTCTCTGAATGAAGCATGTTTTTCACTCTTGCTGTTCATGATATCCTATCTCTTTGGATTGGAATGGCTTGTTTTGTAAAACCTTGAGATACTACATTCTTGTTATTACAGATGAATAATGTTATTTCCAAAAGCCAATTTGACCAAAAATATGTCATTATTAATGTATTTTTATAGAATATATTTTAAGCATTAAAGAAAGATGAACCATGAGAATTTCTCTGTAAAAGTTTCTTTAATATTATATTCCATTATTAATATAATGGAATATAATATTATCTTACAGTATAGTGCAAATGCTAACAACAGCAACAGCATACAACAACAAAACACTTCTTATGTGATAATTCCTACCTGTCAGGTATTTTTCTAGTGCTATATATAAAAATGTATTTAATCATTACAAACATTACAACAGCCTGCTTTACAGATGAGAGAACTCAGGCACACAGAGTTAATATGACAAGGCCAGGCAGGTTCTAAATGGCAGAGCTGGGATTTGAACTCAGACTGTTTCCAGAGCCTGCCTATGTTCCTAACTACATATGAATTTCAATGTGATTTATCTCTACAGCACATTTTACCTTATCATACATACAGTCCTATGTTTATGAAATGACATTATAAATGCAGGTAAGTAATAATTTTTTTTGTGATTAGACCCTTTAAATGCACTTTTTCTCCTTTTAATTTTATAAATATTGGCTAATTGATTTGTAACACCCCATTCCTGTTTTTTAGAATTTGTATTTCCTGCTTTTATTAAATTTGGAAAAACATGGAAAAGTGTCCCATGTTTAATTATATTTTTTGGTTTCTAACTTTAAAATAGAAAAAGAGAATAAAATAAATCTTATGTAAATAAGACAGGAAAGAGTGGATTTGAAATTGTTCATTTTAGCTAATTACTTAGTCAATAGTTATAAGTCCAACAAAGATACTGTTTGAGAAGTAATCTTTTGAGATCTTTTAATGATTTAGAACACAAATAGAGATAATACATGTGCAGTAATTCTCCCTGAGACATGGTTAATAGAAAATTTTGATATACTCATTAAATCATTACAGATAGGCACAGTCATTTTTCTCCATTGTTGCAAAAAAAAAAAACCTAAAACGACCATTGCTTTCTTCTTCATGTAACATTTATTGTCTGCACACTGGTCTTCGGCACTGCTGAGCAATTTTCATGTTAACTACATTAGAAAAGAGAAAAAAACTGACAAAAAAATACCCGTATTGCCAAAAACATGACAGAAGGATAACGTCCTCTAATTCTACCTAATTTCAAAGTGAAGAGCGATTAAGTGGCTGATAAAATTTTCTTATTCTGGCAAGCCTACAGAGGAAGAAGGAAATAATTTAAGCTTGACTCTACTTAATACTGTGACTTCTTTAATGGAAGCAGAGAGGATTTCAGAGTAGGTGATGATTAGAAAATATTTTTCTCATTTTGGGTTTTATTGATCTATCCTAATAATTTATATTTTCCTTATAATATGAGGAAATGCTGAATCCAATACGGGTAGCAGCCAATAAAAAGTCATGTTTTCAATTCAAACTGGAGAGGAGACTGAGACAGGAGATCCTATCTAAAGGAATGGTACCTCTCAGCGACCGCTCTCTTCACAATATTTACCTTGCTCTTATGCCAAAGCCTTGAGTGGCCAAATTAGAGCTTACCTGACATAGATTGAGGGAATTAACAAAAGAAAGAAGAGGAAGGAAAACTTAGGTAGCAAAACCATTTTCTGTGGGAGGTGTACCTAAACAGATGAATAGAGAATTACACAGAGAAAGTTTGCCAAAGGGATTGCTTTTCAGGTTACTGCAGATGGAAGAAATCCAAGTAATGAGCATATATGAAGAAGAGTAAAAAGGTTTAAAAAGAAAATATGTAATGCTTCCAATAATACATATATATATATATACACACACACACATATATACATATACATATATACATATATACATATACATATATATACATATATACATATATATATATAATATATATATATATATATACACACACACACACACATATTTATTAATGAATAAATTTACATTGGGGGAAAAGTGCAACATGTGTCTTCTTCCCAGTCACGAAAGTGTCTCTTTGACCACAAACGCAAACGTGGCACACGCCAAGGGTCAGATATTTCTGTGGCCCCAGTTACTCAGTGTGGGGGCTGAGGTAGGAGGATCACCTGAGCCCCAGAGGTTGAGGTTGCAGTGAGTCACAATGGTCTCAGTGCACTCCAGCCTGGATGACACAGAAAGACCCTGTAATCTCAGCTACTCGGGAGGCTGAGGCACGAGAATCGCTTGAATCTGAGAGGTGGAGGCTGCAACGAACCAAGATCACACCACTGCACTCCAGCCTGGACAAAAGAGTGAAACTCAGTCTGCTCCACTCTTATTAGCATAGGAAAACCAAGCTCATAAGGTAGGAACTGTGGCGAAACATGGACAAGCCACCATCTTGGTAAAGGAGAAGAGGGTACGCTTCTTTTTCTTTTTTTTTTCTTTTTGCAGATAAATATTCTTTTATTTCAATACTCTGTGACATTTTTTGTGGCACAGGTATTCAATCTCACAGGGATGTAAAACCCACACTTGGAGGGTGTCCAGGGTGCTTAGGAGTCATGGATTTAGACACTCACAGGCCAAGCCTAAGTGAGGCCAAGCCTCTCTCTCTCTATATGTGTGTGTGTGTGTGTAGTATATATATATATATATATATATATATATATATATATATATATATATATATATATATAGAGAGAGAGAGAGAGAGAGAGAGAGTGAGAGAGAGAGAGAAAGAGAGAGAGAATATGTAAATGGCTTGATTTCTTAAGTAAATGCCTTTGAATTGAGAAAAGCTTTCTTTGAAGAGCAGCTTTAATTTTTCCCCTATTACACTTTAGTGGCTTTTAAAATTCCCCCTTTCTCTGCTAAAGTAATTCTTACATAACTGTAACTCTTGAGAATATTGCTTTCATGGAGAATGAAGAAATATTTTTTTAAAAAACAAGAACAGTTCCATCTCTATTTTTATTTCTAACTGGGGTCAGGAAACTAGATTTATTTCAGGGGATTGTTTCTTGTGCTTCCAAGCGTGAGGTAATGAGCCATCCACAGACTACAGGAAATATAGTTTCTTAAGACAATTCTAAGCTTTGTTGAAGCATATGTGAAGTTGAGGGCCACTTTCTGAGTGTGGAAGGAAGTTCTCTGAAGAGGGAGTCTCTGAATCAAAACACTTAATAGTAGATAATGCTATAATCTGGCAATAGAGAAGGTAGCCATCAAAAACAAATATGTATACAGAGCTCAATTTATACAGGAGATTTAGTGCTTCCATGTGGGAAACATTTCTTTTATTATTATTTGTATAAATTTAAGAAGCACAAATGTAATTTTGTGCTATGTTGTATAGTGGTGAAATTTGGGCTTCAGAGAAAGAGTGTGTGTATATTTATGCATGTGTAACACCACCGAAACACAAGTCCTGTATAATTGGGGGCCCATGAAGTCTCAAAAGAGGGAAATGAGAATTTAGATTGTGTTATTTTATAGAAAAATTACATTTGGAGAGGTATGGCACAGAGCAGTAGAGATTAAAGAAGTATCATTTAGATTCGTTACTGTCTTAGAAAGGATTTTGTACATAATTTACCTCAGAGTACTATCCTACTTTCTTGAGGGCTGTGCCTGCACTTGACACATTTGACAAGAAAGAAAAATCATGACATCAAAATTGATCTTTTTTGATAGAGAATAAACCCAATAAATCCACCGTCGATTTTATCCATGGGCAGTATTTGTCTGGAAGGTATCCAAACAGTAAGCCACTAGAAAATGTAAGAAGAAGAGATTGAAGTTAGATGGCTGGGTTCATGGCTATGTTCTTAGAGTAACCAACTTTGCTTTCTTTCCTCAGCAGAGACCAGCAGTCACCAGTCCTCCATAGGCACTCATTTACTGGGTTAAATACTTTCTGATATTTGTATTTCCTATCAAGAATATATTCTTCTATAAAAGATTTTTATTGTGAATTATTATGTGATATGTTCTATGTTGTTAATCTGATTGGGTTTATCAGTAAGAAAGTTAGAATTATTGTGTTTAGGCTAAAGGAGCAGTAGATCTAGAATGTGGAATTTATAAATCATGAGGCCAAGAATTACTCCACTGGATGCACTACCCAGTTTTATATGTTTAGACACGAAGTTCAATTAATCATGATCTTTACTTTGATGTAGGAGATGAAGGTAGAAAATAGACTCTGGTTTTCCAGAGCAGATAAGCTAGAGGATAAATTTTCAGAGGCTTATCACTTGATTGTAGTTGTAGTTTACAATACTCTGTTTAGACACCTATAGCTTCATGTAACTTAAGTATCATCTTAGGATTGTCAAGCTCCTGTTACAGGACTCAGACTTTTTTGATAAATGCATAAATGCCATATGTGTCTGGAATTAAATAGATCTGTTCAGTATTCCATAAACTCATTCAAATAGGAGGTATAGAGCTGGAGGTGAGGGAAATCTATAGCCATCAGAATGAAACCTGGCATTAAGAGCAGTGTCTTGGTTTATTATTTGAATTCATTCACAATATTTCTTCACCAGATTGGAAACATGGATTCAAGAAACAGGGAGCTGGTGAACATTTGTGCTTCTCCAGTGCAGATGCATTCAGGGCTCTCTTACTGTCCTTTGATCACTAGCATTGGTAGGAAGACTACTTTATTTTATGCTATTTTAGTTTACAAACCCATTTAATGCCCTTACTATGTGCCAGGCATTGTTATAAATTCTTCACAAATAACTTTTTGGTGGTTCTTGTCTTCATTGACTGTGAAGGATACAGAGCTCAATTTATACAGGAGATTTAGTACTTCCATGTGATAAACATTTTGTTTTCTTTAGATTTGTATAAATGTAAGGGTTACAAGTACAATTTTGTTACATGGGTATATTGCATAGTAGCAAAATCTAAGCTTGTAGTGTAGCCATCATGCAAATAATGTATGTTGTACACATTAAATACTTTCTCATTATCCAATATCCTTCCTCTCTCATGTGGTTAAAATTTCAAATATTTTCACTATTTGGATCCCTTCCTAGAGTTTGAGGAACTCACCACCTTTTGGTTTTGATAGGAGGCTGAAATGTAACATTGTTAAATACTTGATTTCTCAGCTTCCCTTCAGTGGGGTGGCAGATACTTCCTTGGATCCACCAATAAAATGGACCATCCTGTAGAGTGAATCAGGAGCTAGTAAAAGTAACAAGGGAAAACAAGAAAATGCCTCCTAGTGGTAAGAGTAAGCAAAAACATTATCGAGTCTCTGGGGCAGAAGTAGAAGCAATGCCGTTTGTAGCACCCTCTGCAAGGCGACAGCAATGCTGCTTGTAACAGTGCAAGCGTATTGGAAGTGACTGGGTGGCAGCAGTTCTACGGCATGATTTTAAGATCCTCTTAAATTGCCTCTGCCTGGATCTCCAGTTCTCCTGTGGTTCTCTGAGCTACTAATATCTTTTCCATTCATTCGTTTTCAACTGAAATCAACCCAAATCTGCTTCTGTGGCTCGAAACTAAAATCTCTGACTGAAGCACACCAAATATTAGAAATAGGAAGTCAACATCTTCCGTTTATTATATAAATATGTAGGTTTCTGATAAATGTTCTTTCCTCATAGTATGAAGAATCAGGCATAAAAACTGCAAATGGAAATGACATATTGTTCTCCAAGGCCTAATACTTAAACGACTTCAGAGTGTGCAGCATTTGAAAGCAACATTTTGTAAATGTGTTTAGTCAAATGCTATTGCTCCAAGAAAGAAGATTTGCAAATGGAAGATTCTGTAATATAGTAGTTTTGAAAAATGGAGCAAATCATATTCTCTTCTTAGTACCTTGGTACATTTTTGGTTCTAAGAAGTTCCACATAGAAAAAAACATTTCATTTTTGACTAGAGATTTCCAAATATTTTGGATGCTACAATCATTTTCACATAAACCTTCTTAGTATTCCTCAGAACCAATGTTCTGTGGAACATTCTGGGAAGACATAGAAATGTCTACTTAGTTATTCAGTGTCCACTGAGGATAAGATGTGTTGCTATGCTTGATTAATGTGAGAATTTCAAAACAGTGAGTTTTATTTTTCCTCTTAAAAGTTTGATAGAAATTTAAAAGGGTTTTAGGACCTCTTGACTATTACACTTGGAAGATTAGCATGGCGTAGTGTTTATACAAATAGACTCTAGAGCGAGACCACCTGGGCTCAGTTTCTGGTTCTTTCCCTGGATTAGATATGTGGTCTCAGGCAAATTTCTCAGCTTTCCCATGCTTCAGATTCCTCACACTGAGGATAACATTTTACAGAAATTAAATAAGTAAGCTTTTTGTATTAAAATTATTTGCTTTCAATATTTTATTTATAATCTTCTGTTTAATTTATATTTTTCTTTTGTTAATTGTGTTAACCAGAAAGAGATTTCCAGTAGGATGATGGTTAGTGAAAAGAGAGCTATTTCTTATGAAGATGAAATAAAAGATATGGTTAGCCAAATCTAGCCGCAATGCCCTCTGCATTATAAAAAGATTTTTATAATAGTTTTATCTTTTACAAGAAGTGTTTGCCAAAATGTTATGAATTAGTCTTTAGGAAATTGTCCTTGTTCATGTGATAACTTTCAACACCTTTAAGATAGATGAGTATGAAAATAAAGTGATAAAAAGAAAAGTCTCTCTCTCACACACACAGATTATTCTCTAAGCATCCATATGTGATTTTAGTTAAGTGCTTGGATAAATAAAAACTTGTAACCCCAAATAAAATGAATGAGCTAACCCTTTCTTCAGATTTGGTATTCTCTGTAGGAAATGTCTTAAGGGAGAAGGGAAAGTTCTTGAGAATTAAAGAACCCACATAAAAAGGGTCAATTATTTTATTATGTCAAATTAACTAGTTTATGTAATTTATAATTTCTTTTTTATCACTCCATAGTTGTAATAGGCATCTATGAATTCTGCTAAAACGTTTGTATATACGCCTTCCACTAAGTGCAAGTTCTAACCAATAGAATATGGCAAGTTAAAAGTGATGTAACCAGGCTGTGGGACAAGATGGGGCTCAGCTCCCTCCCCTGATGGGATGTGCCCAAGATTCTTGGGCTCTCACTCACCCAAGAATGGGGAGAGAATCCTGATGGCGTGGTGAGCTTGTTCAAGTAAACATTGGACCCAAAGAGTTTTGCAGAGAGGGATTTATTAGCAGAAAGAGAAAGGAAAAGAAGTAGAGACAGCTCCATGCTGTTGTGGGAGGGGATCCCAGAGAGAGAAATCCCCATAGGGGGAGATAGAGAGAGACAGCTCCCACGTTACCATGGGAGGGGATCCAGAGATGGAGTCCATATAGGTAAGGGAGTAGGAGGCATTTTAAACCCGGAGTTACTCCTGTCCCATTCAAGTTCTCCTCCAGTGAGAGGAGCTTTTCCAAAATTCCTCTGGAGTGATTGGTCTTTGACTCTAATATTGGATTGGTTGCTTGGCTTGCAATCAAAGCCTCCTCCCTTGGAGCTTATGGTGAGCTTTCTAAACAAAGGAGTACACCTGAACTTTTACATAGGCCATGCATGGGAACGTTAGGTAAAGAACTCTAGGCTCCCAGATGGGGACATAGATGAAGTCATGGCACTGGAAAGCTCTTGCCTTTGAAGCCACACCCCTTGTGGACTCAGTTTTCCTTGATACAATCCCTCAGTCCCCACTCTGAACAGGACAGTCCAACTGCTGTTGGGACACGGGCCTCGATCACTCTTTAACTACTTCCTGCTGTACTGGGGCATAGAAGGGGCCCTGCAGTTGAGGTTTCCTTCAGAGGGGAGTTTTCCAGGGGTACGGGGTGATCCAGAGGTCCATGATTGAGCTCACGAGCCAAGGACATCTGGGGTTCCATTTGCAGGATCATTTGTGGCCTGATGGCTTTAATTCTAGAAGAAATGAACTTGAAAAGAAGGTTAAAGATGAGAGGCCCAGAGGCCAGCAATAATAGAACGGTTATAAATGGGCCTAGGAGAGGATAGAGCCAGGACAGCCAGTTGTTAAACAAGCCCCACTATACTGTTTTTTGAAGGTCTGTAGCCCTGTGTTTGATTGATTCCTGAGTTCTTTAATCTTGTTTAAGACAACACCTGATTGGTTTATAAAGTAGCAGCACTCTTTTCCTAGTAAGAGATTCCTTTTCTCTTTGCTGTTAGCAGATTTAGGCCCCTTTTACTTTGAAGGTCTGTGACAGCTAAAGAGTTAAGCTGTTTCTGCAGAGTGAGCTCCCTCTGCAGAGAGAATTAGCAACCTTTTTATGTTATTATTTAACTCCTGAGATCGCTTATAGTAACTAAGTAGAGGTAGTAACTTTTCCAATTCCAGTATCAAGTTCTCCTATTATTCCCCACACCCCATCACTATGAGAGGAAAAATTGGAGTTTTAGAGTCCGGATGCAGATAGCAAAGTTAAGAGTGATAGTCCTGTTAATGCCAAGATGTGAATTAGACTTATGAGTAGTTACTTTCCTGGGGATCTCATCAGAAGAGCAAACGTAGATCCTTTAATGGCCTGCAGGTGTATGAAGGGTCATCTCCTGGATCTTCAGGCTGTGGATTGGAGGGCCTATGATTTTCTTTAGGAGTTGTCCAAGCCTTCAGCCGAGTGTGGTGAATCCACGAGTCAATTCCTACCTTCTTAACTGCTGTTGGGGTAGACAGAATAACTGAAAATGGTCCTTCCAAGATGGGCCTAGAGAGAGGGAGTCTGAGGGGAGAGATTTAACAAGCGCCAAGTCTCCAGGGCAGAACAACTCTTTCTCCTTTCCCTAGTGTGTCCTTCAGGTAAACTTTTAAGAGCCTGTTGGTATTTAGCCGAAGAGGTTATACTTTTATTAGATCTGCTGTTTCCTTGTCTAATAAAAGATCATTAGGAAGGGCTGTCCATAAAGCATTTCATAGGGGCTGAGTCTTCTTTTCTGAGGAAAATTTGGAGCCCCTATCCATGCTACTTGTAATAGAGAAGGCCACAAGAGATGGATTTCTTGTATCAGTTTCTTTAGGTGTCTCTTAAGAATTTCATTCGTCTTTTCCACTTTCCCTGAGGACTAAGGCCTGCAAGCACAGTAGAGATGATACTGTATTCCTAACACCCTGGAAATTCTGTGGGTCACTGCAGCTTTGAAGGCAGGGCTGTTATCACTATTTCTGGCATATTTCTGGCATATTTCACATCCTTTGACTATTTGTTGAACAGCATTGAAGAGACCCTTTTCTGTAAACATAGGTTTGGCCATTTGATGTGCATTCTCTATACCCATATGGAAGGTTTGATGCAGGGTTTTAAGTACTTTCCACTGGCTGGCAGCAGGTAGAAGCACTTTTCCTTCCTCAGGAGCTAGCCTTCCTGAAGGAAGAAGATCATGCCCCTGGGAGATTGCCCACTCTACCTCTTCTGATGAGTATTGCGGTCTAGTTCCCTGGAGAGGGTTTTTCCATATTAAATGTCCTTCTATACATTCTTGTCTAGCTGCCCTTTTTACGTCTAGGTCAGCTCAGCGATTGCCCTCTGCTTCCTTCTCATCTCCTTTCTGGTGACCCCGACAGTGTAAAACTGCTACCTCTTTGGGTTCTTGGACAGCTTGTAATAAGTCTAAAATTTCCTTATGATGTTTAATGGGAGTTCCTGCCGAGGTTTGGAACTCTCTTTCCTTCCCTATGGCAGCATGGGCATGCAGAACCAGGTAAGCATGTTTGGACTCTGGGTACATGTTTATTCTCTTTCCTTTTCCTAATATTAGAGCTCGAGTGAGGGCTACTAATTCTGCCAGCTGGGCACTAGTTCCAGGAGGAAGCGAATTACTTTCAAGCACTGTTTGATCGCTGACTACTGTATATCCTGCTTTTTGAACTCAATTTGCCATAAAGGAACTTCCGTCCATGTATAGGTTAAGGTCAGGATTGGCTGCAGGAGTTTCTAAGAGATCCTCTCGAGCCACATAGTTCTGGGCTATAACCTCCTGACAGTCATATTCTTTGTCTGCCCTTTCCTCAGGAAGAAAAGTAGCTGGATTGAGGGCTGCACATGTGTGCAGCTGAAGTACAGGCCCTTCGAGCATTAAGGCCTGATATTTGAGTAGGTGGTTGTTGGACAGCCGTAAGCCTCCTTTAGAGGCCAGAATTCCAGCTACATCATGTAAAGTCCATACAGTTAGATCTTTGCTTGCACTATTTTAACAGCTTCTGAGACCAGTATAGCCACTGTGACTATGACCCACAAGCAGTGTGGCCAGACTTTTGCTACTGCATCAGTTTCCTTACTTAGGCATGCCACCAGTTGTGGCGCGGTCCCACGAGTCTGGGTGAGAACCACCAATGCCACTCCTGACATTTCCATAACATATAGGGAGAAGTTGTTCCCTGTAGGAAGACTAAGAGCTGCAGCCTGCAGTAGCGCCTGCTTCAGGGTCTGAAAGGTTGCCTTAGCTGTAGGGTCCCATTGTATTAGATGGGTGTTAGCTTTTTGGGTTTCCTTAATCAGAGTATATAGGGTTTGGCTATTTCACCATATCCGGAAATCCACAATTGGCAGAAACCAGTTATTCCTAAGAATCTCCATAACTGTTTTAAGGTGTTTGGATTGCAGAAGGCCAGTATGGGTTGGAAACGTTCTTTACTAAGTGCCCGAGTGCTCTCAGACAAGACAAGCCCTAGGTACTTTACCTTTTGCCTACAAAGTTGGGCTTTTGGTTTCGAAACTTTATATCTGCAGGTGGCAAGAAACTTTAGGAGGTCCTGGGAGGCCTGCTGACACTGGGTTTCTGAGTTTGCAGTTAAAAGTAAGTTATCCATATATTGAAAAACCAGACCTTGATGTGAGAAATTACTAAGTCCCTGAGCTAGAGCCTGGCTGAACAAGTGGGGGCTATCTTGAAAGTCCTGGGGTAACATTCTCCAGGTGAGCTGTGAATTCTGGCCTAAAGGGTCTTCAAAGGTGAACAGAAACTGGGAGTCAGGATGTAATGGTACATAGAAAAAGGCATCCTTAAGGTCCAGGACCATAAACCATTGTGCCTGTCCTGGTATTTGAGAGAGCAAGGTGTATGGGTTAGGGACAGCTGGGTATAAAGCAATCACAGATTCATTAATAAGCCTGAGATTCTGCACCAGCCTCCAATGTCCATTAGGCTTTTGTACTCCTAAAATTGCAGTATTACAAGGGCTGTTATAGGACTTTACTAGACCCTAGCTTTTAAGTTCTTTATAATATCCTGTAGCCCCTTTTTGGCTTCCAGTCTTAGGGGTTACTGTCTTTGGTAAGGAAAAGATATGGGATCCTTTTGCCTTATTTGAATTGGGCATGCATTCTTTGCCCATTCAAATTGTTCGTTCATTGCCCAAACCTTGGGATTAATCCCTTCTTGAAATAATGGGCAGCTGAGAGAAATTTTCTCACCGATAATGTTCATATAGATAATGGCTCCTGCACTGGCTAACAGATCCCACCTAGTAAGGGAGTGGGACTTTCTGGCATGATGAGGAAGGCATGGGAGAAGAGTATATCTTCCAAGTTACAGCTTAGGGGCTGGGAGAAATATTGGGAGACTGCTTGTCTTAGGGCTCCTTGGACAGTTACAGACTTGAAAGACAGCTGTCCAGGACAGGAGAGTAAGTGGAGAAGTCCGCACCAGTGTCCAGGTGGAGATCAACCTCCTGGCCCCCTGTGGTCAGATTTACCCAGGGCTTCGTGAGGGTGATGGCTTATGCTGGCATTTGCCCTGGGTATCATCAGTCCTGCACTTGGGTCATCTGGTTAGCCACCTTAGGCCCTGGAAACCTTTATCCCCTGGGACAGTGTGCCTTCCAGTGATCCCCTTGGCACAGTGGGCAAGGACAAGGAGGTGGCCCATTTCTCTGGGGACAATTTCCTATAAAGTGTCCGAATGAACACAAGGTCTGCCAGACTGGCAGCTAACCCGAGCCTTTCCTTCTTTTGAGTCCCTTGGGTCTGCTTGCCTGAGGGCCATGACTAGGGCTCTGGCTTTCTCTGGTCTCTCCTGTTCCTTTCATCTTGTTCTTCCTGGTCTCTATTATAAAACACCAAGGTTGCTAGGTTTAGTAGTGATTCTAGACTCTGTTCTGGCCCCAGGGCCGGCTTCTGCAACTCCCTCTAAATGTCTGCTGTTAATTGTGTAAAAAAATTGTCCTATAGTATTAACTGACCCTTGCTGGAGTCTGGTGACAGGGGAGTATACTTTCTTAAGGCCTCCTGTAACCACTCTAGGAAGGCTGTTGGGTTTTCTTCCTTTCCCTGAGTTATGGTGGGTAACATTGCATAGTTCATGGGCTTCTTCTTAGTTTGCCTTAATCCCTCAAGTATGCAGGTTAACAGGTACCTACGACTCCGGTCCCCCTGTTCTGAGTCAGGATCCCAGTGAGGGTCCATGCTAGGGACTGCTTCTCTACCTGTAGGAAATCTATCCTTCTCCTCTGGTGTCATTTGGTCAGGCACTTGACTTAGATACCAGGTGTCCCCAAACTCTTAAGCCACTGCTAGAACAGGCTCTCTCTCATTGCTGTTTAGGGTTTCGCTGAGCAATAACATGTTAGCTTTCCAATCTATTTCAGAGGAATGACCCAGGCCCTGCAGAACATCTATATGCTTGTCCAGGTCATCTGAAAATTTTTATAAGTCCGCCTTGATTTGCTTTAAGTCAGAAAGTGAAAAGGGAGTATGCACCTTGGCCGGGCCAAATTCTCCTCCTGCTGCCTATAACGGGTAGAGTTATGGCATCCTAGTAGACTGAGGTGCCTTGGCTGTGGCCTTCTTTGACTTATCTTGGGTGGCACGAGCTGAGGAGACCTGGGCAGCATTAGTGGAGGGAGGAGCTACAGAGAGTCATAAATATGGGGGTAGTCCTGAGGAGGGACCAGTAAGGTATGGGGTAAGGCCTTACATAGCTGAGGATTGTTCCTTAGGGAGAATAAAATTTGTACATAGGGGACCTCAAATCATTTACCTTCAATCTTTACAAAACAGGTCTAATTACTGTAGAATGGCGTTCTAATTTATACTTCCCTTAGGAGGCCAGGTATTTCTACTTGGCAGAGGGTATTGCAGCCACACTGTTCAGCTGAGAAAAATGAGATGCTTCCAAAGATTATGTGTTAAATTGGTCCCAGTTGTCCAGGATACATTTTAAAGAAGATTTTGCCTTGGGAAGAGTAGCAACCATCTGAAATCAAACATAGGAATGCCCACATCCCTGGTTATTCCTTGCAACTGCTAAGCCTGGGGAGTCCCCAAGTTATAGCACCTTGTAATTCCTTGGCCCAAGATGTGTAATCATCTTCTGGGCCCTTCCCATGTGCAGGATTTAATCATGCTTACCAGCACCATGGCAAACACTCACTCTCTACATGTCCCCATTGACCGCCATAAGAACATGTGGACTGCTGGGATTAGAGGTTTGTACTAGCACGTCCCTGAACTTGGGTGAGGCTTGGGTGATGGGTACCACCATTCCCTAGCAAGAATTCAGTTAACATAGGCCTGATTATAAAACTGCCCAGGATGTAAAACTTCTAGGGAGGGATCTCTAAGCACAACAATCCTAAGGAAGGCTGGATGGCCACATCGCCAAGGCTGAAACAATGCTCTCAGGACCCAAGCCTCCTTCTCCACCCCATTCTCTATTATAGGAACATGCCCTAGGGTTGTGGGGCCTGTAATTAACTATTTAGCCCTGGACCAGGTCTGACTATGGTATTCTAGATGGAGAAGTTCTGCTGTACGGAGAGCCTATTCTAGGCAAGACAAACTATACATCATTAGATTTTGGCACCAGTCAGTTAGATTGGGAAATTTGCGGGTGCAAAAAAAAAAAAAAAACAAAAACAATGTTCTATAGCCTTTAGCTTCTGGACTCCCCAAATGGACCCTCATTCAAGCCCCAGTCAAGCCTGGCCCTCCTGGGGATTCAAGTCAGTGACCTTGCCACTGCTAGACCTACGCCCTAGCCACTGTGCTAGTAAGCTGCCTGATGGAAATGTGGACCCAGGAGGTGTAGGTCTGAACAGAAAGAGCTGCACGCTGCTGTGAGTCTGAAAAGCCAGACGTGTCTCACACAGGTGGCGCCTGCAGCCTGGGAAAAGCATGCCCCCTGTAGTGCCACTGTCTGCCATGGCAGCCACTGGGACCATGTGTGCATGTTGGGCACCACCCTCAATGCACTGGGCTCAGCTGGGCTCCCTTAATCATCACCCAAGTAAAAACAATGCCACACCTGGTGGCAGTGGGGTCCTGGATTCCGGGAGGGATCGCCTGGCTCAGCATGACCTTGCAGGATCTGGGCCACCACATCCTTGCTGGCGGGCTCAAGTTAGCTTACCTGCTCCACGGTGGGGGTGCCTGTGCCTTTTAAATTCTGGCAGCCACACTATTTAAAATTGGGCTTCACTGAGGTGAAGTGTGCGGGGCACCTCACTCCACGGTCTCAGTTTATGGCTGGGACTGTGTGGCCCATGAGCGAGTGTGCCTGGCATTCCCAGGTTTGCAGGCCAGTCAGGGAAAGCATGCTCTGCTCAGGCAGTGGGGAGTACTGCAACATGTGGAGCTTCCAGGCCTGGCCTGGCTGTGCCCCTAACCCCTCCTGCAGGCAATTCGGCACAGGTTTGGAGAAACCCAGGTGCAATGCCTTTAAATTTGGCTGACCCTCTTTCTGCAGACTCTTCTGGGATTCCCACAGTCCTGCATAGGCTCAGTGGCCTCTGTACCCAGTACTCTCTCCTTAACAGATTTAAGAGAAGCAATGGGACAGATTTTAGCAAGTGAGAGTGGTCCAATGCACTCACTGCTCCGAATCCTCCTGGCTGGCTCACCACAGATGTAACCTTGTTGCGGGATGGGACGGGGCTCAGCTCCCTCTCCTGATGGGATGTGCCCGAGGTTCTTGGGCTCTCACTCATCCAAGAATGGGTAGAGGACCCTGGTGGCACAGTGAGCTCCTTCAAGTAAATATCAGACCCAAAGAGTTTTGCAGAGAGCGATTTATTAGGCAGAGAGAGAGAGGGGGTGAAAGAAGTAGAGAGAGCTCCCATGCTGTTGTGGGAGGGGATCCCAGAGAGGGAAATCCCTATAGAGAGAGACGGAGAGACAGCTCCCACATTACTGTGGAGGGGATCCAGAGATGGAGTCCATATAGGTAAGGGAGTGGATGTATTTTAACCCCAGAGTAACTCTTGCCCCATTCAAGTTCTCCTCTGGTGAGAGGAGCTTTTCCAAACTTCCTCTGGAGTGATTGGTCTTTGACTCTGATATTGGATTGGTGGCCTGTCCTGCAATCAAAACCTCCTCCCTCAGAGCTTATGGCAGGCTTTTTTTTTTTTTTTTTTTTTTTTTTTTTTTGAGACGGAGTTTCGCTCTTGTTACCCAGGCTGGAGTGCAATGGCGCGATCTCGGCTCACCGCAACCTCCGCCTCCTGGGTTCAGGCAATTCTCCTGCCTCAGCCTCCTGAGTAGCTGGGATTACAGGCACGCACCACCACGCCCAGCTAGTTTTTTGTATTTTTAGTAGAGACGGGGTTTCACCATGTTGACCAGGATGGTCTTGATCTCTCGACCTCGTGATCCACCCGCCTCGGCCTCCCAAAGTGCTGGGATTACAGGCTTGAGCCACTGCGCCCGGCCAACAGGCTTTCTAAACAAAGGAGCACATCTGAAATTTTACCTAGCACATGGATGGGAAAGTTAGACAAAGAACTCTAGGTTCCCAGATGGAGAGGCAGATGGACACATGGTGCTGGGAAGTTCTTGCCTTTGAAACCACGCCCCTTGTGGACTCGGTTTTCCTTGACACAATCCCTCAGTATTTTAGAGATATAATTAAGGTTCCTACTCAGTTGCCTTTGAGTTCATCAAAATGGTGATTTTTCTTCATGGAGCTGATCTAATCAGTTGGGCACTTGAAAGATAAACTAGGTCCTTCCTGAAGAGAAATGCTCCTGGTGTATTTGAAAAAGTAGCTGCCATGTTTTGAGAGGGCTTTGTGGCTAGGTCCTGAGGGTGACTGTTGGAGTTCAGAGTGACTGCTAGCCAGCAGCGAGGCAGAAAATGGGGACTTCAGTTCTATAACCACAATGTAGGGAATTCCACCAACAGTGTGCATGAGTTTGGATGAGAACTCTGAGTGAAAACTAGATGAGAGCTTAGCCCTGGCCCACACCTTGACTTCAGGCCAGCAAGATCTTTAACAGAAAACCCAGCTAGACGATGCCTGGACAACTGAGCCCTATGTGATTGTTACTACTGGTGTCAACTTGATTGGATTTAAGGATGCCCAGATAGCTGGTAAAGTATTGTTTCTGGGTGTGAAAGTGTTGCCAGAGAAGACTGACATTTGAGTCAGTGGACCTGGAGAACATGATCCACCCTCAGTGTGTGTGGACACCATCCAATTGGCTGCCAGTGAGGCTGGAACAAAGTAGGTGAAAGAAGGTGGGATCAGCTGGATTGCTGAGTCTTCTGGCTTTCACCTTTCTTCCATGCTATATGCTTCCCTCCGTCCTTCTGCCCTTGGACATCAGACTCCAGGTTCTTTGGCTTTTGGACTCTTGGACTTATATCAGTGGTTTGTTGGGGGCTCTCAGGCCTTCAGGCACAGACGGAAGGCTGAACTGTCAGCTTCTCTGCTTTTAAGGCTTTGGGATTTGGTCTAAGCCACTACTGGGCTTCTTTCTTCCTCATCTTGCAGACGGCCTATCCTGGGACTTTTCCTTGTGATTGTATAAGCCAATTCTTCTTAATCAATTCCTTCTTATGTATTTACATATATCCTATTAGTTCTGTCCCTGTGGAGAACCCTGAGTAATACACCCTTGCAATAGCAAGTTATTAAAGACATTTTGTTTTAAGTCTCTAAAATTCCTTTTTGTTTGTTTTAGCAGCAATAGAAAACTAATACATCAATGTTCCAATTGCTTGTTTTGGTGTCTTGCCAAGTTCAGAACACTATGGTTAAAATACTTGATTAATCTAAATACAATTACAGAAGTTTAATGTCCTGCCAAATAGCATTGTGCCTTCTAGGTGGAGAGATTTTTATGAGTGCCAATGTTGCTATAACTTGATGTGACTATGTTATAGAATTTGAGTTCCATGACCGTTCTTCAATAAGACAGGGATATTTCATTTTTTCTGGAGGTGGCTCAGAGCCAAAGCTGGATCATTTATACATTGTGGGAGAATCAGTAATGAGAATTTAGTTGGAAAAATTCTTCCATAGCACTGTTTAGACTTGCCATTATATACCCCCATTTGCCGTTTGGCATGAGCCTTATACACAGTGACCCACAACACTGTGGTGGTAACAAGCGCAGCCAGCCAAACTCTGGAATCAGCCTGTGTGTGATCAAATCTAGGCCCTGCCATTAACTAGATCAGTGCTTTATTCTCTTTATCTGTGAAATGGAAATAAATAAAAACAATACCTACATAATGGAGTTCTTACATTAAAAATGATAATATGGGTAAACCCCTTAGAACAGTGCCTATATAAGTATTAGCCTATCTAATTATATCAGTTGATTTGTATGTCTACAGTTGTGACACCATTAATTCAGTGCAGGGAGGACAGTGGTGTATACCTCTATCATAAATGTGATCAAGTTGCTCTAATCTCTCATACCTCTCTTTTCAAGTCCCTTTGTGACAAAATAATGTGAATTTTTAGAAGATAGCTGTGGATTTCTATTTCTACAATTTAGGATAGAAACAAAGTAAATATAACAAAGATTGAATTCGCCAAAAAGTATGAATGGGATTTTATGGGAAGTGGCCTTATTATAATGCATAATATCAGATCATAAAATTGTTTTCTTCCCAATATATGTTTATTTATGTAGCATTGATAATCTTTTCAGACCCAAATGATAATTAATACAGCCGTGATCTTTCTTTCTGGTCAGAAAGAAAGTTAATGAAAGTACATAATAGTCTGAAGACCAGATGTGGAAAGACTTATCTTTTTAATAGAAGGATTAATGTGAAAAAAATTAAACTATCCTCAATTATGCTGCTAATTAATATTTCAGCTTTCATAGATATTAGACAGGAGTCTATAAAGAAGGAAGTCTTTCCGTTTTTAATCTAACTGCTTTGATATACTACTTCAAAGAAACCTTCCTATGTGCTGATCTTTAAATGTATCACTTTTCATTGAATAAATGCAGAAGCAGAATCCCCTAGTAACATGTCAAATGTGCACCTGATGACTTTTCAAATGATATACAGAACAAGCATAAAACTGTTAAGCAAATAATGAATTTTGTGCAAGGCGTGTTCCCAGGTGTTATTTTGCAAATACAGCTTGTCTTGTACTGTTATGTCAGGTGAACCTAAGAACAGAGGGTAAAATTGCTATCAAGAGTAAATGATTGGAATCCAATTTTTCTGTTAACTGAACTGAACCCATATGCACATTCTAATATTCTCTAGGTTTGATAGGCATATTCTATTAGCAATTTCTACTTACCACATACTCTAATTTGGTATTTAATTATTTGCATGAAATAAATCATCAGTTGAAACATTATATTAAAAAAAAAACATAAAAATACCCCCCTTTTTACACACACCAGTGCTTTGAAAAACTGGCTTGCCAAACTCAAAATGACAAAATTAATAAAATGAGTAGCTAAGCATCTTATTTGCAATTGTATGTCTGGATTTATTCTGAGAGCATAATCAAGAGAAATATATTTATTGACTTCCTAAAGGAAATGTTTACTTTCTTTTATCTGGTAATTATGGAAACAAATTGCCTGGTCACATTTGAAATAAATAAATCAAATTCGAGTCGATTTGTTACAGATAACTAATACGTTATATGATTGCAATTTTTTCACAGAGCAGTTTTTTTTAAAAAAAATCATTGAAGTAACTGGAAAAAAAATGTGCTTAATTGAAATGTTAAAAAATAGAGAAGAGTCTCAGCATGAAGTGCTGAAGGCTTGTGGTGATTTGACATTTGTTTGTGAAAAGCTTATCTCCACTGAAGAAAAGGCAAAGAGGGTGAGCTCCTTAAGAGACCTGTTTATACAGAAGAAGGATTTTATTATACTTACATGGTATAAATTCTATGTATTTATACCAGAATTTTAGCAGAATTATTCTGTATTTTAGCAGAATTATTCTGCTATATATCTTGAAACATCTTTCTCTGAGGGAGTAGTTTAAAAGTAGGTAACCTCTTCCTCTTCTTAAAGGTTGCAACATGGTTTTAACAGAATTTGAAAGAAGATGCCTGGGTTTTCAGGGTTTCTTTCATGGATAAGATTTAAAGACATAATTTCCATCTTAGGTCAAAAATTCAGTATGCCTTCATTTCTTTGCTCATAAGATTTCCCCCAGGAAACACAAATCTGGAAGCACAATCCATGGCTCCCTGGGGGTAGATGAACTATTTTGCTTGTTCTTATTACTGATTTTTAGAAATTACATCACATGTACAAGCCTATTTCTAGTTTACAGAGGGTAGATAAACCATGAGAAAGGGAAGGAAGCGTGGGGTATTGCTCTCCCCTCCATGTTCACCTACCTCCAGCCATTTCTTCAGGCCCACGTTGCACCCTACTAATTAATGCACAACGTGCAGAGCTGATCTGGCCTCGCCTCTGTAGATTGGTAATTGCATTCATTCCAAAAGGAAGTGATTCCTCTCTTGCACATTTTCTTTTTCTCTTCTGTCTCTATGTCTCTCACTATTTTCCTTCTTTTATGCTTGAATTTATTGAAATATAATTCAAAATAAAATTGTATATATTTTAAGTATGGGAGGTGACTTCATGTAACAGTGCTCATAGTTACTGTTTTTTACAGAACATTTCAGATCTATTAGCAAATTTCAAATATACAATACAGTATTCATAACAAGGATCACCATGATGTACATTAGATCCTCAGAGCTTACTTGTTTTACAACTAAACATTTGTGCCCTTTAGTCAACATCTCCCCATTTCCTTCACCTTCCAGTCTTTCATTCTTTCTTTGTCTTTTAGGAGCCACTAAACTCAGCTATTTTCACTGGAGAGGGTGACAGTTGAGGATTGGTATTGGAGGGTTTGCTATTAAAAGCTTTTCTATAGTGTTGACTTGTTCCAGTTCCAAGGAATTCACTCATTTCTCTCTTCCTGAGAGCATTCATTTCTCTGTATATCACACTAGCTTATCTTCCTTTAAATTGATAAAAATTTAGATTTGATATTCTGTGCCTTGAGAGCCTTTAGCTCTGCCTGTCCCAAACACAAAATTGTTTTCCTATCCTTCTTTCTTATTTTCATTTATGTCTGTGAATTTTTCCCCATGTAACAAAAACTTACATACTTTTCTTAAAGGGATGATATATTATCTTTAAAATGAAGCACCAGCCTGTTTACTAGTTTTAATTCAATTTCAGTAATGGCAAGGTAATTTGTGCAGAATTAACTAACATTTCCAGGAAATAGGTCTTATGTTCAATAGGTAAGGCCATTACCATCTACATCACCTTAGTTTTAGTCAAGTGTGTGTTGGATCAAAGGGCACAAAATATCTATGTAAAGGAATCTATTTTAAAGCCATAGATTTAATTAGAAAAAGGGGCACCTTGTTTTCAGTTTAGAGAATTCCTAATGAGTGATCTGTATATGATCAGTAAATGCAAACCATTATTTAATTTTTTTCACAACTTTGGACACTTTACATTATAAAACTTACAGAATATGATTACCAATTATTAAATTTTTTTCTACAGAGTAGATTAGCTTAATTGGTTGAATATTAATGAAAAAATATGACTCTAAGTTAATTCCAGATTGAACTAGACAGGTTTTCCTTTTTACATTTTATAATTTTTTTTTTAATTATGATCTTTCATCAACTGTTCCTTTTGTGTAATCTAAGCTTAAAAATGAAGCTGGTGATTGCTTTATTAAAATGCAGTAACTTTATAAATTTCTCTTCTTTTGTATTAGCAATAATTGACTGTGCTATAGTTGCATAGAGTATTTTATCCTAATAATTCCTTTGAAACTTACGTATGAGATCTGCCTGCCTCTGTCAAAAGAGTCAAAGGACATGCTTCAGCAAGCAATGGTGTCCAGTAGGATTTTCTGCAATCATGGACATGGTCTATATCTGTACTCTTTAGAACGGTAGCTACTGGCTGTATGGAGCTATTGAGCATTTGAAATATGGCTGAGGAACCAAATATTTAATTTTAAGTAACTTAATTTTATAGACACATAGTGGATATCACACTGAAAAAAATAGTCTAAAACTTGATAAGTCACCTACTATCTCTGAGATTCGATTTTCCTATTTGGAAAAAGAAAATACTCACACATGTCTCTGTCACAGAAGTGTTCCAAAAATCAATTGAAAAAAGAAAAGGGTTCAAGCATAATTAGGAGGTGCCCTAGATGGACTCTGGAACTATACAGCTTAACTGTGAGTTTTGACTCTACTCCTTTCTAACTATTATATATGCTTGAGCAAGGTATAAGAAGTACTTGTAAAATGAGAATAATAATAGTGTCTAACTCACTGATTTTTGTGATAATTAAATGAGATAACATATGCAAAGTCTTCTGAACAGTACTTGATAAGGCAGTTGAGCCCTAGATAAATATAAGTTATTATTCTTGTTATTAACAACACAAATATGTAGAAAGCATGCTCAAATATTTAGAGAAAGCTCAATTATGTTACCCTCCATTCAGTTTCCAAAACAGAAGAACTTGGTTAGTGTTTAAGAACAAAATTCAGTTCATAAAAATTTGTGGTGAATAGATCTTTGATTGGCTTGCAAAAAAATTAAACATCTTTAAAATTTCCTTCTTTGTTTTTACTGTTCTATGTAGCAGTTGTGTAAATTGGGTTTGAAAATAAAGTCCAAGTAGGAAAGCCTGCCTTTGCTTAAGAAGATGGGGAGAAAAGAAGATATTAATATTTCTGTATCATAATATAATTGACAAGGGAAGAAACAAAAAAAAATTGAGGCTGCTGTAGTTGTAACACAGTATGTATTAGCCTTGTGTTTGGTGTCTAGCTATGACTTAGAAATGGAACTCTTGGATCTCAAATCCTGGAATTTTCTATTGCCTATATTTTCCTTCAGAAGCATGACCAATAACAGCAGGAATAGGTAGGACATTATTATTATTATTTAGAGACAGGGTCTTCCTTTGTTGCCCAGGCTGGAATGCAGTGGTGTGAATTTGAGGTTACATAGCTCATTGTAACCTCAAATTCTCGGGCTCAAGCAATCCTCCTAACAGCCTCTCGATTAGCTAGGACAACTGGTATGTGCCACCACACCTGGCTAATTTTTAAATTATTATTATTTTTTTTGTAGACACAAGAATCTTGCTATGTTTCCCAGGCTAGTCTTCAGAGCTCTATTTCTTTTCTCCTCTGGCGTACCATGAAATAATCTGTTTGCTAGGTCAGTTCTTTTTTCTTTCTTTTTTTTTTTTTTTTTTTTTTTGAGACGGAGTTTCGCTTTTGTTGCCCAGGCTGGAGTGCAATGGCGCGATCTTGGCTCACGGCAACCTCCACCTCCTGGGTTCAGGCAATTCTCCTGCCTCAGCCTCCTGAGTAGCTGGGATTACAGGCACGCGCCACCATGCCCAGCTAGTTTTTTGTATTTTTAGTAGAGACGGGGTTTCACCATGTTGATCAGAATGGTCTCGACCTCTCGACCTCGTGATCCACCCGCCTCAGCCTCCCAAAGTGCTGGGATTACAGGCTTGAGCCACCGCGCCCGGCCCTACATTTCTTTTTTCAAATTTTCTTTTCTTTTTCTTTTTTTCTTTAGATGGAGTCTCGCTCTGTCACCCAGGCTGGAATGCAGTAACGTAATCTTTTGTCACTGCAACCTCTGCTTCCCGGGTTCAAGTGATTCTATTGCCTCAGCCTCCCAAGCAACTGGGACTACAGGTATGCACCACCATGCCAGGATAATTTTTGTATTTTTTAGTAGAGACGGGGTTTCACTATACTGGCTGGCTGATCTTGAGCTCCTGACCTCAGGTGATCTGCCTGCCTCAGACTTTCAAAGTGCTGGAATTACAGGCGTGAGCCACCAGACCTGGCCCAGTTTACGTTTCTGAATGACTAAAATGAGCAAAGCTTCTATTAAACTGCCATAAACAGACAGCATGAGTTAGAAACACGTTTGCTATTATGAACCACCATGTAAAGTTGATTGTTACCTATAACATAATCTAGTCTATCCCAACTGACATAATTCCTTTACCAGAGCTTCCATGCACCCTCTTGTCCACTCACTTATAAGAGAGAATGAGCAGTTGCTTGTATGTACTTTTTCCCTTTGTCTCTTGTATATATATTTGTGTATACATACAAACCTACACAAGCATCTTAGACACATTTATTTTTCCTATCTTCACTCAACTGAAATCACTAAAAGTCCAGTCATATTTGAAATACATCTGAACATTTTTTCATTTTAATATTCATAGTAACCTAATCCTTTCAAAGGCTACATTAAATTTATTATGTGAATTGAGTAAAAATTATTTAAATAATACCTTACTGATGGAAATGTACATTGATTCAATTTCTTTTCATATTTATTTATTTATTATGATATATAGTTGTGTTTGGATCTTTTAGTATGATATAGTTTTATTCCTTATAAAAAATGAGTATATTTTTTAATCTTATTGTATTATTTTATCCATTTTTACTGCTTTTTCTCTAATATGCTATATAGTTTTACCTTCTCAGTTTAGTTCCATTTTGTTGTTTTATTTCTATTTCTATAATTAGCGACTAGTAGTTACGTGAAAATCTTTAATATATTAAGCAGTATTTTCGGTATCATTTTAATTTGAGATAGAATGTATTTTCAACATGGAAGATGAGAATTTTAGTCCTTTTCCATTTATTCTAACATACCTTCTCCATGATAATAAAATTCTTAACATTTTTACATTGCATAGCTTTTATTTCAAGGTTTATAATATGCATATTATGTTCCTCAACCCAAGTTCTTACAGTTGTTTGTCTCTAATAGCATATTCACAGATTACTTCCTGGAATGCCTTCAGCTATTTGTTTCTTTTTCGGAAACACAAACTCTTGGTTGGGCATGGTAACTTACACCAAGCGCTATGGGAGGTCAAAGTGGGATCCCTGCAGGTCAGGAGTTTGAAACTAGTCTCAGCAACATAGGAAGACTGTGCCTCTACAAAAAAGAAAAGGAAAAATCAACCGGGCATGGTGGTGTGCACCTGCAGTACCAGCTACTCAAGAGGCCGAGGAAGGAGCATCACCTGAGCCTAGGAGTTTGAGGTTCAGTAAACTAGGATTGTATCATTGCATTCCAATCTAGTTGATAGTAAGACCCTGTCTGTAAAAGAAAAAACAAAAAAAAGAAATACAACACAAATTATGTGTGTTAGATATCTATGTTTAGTTTTTCTGTCTTGCTTTTAAACATTTTAGTCTTTTCTTCCATTCCATTTTCTATGATTTCCTCAGGTTTCTCTTGTTGTAGCAGTGCATATTTAATTTGTTGTTAATTTGTTTCTGGCTTTTATTTGTTTAAAAGTATTACTTTTTTGTAACTGAATTTTGTGAGTTCACTTTATTTATTTATTTAGATTTTTGAGACAGGGTGTTACTCTCTCATCCAGGCTGGAGTGTAGTGTTGATCATGGTTTGCTGCCACCTGGACCTCCTTGGCTCAAAGGATCTTCCTGCCTCAATCTCCCCAGTAGCTGGAACTACAGGCTATACATACCATCATGCCTGGCTAATTTTTGGTATTGTTTTGTAGAGGTGGGGTTTCATTATGTTTCCCTGGCTGATCTCAGGCTCCTAGGTTAACGTAATCCTCCTGCCTTGGCCTCCCAAAGTGCTGGGGTTGCAGGGGTGCAACACTGTGCCTGGCCTGGAGTTCCCTTTAAATTTCCTTAGATGTCTTATAATCTCTTCTCCGATCTCTTGTATTTCTTCTATGAGTGTCCTTCACTTTCTCTTCACTTCTCATCTTTAAAGAGGTCGTTACCTTTTAGGTCATTTGGCTGCTCCATAAATAACCCATGCTTTCCAATTTTAGTGGGGTCATGCACACTTGCAGGATTTTGTTTTTTGTATTTTGTATTCTCCACTTTGATAATTGTCCAAATGGAATGCAGGCATTATACAGGTCTTTTGTTTATTTACCTTTGTTCTGCTTATTTGGTTCACCTTTTAAGCAAAACTGCTTACTGCTTTCTCTTTACCGTTTCACCTTATCTCCAGCTAGTTTCTCCCAATTCATGGTTTAGTGGTTTAGGTCAAGTTAACAAGGTGTCATTACATATATACTAGTATATACTCTACACATATAATAATATCAATACCAATCTACAAATGGACCTCCATGAAAATGTGTCTGACTTCTTCCATGGCTGAATTACATATTTAGTCTTTTTTATTAAAAAAAAAAACCCACAAAATCAATTATTAATCCATTATTATTTATTGGTCTTCTTCAGTTCCTTTTACTCTCAGCAAGTTATCTCTTAATAAGATAACTTAGTATTGTGCTTATAAATTATGTGGTACCTGCATGTGTCCTTTTTAAGTTAGGTCATGATTTCAGTTTTGTAGTTTTCTTCAGTTCCTTTTTTTTTTTTTTTTGAGACAGGGTCTTACTCTGTCATGTGCAGTGGCACAATCTTGGCTTACTGCAGCCTCAGCCTCTCCAAGCTCAGGTGATCCTCTTGCCTCAGCCTAGTAGCTGGGACTGCAGGCATGTGCCACTATGACCAGCTGATTTTTGTATTTTTTGTAAAGATGAGGTTTTGCCATGTTGCCCAGGCTGGTTCCTGAACTCCTGGCCTCAAGCGATTGGCCTCCCAGAGTGCTGGGATTACAGGCATGAGCCAATGTTCCTTGCCTCTGGGTTCATTGAAGATGAAATTTCCTTTCCTGTTCTTTGTTAATTTTATGTGTTTCAGGAAGAAGAATGAAGTAATCAACAACAGATTACTGGCTTTGGGATTTATAGACACATTTGTGGTAATCAAGAAAGTAATTTTATTCAAGTAGTGGTGATGAATGCCAAATAGTGGCAGATTGAGGACTGATAAGGCTGAGTACATGAAAGCAACATAAACATAATATTTTCTCATATGTCAAAACCTTAACTTGATAATTTTGTAGATTAATTATATGAGAAACTTTAAGTTCTATCTTAACACAAGTTTATTAGTAAGCAGTTTATTAGTACTAGACTGTGCTTTTGCACTTCTTCCTGTGCCAAAAGTAAAATTTTCCCCTTTATTCACTTGCCAAACTTCCATACTTCAATAGAGAGCAGGAGAAAATTAAAATAAGATAGTTAATAGAATAAGAATCTAGAGGAAGTAAAGAGACCTGGCTTACCTCCTGAGTTCTGAGTTGAATATACTTTCCTCTAAAATTAATAACAACAACAAAAAAAGGACGGAAGAAGAATTATGGGTCTTTTAAAATTGTGAGTAAAATGGGGCCGAGCGCAGTGGCTCACTCCTATAATCCCAGCACTTTGGAAGGCCAATGCGGGCGGACCATGAGGACCATAGGAGTTCGAGACCATCCCGGCTAATATGGAGAAGCCCCGTCTCTACTAAAAATACAAAAATTAGCCAGGTGTGGTAGCACACACCTGTAGTCCCAGCTACTCAGGAAGCTGAGGCAGAAGAATCACTTGAACTCAGGAGGTGGAGCTGGAAGTGAACTGAGAGCATGCCACTGCACTCCAGCATGGGTGACAGAGTGAGATTCCATCAAACACACAAAATTAATAACAAAAAAAGGATGGGAGAAGAATCATGGGCATTTTAAAATTGTGAGTAAATCAAAAAATGACTACCTGAGGAACTCATTTTTGAAAATAATTTAAGTAGAATTATCTACACAAATAAGGAAAATGGACAGTGAGCTGAAAAGTAAAACAAGTAGTGGGTGCTGAGATGTGTGGTAAATATATCGGAACTCAGCTAGAAAAAAAATTAAAAGATATCTGATTAGAGCCGAAAGCCTCTCCATGTTCAGGGTGCATGAATATGTAGTGAAAACAATTAGCCAATTTTCATGCTTTTCTATAGCAACACCTGGGTAGAAGCAGTAGGGGATAAACCATACTGCAGTTTGTCATGGGGTTTAAATTGGCAGGACTGATGTGTTGGAAGTGGTCACGGGGATAGATAATTCTAGGATGCAAATGAGAGCATTGTTGAAAGGAGTTACCGTGTCATTCCAAACTGGATGGAAAGGCAAATGATGTGGCAATAATAAATGGAAAAATAGTGGTGTGTGAAATAATGGAAGTCTTAATGAGCTCTATGTTGACCGTGGAAAAGAAAGAAGTGACAGGATTTGAAAGTGATTTTGTGGAGAGTATGTAAATAGAGTCTAATGGTGGCACAAGGGTTTGTAAAGAAATCAGAAAATATTGTTAGAGTTTTTATAGAGACTACAAACTAGTTTGATAGGCAAAATATACATACATATGTTTATTTACATATTTTCCATATGATAATGATTGTTTAAAAAATTAGGTGGGGGGTACTGATTATAAATGTTCTTTGTATTCAGACAGGAGAGGTCTTGTCAAAGAAATGGGAAGTATAGTTGGCCTGGCACTGGAGGATGAGTCCATTTTAGTTAAATAGATGGTAAAAGGGATCTAGTCTATGCGTTTTAAGAACACAATATGAACAGACACCGATATGAGAAGAGACTGAAACCAAAATAAGGATGACAATTACAATGATAGTAATAACGTGTTATGCACTGACTTTACTTATATGAGTTTTATGTCATCTCTACAGCAACCTTGTGAAATAAATACTATCCCAATTTGTGCATGAGGACGTAGAAACTTAGTACTTGCCTTAAAACGTGGTGAATAAGAGTACCAGAAATCAAATTAAGGTTTGTCTGATATCAAAGACATGTGCTTAATAAATAGGTTTTATTGCTTCTTAATATGCATCTACATGGCTATTTCAAGGATTAATTCCCAGTGACGATGGAGAAATGTACCCTTTAATTTGCTCTTTTAGTTTCCTTTCCATCCTACATTTCAGCCACCCCAGAGTTCTCTTATCCAAAGGCCCCACACTGTCACATGTTCTGTACTTTTGTACACAATCTCCTCTGCTAAAAATTACCCTCATCTATTTACTTTTCCATCAAAATCCTATGCATTCTTTATTTCCCCATGCTTTCTTTCAAGATCCAATTAAACATATGTTTTGGCGAAATTTTTCTTTATGAATCTGTATGATTAACGATTAATTATACTTTCCTTTGTGACATTACAGACATCATACTAATCATATTGCATTAATATTTTTCTCTCTGTCTTCCTTTAGGATGTAAAGTTCTTGAGAATGCATTCTTAGTCTTATTTAGTTATTAATTTTTTTATTGAGGTGGAGTCTGTCTCTGTCGCTCAGGCTGGAGTGCAGTGGTACTGCAGTGGTACTCTCTGTTCACTACAACCACTGCCGCCCAGGTTCAAGTGATTCTCATGCCTTGGCCTTCTGAGTAGCTGGGACTACAGGCACGTGGCACCATGCCTGGCTAATTTTTTTTTTTTTGGATTTTTAGTAATGATGGGACTTCGCCACGTTGGCCGGACTGTTCTCAAACTCCTGACCTCAAGTGATCCACCTGCCTCAGCCTCCCAAAGTGCTAAGATTACAGGTGTGAGCCACCACGCACAGTCCATAGTCTTATTTATATTTTTGTCTTCAGTGCCTCACAGTGTCTAATATAATAAGTATTGTTCAACCAATGTTTTTTGAATTAATGAATGCTCAAATGAAAGATAGGTAAGGTGGAAAAATTTATGAAAGGCAGACAAGAGTGTGAATTTATTGCATGGATTAGTGGTTATCAGCCTGTGTTTTGTGACATGCATCTATGGGGCCATTTCAACAGGGTTTTAGGCTTTTATCAGGGAAGAACTGCTCTTATATATTTTGCATAGTGAGATTCTATATAAAATTTCATTCAAACCAAAGCTTCTATAGCCAAAAACTCTTCAGAAACCAGTGCAAAGTGACAGAGCATTACACATTTTTCAACAAGGGAATGATAACATAAATGGATTATTTCAAAGATGATTTGACACAGATACGTCTAGATGCTCCTCTTCATCTGTGTGTTTACATATATCAGCTATCTAGTTATCTGTCTATTCTCTCTCTCTCTCTCCCTACCTACCTATCATCTTCTATCATCTATTATCTCTATCTACATATCTATTTATCTATCATCTATCCACACCCACACATATAATTTTAGAACTTATAAAATTCACCTAATTTAAGTTTGGCTGACTGACGCGCTACACTTGTTTAGAGGTGTTTCCTAAGTTCTTAGGCAGATGTTCTACTCAAGGTTGTGCTTTGATGTGAATGTTACATTGCTCAGTGGGGAGCTTCTCAAATCTGTTTTGTTACTGCATGTAAATGACTTGAAACACATACACTAAAAGGAAGGTTTCAGTGTTTTATCTACATGATGCCAAAACCCCAGATACTGGGAGAGATTTTGATGGTTAAATTTTCTGTTTTTCATTTGAAGCTTTGGTGTCATGTAGACATTGCCTCAGTAGATAATCTTCAAGGATTAGATTTATAGAGTTCTCTGTAACAGAGAAGACCAGAGAGAACACTTATCTTGAGCACTTAGAAACGTAAATGTATTCTTGCTTAATTGTTTGGTTTTGGAACTTCACAAAGAACAGCTGGAGATAGAATTCTGTAATTTCTAATGTTAATAAACTGATATTGTGGATGGTACTATGTTTATAAAGCAGGTATTATCTTCAATGGAATTAAATAAGGCATTTGTGTCTGTGCATGGACAGAATTAATGCTGAATGCAAATAATAATACAACAAAATGTTTGGCTCTGTCAAGAACACTCAGTGCTGTAAGTCATGGTGGTTAATTTTATCATAAACTATCTGTCTAAACATATCAGTGTTCTTAAGATTCTAAAGGCTTATTTCAAGTTCCGAAAACCAAGAATTTGAAATATTTCCCTATCAGGTTCTAGGGAAACTGTGATTATAACTTTTTGTAACTCTTTAAATAATTTCCGTTTTTCTGGTAGAAATTTCAGAACGTTTTAGAAAGCATCAAAGTGATTTTTTAATGAGATATTATAAATACAACTTCATTTCATGTCTGAAAACAATCAGGTAGCACGTAAATCCCTGAAATTCATTTTCCTATGACTCACCATGTAACTACAACCTGGAGATGGAAATTGCTATTATCCAATTAATTCTGAGTTACTAAGTGCAGAAGCTAGACGTAAATGACAAAACGTCGAAATGGCAACTACTTAATTTCTTGTGATAGAAGCATAAGTAAAATGAATATGCATATGTTTCAGTCATTCTACATTCTTTTATTCATTGTACAAGTATTTATTAAGTGCATACTGTGCCAACAGTTTTCTAAGTCCTGAGAATTACACAGGTCTAAATAAAACCCAAGCCTTAAATGTAAGATCACAGATAAATAGAAGAGATAGATCCTTGCCTGTAAATGTAGAAGAAGCTCCCTTAAAGGAATTCCACTTAATTGAGTTGTATGACATCAACTGATGCGCTCTTTTCCTATGGTAACGTAATTGATAAATGTCCACGGTACACTGAGAGTTAGAATAATTTGGGGGTGTTTTCTGCATTCACCATCCAAAACAGTCTTACATGCTTACCAGGAGAATGGGCTATTGTTCCCAATTTTGTTTGTAACAATTGAACTTATCAATTTATTTTTTTAAAAACACATAGTGTATACAACAGAGAGACACAGCTTTAACAATAATAATAATAATAATAATAATAATAATAAATGAAACATATGTACCCACAACTAGTTTAACAAATAGACCAATACTAATTCTTTACCACCCTGCCCTGTGAATTCTGTTTTAATAATTGTATAATTTCAATATTATATAAATGGATATAATATAGATAAAAAGAAAAATAATTGTCATTTACATGAGAATTTTGTTGAATGATTTGGAAATATTTGATAAATATTAGTGACTAAAATCATTATTGATTTGCAGTATGGGTAAAAATAATGTAAAAGTTGATAAAAAATGTTAAGTGTATCTTTCTGTAGAATATTTTATCTTTAATATGTCATTTGACCTGAAGAGCTACTTTATAATTATACTGAACAAACGAGTCAGGTGATCCCTAGACAGGTAAAACAAATTCCGGTTTCTTTATGGCATTTTGTCTTTCACTAGCATTACCAATATGCATATGCACAGATTTTTGTAGTATTTAATGTTCTGAATTTTTCCTGAATCTATCTCCTCTGTGAATCTGTAATAGTGACAGAAAAATAAGCAGCAGAAATAGAAAATAAAATTTGTTTCTCAAAATTATTCAGTGAATCTTTAACTCTTAGAATTACAAGTAGGTGCTATCAGCCAAGTCAACAAAAACTGACAGACATAGATAAAAACAAAGCTCTTAAAAATTTTCAGGTTGTTATTTTCATGCCCTGTGTTTTACTTCTCAGGTGGCTGAGAAGGACATTTTAAGAATGGAGAAAAATGAGAACTCTTAGAGACATATTGAACATGAACATTTTAATTTTACTGATTTAATATTCAAAATACAAGTACTTTTAAATTCAAGGAAAAAGAGACCATAAAACATTTATGCTTTGGGAGATATGTATTAAATATTACTTGAAATATTTCTACTTCAAATAAGATATATTAAAAATATTTCACTTTTAATACGAAATATACGGAAAATTAATTTTAAAAATTAATATATTTTTCTAAACTGGAGATTTTAAAATGTACTCTAATTTTAGAATCTTATTCACCTGTTCCCTTTTTTTATGTTGTTGTTATAGCAAACCAAACTGTATTTTATATGAATTTAGGCACTCTAATTTTCTTAAACAGAGTGAAAAAAGGATGAAAAATTATTTAATCAAGTTCCACAATCTCTACTTCTGACTGACAGCAGAGCATTTTTATTACAGGGAAATGCAGGGTGATTTATCCTTATTCCAGCAAATTGCTGAAAGTTTCACAATGTATGTGAAAAACAGCTTTGTTATTCAGAGTAAAGTGGAAGAAATCGGAAGATCCATATTTTTGAGTTCCTTTTCATCTTTTTGGCACTTTTAAAATTATATTTGCAGATTTTATGTCACGGCAGGTTCTCTATTATCTTTACCTTTGGGGAAAAAAAAGGAGATATGAGTCTACTTTGGCATAATTTCTTTATTGTTTCCTCTTTGAGAAAGCTGAATCCTAAAGACATCACCCAGTACTGTCTGGTGGGGTGGGGTGTTTTATTGATTTAGATAGAAGCACAGTGGAACAATCAGTCATGTGCCTTTTTCAATCACTATTTTATATTTAATCTTTTGGGTTTGGTGTCTCTAATTTGTAAATTATTCAGACTTTTGAATTACATTCTTTTCTTTTCTTTTTCTTTTTCTGAACCATTTTACTATTCATTACTATCTTTACTTGAAAAAAAATCAAACTAGATTCTTTTAATATTTGTTTATGGTTAAAAGTGTGAAAAGGTTTGGTGTGATGTTGGATTTAAACTACTGGGTAGTTACTTTTAGAAAATTCATCTGTTTCCACTGGTCTTAAGTCAAACATCTTCTTGGATAACTCCTTGCAATCACATGGTGTCAATTAGTGATTGTCTGCATATGACACTTATGTCTGTACCTTTGGCTTAGACGTCTTTTTCATGCTGTAGAACCACATATCCAGATGTTTTATGGACAACTCCACCTGTATGTCCAATACCAACTCTAATTCAATACGTTCAACACTGAGTTTCATCTTCTTTCCTTTTATATTTCACATCTAATAACACAGCCATTCACCCCAAGTCCTCAGAAAACATCTGGGTGGCATCCTTGATACTGCCCTCTCCCTCACTGGCTGTAATGAATTAACCATCTAGTCTTATTGATTCTACTGCCTTCTAATGCCTGATGTAATCTATGAATTTATCTCCTTCATTATACCATTTTATTGCAGGACATTATGATTTCTTATCTGAAATGTTACAAAAGCTTTTTTTTTTTTTTTTTTGAGACGGAGTTTCGCTTTTGTTACCCAGGCTGGAGTGCAATGGCGCGATCTCGGCTCACCGCAACCTCTGCCTCCTGGGTTCAGGCAATTCTCCTGCCTCAGCCTCCTGAGTAGCTGGGATTACAGGCACACGCCACCATGCGCAGCTAATACAAAAGCTTTGTAGTTGCCATGTTTGTGTTACTTTCCAATCCATTCTCCACACTGCACAACATACATTGAACCCTGAAGCAGGTAGATCTTTTCAAAACTCAGATTTCACAGTCCTTTATCTGCCCAATTAGAGAGGAAGTATTATATTGCTCTTAAGAATGAAGACTGTGGAGCCAAGCTGTCTGAATTTAAACTTTGGATCTGCTGCTTATTAATGTATGATTTGGGGAAAGTTACTTAACCTCTGAAAATGTGTATCAGTTTCATCCTCTGAAAATGGGTTTGCTAGTGATAGCACTTAGCCCACGGGGTTGTTATTAAATTATTTGATATCAGTAAGGAATTTATTATGGTAGCTAGCATATAAATATTCAATAATTGTTAATACATATTAATATTATTGCTATTATCATTATTATGATTACCTTTCTATAAATGTGAATGGTTTTGAGAATAGTTAAAATAGAAATTAAATATTGACTTACAAGGCTTTTTATGATTTGGCCTCTGTTTTTCTAACCTGATCTCCTACTACCTTCTCATGTCTAACTTCCTTTCTAGCTATACTTACATATTCATTCTCAATTATTTTGTTATTCAACCTATTTTACAAAGGTCACCAAATATTAGACAACCAGACACAAATCTTAACATTTAATATACCTCAATATCGATTTAATTTAGTTTTAAACTTTGAACTAAATAACTTCATTCATAAGGCACAAATAACCACTGAGACATATTTTATTTTAACTTGCTTAGTGTTTTGGGTTATTTATTATGTCTAATATGACTCATTAGTAAGATATCTCTGGAATTCAGAGCAGAATGGACATTTTCTGTGAAGTTTTTCTGTATCTTAAATGTATAGTTAAACTGAACATTTTATTTGGTTTGACGCATTAAAATATCTAAACAGTTATCATTTCCTGATTGCAAGATGTTTCTTATCGAGTGCTTATAGAAGTAGAGTGAACACATGATCTATTATGCTAACTGGATATTTTGAAATAGAATGGAGGTACTATTAATAATATGCAGGGACAAGAGATGTAAAGCAGAAATCTCCTGGATAAACTTGGGTGTGTAATCACTTAAGATTTTACATGTATATATATACATGTGAGAAATAGATACGTAGATATAGTCTTAGTCAAATCTCTTCGTGGATAACCAAGAATATATACACATATATATTTTCCTCATAGTAAACTAATCTTAGGCTGGGCATTGTGGCTCACACCTATAATCCCAGCAATTTAAGAAACTGAGGCAGGAGGATCACTTAGACCCAGGAGTTCAAGACCAACCTAGGCAACATGGGGAGACCCTATCTCTACATAAAATAAAATAAAATAAAAATGAATTGGTCATGGTGGTGTATGCTTGTGGTCCCAGCTACTTGGGAGGCTAAAATGTGAGGATTGCTTGAGCCTGTGGGGTCAAGGCTGTGGTGACCAATGCTTGCACCATTGCACTCCAGCCTGGGTGACAGAGAGATCTTATCTCAAAAAAAAAAAAAAAAAAAGAAAGAAAGAAAGAAAAGAAAAAAAAAAAACCAAGAAACAAATAATCTCAAGTTAGCTTTTATAATTTCCATTTTATAGGTCAGTAAACTTGTCTAAGGCTCAGACTCAGATGTATGAGAGATGATGTAGTTAGTAAATGACAGAGCTGAGGATCCAGACCTATTCTTTAATGTCCATGTTCTTTCTACCACGTAGACTTCCTTAATTTGTAGTTCTTTCGACTTTTGATTTCTTCACTCAGTTGATTAACTTATCTCCTACTAGACTTTCCAGAAGGAAGAGTCCAAATAAATATTTGAAAGAGAAGTAAAATGGTACTTATTGATAGAGAAATTTTTATTGATGTAATTTTATCATATTCTAAGTGAAAAAGGAAGTATTTTGATAAATATGACTAATTCTTATTAGTCATATTTCTACCTTCGTAGTCAAAATTCTAATGAAAATTGGCTCATAAATTTTTATTATGTTTTTATGCAAATGAAATTGTTAATATATTTTTCCATGCTCAATATTAATAGGTACACATATACTTATGACATATCCAAAGCAATCATATTGTTCCCCTTGTTATTGTGGAATTATTAGTTTTGTTCCCAGTTCTTTGTAAAACAAATTATGTATCTGTTTCAGAGAGAAACATAGTTTCAGTGTATATTAATCTAGGTAAGAGGCACTATGGCATCTTATAAATATTAACAATTTATTCTGAATTTGTAAGCTTTGAGTTTGTTGTGATTTTTAAACAGCTGTGACTTATAAATTATATATCCATCCAATCCCATGCTGGGTAATATTTTTAAAGTTTCAAAAATGAAATGTGCTTTCCAGGGGGCATCTGTTTTGAGAAAATGAATAGAACAGAGTTATTATCCTTTGGATTCTTAAAGCATATTGACTCATCCTAATGATTATTCATTATGACTTCAAAGGAGAAAAATTAAACTTAAATCACTTTCTACTTCTGAAGTATAAGAACAAAAAGTAACCTGGCAGCAGGCAGGGTGGAGAGAGAGCACGATCACTATACAGAGTACTAATTCTTTCACTTTGTCAGAATGAGAATAAGATGCTTTGTGTGACCAGCAATTACATTCCTCAGGGAAAAAGGAGGTAACTGGAAACTTCCATAAGTCAGGATAAGTGGCAAATTTGAAAAACTAGAGTCCAGTACAAGAGCCACGTTGGGTTTTGGAGCTTTAAATTTGCCTTTGCCCTGATGTTTAAATTTGTCCTCATTATCTGAAAACATACATTTATTTTTTAACCAAACATTATTGTTGCCATGCTTGATATAGTGTAGTTTAGGATAAATTCCAATAGAAGCTAAGCCATATAATAATTTGGATTTAGATGAGCAAGAACAAGATTATTAAGAGACTCAAGCAATCTAGATTCAAAGTATAAGCTTCCTTGTGGCTAATGTAACATAAATATCCAATTGGCACAATTTGACTCTGCAAAGCAGATTTTATTTTGTTTGAAAACAGGAGTATTTGACAATAAAAAAAATCAGAATTATTTGGTATATTCTACAGGTACGTAAGTAGTACATATGTATTAGTACCTACATATGTATTATCTGTAGAATACACTAAATATAGGATGTGTGTGTGTGTGTGTGTATTCACTATAGGTAATAAACTTGTCTAAGGCTTAGACTCAGACTTACAACCTCATAAAAGTTGAAGGAATACCATTCTCAATATACTTGATTAAAAGTAACAAAAGTACCTAATCAGCTAATTAACAGTGTTTAAAAAATACAAATTATTGGGAGAGAATACCAAGTGAAGGCAAGCAAGCAAGAGACAGGTAGAAAGAAGAAAAAGAATAAAAATTCCAAGAGTAAACGTAATTAATAAAATAAATTTTCCGTATGAAAACGTGAAGTTGCAAAAATGATTAACCAGAAGGCTGGTGTTTAATTTCGATGGAAACTGTACTTTACCTTATGATATTAATCCAAAGGACCTGTTAACAATATCTTACACGTATTACAAAATATTACCTACTTAACAGAGGCTTGGGACAAAGAAACTTGTAATTGAAGAGCTGAAGATGCCAGAACTAATATAAGGATAACCAGGGAAAGAAAAAGAAAAAAAGCAAAGTAACTCTGAAATTTAATACAACTCAGTGAAGAAAATCTCTATTCTTTTTTTTTAGTGCATTTTAAGTTTGGGAGTACATGTGAAGGACATGCAAGATTGCTGCATAGGTACACACATGGCAGTGATTTGCTGCCTTCCTCCCCATTACCTATATCTAGCATTTCCCCCCATGCTATCTCTCCCCAACTCCCCACTCCCTGCTGTCCCTCCCTTATTACTTCCCCAACAGACCCCAGTGTGTGATGCTCCCCTCCCTGTGTCCATGTGTTCTCATTGTTCAACACCAACCTATGAGTGAGAACATGTGATGTTTGATTTTCTGTTCTTGTGTCAGTTTGCTGAGAATGATGGTTTCCAGGTTCATCCATTTCCCTGCAAAGGACATGAACTCATCTCTATTCTTAAATTTGGATTCAACCTAGGGATTTATTCAATGAATTGCAATACCATTGACCATATCTTTTTTTAGTTCTCAGTAGTAATCTAGCATTCCATCTCCTGAACTAGGTTGCAAAAGTTTCCCAGGAATTATTAACATGAGGTGACTATGTTAAGAACTCAGAATTTTGTAGGAAGAATTATAAATCAATTGAGGGGAATCAGGAAACCTAAAATGTTTTGGAAATAGAGAAACCTACACTGTGTTATCTTATGCTATAAAGAGCAAGACATTTCACAAAGAATTGTCTTGAAGCAGTATGTTTTTCCCTCCAAAGGTATTGGAGTGGTTGTTAAAACTTAAAACGGTTACATGTCCTTTGATAAATTTGAACACTTAAGGTCAGTTGCTGAGACAGAACTTTATCAGAAATCATATCATTGATGAAGACTCAATGGCAAAGTAGTTTGATTTTCCCTCCTCATCTTCACTCCTGGCCTAAATAGGACCCTGGCCCACCTTGCTGCTCTCTCTCTTGCCCTCTCCTTTAAAAATCAAGTGTGAGGCACTTTTTTTTTTTTTTTTAATTGTACTTTAGGTTCTGGGGTACATGTGCAGATCATGCAGGATTGCTGCATAGGTACACACATGGCAATGTGGTTTGCTGAGAGGCACATATTTTAATCTGTCTTTGCTTATGGGACAAAGAAGGGGGTAGCATTTCTGAGTCTACCACATTTATTCAAGTAGCTTTATGCCAGTGTTTCTGTTTTTAACCATAAATGTTATTGTTTATATATAACCTTCTAGTGACTCAGTTCTACATATCTTTTTGGAGATATTGGATATAAAGTAATGAATGAAAAAAGAAAATACATATAAAATTTAATTCAAAGCATTTAATTACTGAGATCAAAGCTTGAGGCAGATAGAGATGACAAAATATTTGTGAAGGAAATGTAGAACAAAGTATATTTGCTGTCATATCATACAATTCAATGGAATTAAAATTGTTTTGATCTTTTACCCTATCTGTAGCTATTTCAGCATTCATCACTTTTTACCTAGAGTAATAAATTATATTTAAAATCTTCATGACATTTGGACATGACCATTTTAAATACAAATATTTATATTTTTTTCTGGTAATTTTTTTTCTGGTATGTATGAGTCTATTTAGAAGCATAAATGAAATAATTTGTGCAAGCTTAATTTCTGTTTGTATCGATTTGCATGTGTGTAGCATTGCTTGTGAAAAATAAATGAAAGCAAGAATTAAGAAATATAAATAAATATACATTTAATTTTTATTTAAAAATTTAAAATTATGCACATCTGTAGATGTCTAGAAACACAATCGATTGATTCTTGTATAGACAAACTAAGAAGTTATTAAAACATTAGCATATTATGTGTTTGCTATTTAAATTTTATGTTTATTTATTTATGTTTTCTTCAACATATCAAATTGAATGACTTAGACGCTTGTTAATGGATCATTGAATCAATCAAATTGTAGAAATGACCTGCATTAGAAATGAGTCAGAATATGGCTTAAAGCAAACTTGGCCAAATACCATAATCCCCAGAAAAGCTTTTTTAAAATGCAAACACTCAGGCTTTCTCCTTGGAGATTTTGATTCAATAATGGGTAAGAACCAAATATTTTAAAGTAGGATCTTAATAATTATTACATTTTTTTAAAACTTTTCCTCCATCATATTTCTTTGTCTACTGATATTATTCTATATAAATATTTTCTTAATTGAGCTCTGCTGCCATATTCTCAAGGCTTGACAGATTTTCTATGTTTTAAAATTTTGTAATTAACATTTGATAACATATTATACTATATGATTATATTTATATAAGATGTCCAGAGTAAGCAAATTTGTGGGGACAGAAGGTAGATTACTGGTTGCCAGGGGTATAGGGAGAGAGGGAATATGAGAGAGACTGCTAATGGGTAGGGGGCTTTCTTTTTGGGGTGATGCAAATGTCCTGGAATAAACAAAAGTGATGGTCGCACAACCTTACTAATATACCAAAAAGCACTCATGCTAGTATATATTAAATGGGTGAAATTTATGGTATTTGAAAGAAATCTCAATTTTAAAAAGTGATAAAGCAAAAACAATGTTTGACGATAACACAGAATTTGATATTAACATGTTTTGTAGATTACTGCCAAATAACCTACTGCCGAATTAGCCTGATATTGTTGGTATCAACCTGTAATACTTAATAATGAGAAATTAATGGAAAGTTTAAAAGAGGCGAATTTGATGTATAAAAAATATATTTGGACAAAAAAATGCAAATAGCTTTCCCAGTTTTCAAATAGAGGAAGGTGATGAGGGAAATGAATCTGTACAATACATATGCTAGAAGAGGCAAGCCCAGCTCAGAGAGTGGGCACCATAAAGTCAGTACATTCACACTGTGATCAACATTACGGGTTTCATAAGGCAAACCATTCTTGAAATTCAGCCCTTGTTTTTAATGAAGTTATCTTTTTAATACCATGTCGAGCTAATTTTTTATTTTGAAAGAAGAGATTATTTCCTTTATGGAAACCTCCCTTTGTTGGTGGCTGTGACAGTCCATCTTTGGAATCATCCACCTCTTTTTATTTTATTTTTATTTTTTTCTCCTCTTTTTAAAATCCATTTTTTCTTTTTTGTACCTTATTTATACTTGCTTTTACATCTATATATGTATATATAAATATAGCTAGATATGTATATATAATAAATATATAAATATTAAACACATATGTACACACAATGTACTAATTCTCAGTATATTAATGGGAATTATGTACATTGATTATATTAATAGGATTATTAAAATGGTGGCCAGAGATGTGTTCTTTTCAAGAAAAGCACAATGAAAACTATGAGGGGGAATCAAAAATAATCTCAGCTTATATTTATTTATATTGTGATTAACCACCCAAGGATTTTCCTAAGGATTTTATTAAATGAATTTAGAGTGAAGCTTCATGTGAAACAATGTTTAAAATGGTACAGGATTTGCGAGATATCCTTCTACCATGTAAATATGTTTATGTTTCTGAATTATTTCATGGTGAAGAATTTTAATTGGTGATTTTGCTTTTATTGTTAGTAATGTTTTCATTTTTTAAAAAGTATATACACAGTGTAGAAAGGCAATAATTGAATTTAAAGTGAATATAGTTGGTTAATATTCTTAATAAAAACAAAATATTACTTAAGAAATTTATCTAAGATTTCATATAAGGGAAGAGTTATTTTATAAATAACTGACATCATGTCAAATGCTAGTTGCATTAATAAGTAAAAGCCTCAGATATGAGGCATCCATGTAATATTGCAGTAAGAGTATCTTCTTGGCTTGCTGGTTAGTAATTAAAGCCATTTTATTTATGTGCTTACGATGTGCCTGGACTTGTGTTAAATGTATTATATGGATTCTATTTGCATTTCCATTTTACAGTGAAGAAACTGAGGCTCAGAGAGAATTTAAATACCTTGATTACATTAGAAAAAATTGACAAAAAAAGCTAAATGGCAGGACCTACAGAATGATACAAGACAACACATATACACTTCAGATAGAATGAATGTGAATGAACTCAGGTTATCAGCCTCCAGAGCTCACTTTCTTGCTTTGATAGATATCATATCATATTCCCAGATGCCATGTGGTCTTTATATGGTAATATCTGTCTGTGCTAATTTGCCATAAACAGGAATTATTCAGATATAATTTTTTGTACAAGGCAAAATCTGTTGAAGAACTCTAATATTTCTTACTCCCAAAACTTCAATGAAAACAATGGAGTAATAATTTAAGCTATTTATATTCATTATGAGAGTATATGTTACAAATAAATCACCATTTTAATAATGTAGCCTCATAAATTACATAATACACACAGTGTAATAATTTCCATTAGCATATTAGTGGGAATTATGTACATTGATTATATTAATAGTATTATTAAAATGGTGGCCAGAGATATGTTCTTTTCAATAATGGCATGGCTATAAGAGTTAATCTAATTGCTTAATTTATAATCATTTCTGTTAAGCATTTCTGTAGTTCCTGTTGTGTTTAATAATAGTGCAATGAAGTTTAGAGTCATCAGAACTCTAATTTTGACCCATTGTTTTAATATTTACTAAGTAGCCTATAACTTTATAGCATCACTGATAATACTTTAAATATTTTTCCGCTTGAAAATGTTGACAGATTACTTCTCTTTTAAAAATTGGATAAGCAAAGATATGTATAGTTGACTAACAGAGGGCTAATAAGTTTATCTAGGAAAATCTTTTTGGATAATGAGCATTTTCACCTATGGCTTAGATTTTCAATATGGTAGTTGCACATAATACTGTCTCATTTATTCTTTTTTTGTGGGGGAGGGTTGTTTTTTCTAAGCTTTACTTAAATAATAGACTCTTCAATTCAAGGAGGAAATAAAATCTTAATTTAACCTACTTTTGTTTCAGAATTAGAGAATTCGATTTTAAATATTTTACTTCATCACTGGTTGTCAATTACCCTGTCTTATGTAAAGGTATATAGTTTTGCTTTTACACTTTCCTTCTTCCTTTGTTCTTTTGTTTCGTTTTGTTTCCTAGCAACGGAATGATAAATTAATGTTTACTGAACCACATTATCTCTCTTAACTTATCAGCATTAGCCATAGATTCATTTTTCTTTTTATCATGATAAGAAATGTGTTGCTTGATAAGAGTATATATCCCAGACAGGCAGTTTTCTTGTTGGTATTCTCTGTAGACATTGCTTCCAAGGGAAGACAATTTGTCTTTTGCTGGCAAATTGTTATTCTGCTTGTTACCTTGCTCTCATTACAATGTCTTTATCTTAGCAGTGCACAATTTCTGTGCACAGTATGTCTTGCTGGGCTTGCGCTGGTTTTAGTACTGAGATGCTGCTTTTGACATGACAGGAGTCAATGTCCTGGAAGGCGAAATCTTTCAAAGAACCGAGTGATGAATTAATGAAAATAACTATCTGTACTTAGATATGTAGTGATCATTGACTCATATATTGAGTCAATGTTTATCATGTGCTGCTTGTGAACAGATGAGTACAGAAAGATGTGCGGATGTGTGAGGGAAATAAAAAACTTGATACCTGACTTTAAGTAGTTTACAATCTATACTGTAGTCATAGTCTCCATATGAAGAGCTTGTGATTCCATGAAAATGTGGCTATGCAGTTGAGAGTGAGAAGAAATTCTTTCCAAGAATTACCTTAAGTATTTCTTTCATTTAAAATATGTTCATCTTCCGAACTAAAATCACCTTTCAAGGAAGACCCCATGGGATATGTTTCTACCTACAGCATATCTAAGTTTAGAAGACTTCCTCTGTATTAGGCACTGAGATAAATTTTTAATGTCCCAGGTATTATTTCTCTCAATAAATTTCCTAGTCTCATATTAGACATAGGAAATAAAGACTTCCTGATGGTAAGCAATTCAGACTGACTCTAGAAACAGCTCTTTATTACTATATTCAGCTCAAGAAATGCTTCACACGCTAAATAAATGTATTTCTACCCACTGAACAAATACAGTTGAACCTTGAAAAACATGGATTTGAACTGCGTTTGTGTACTTCTACTTTTTTTTTTTTTTTTTTTTTTTAAATAAATATAGTGGGCCTCTGTATTGGCAGGTACTGCAGACACAAGCAATGTGGATCTGAAATGCAGTACCTGTGGGATGTGAAACCCCCATTTAGAGGGTTGACTTTTCTTATCTGTTGTTCCACAGGCCAACTGTGGGAATTATGAGTGGATTTTGTTGTCTGAGGATACTGAGGTCCAACTGCCAATTGCACAATTGTCAACAAATTCATTTTCTCACTTTTTTTAGGTTTTGGTTTTCCATCTTTTACGGCATATGATTTACTTTCAAATCTTCTCTGAAGAAACCTATTAGTCAACTGTAAAAATAACTTCTCCATAATATCTACTTGGAATATATCTTGCTTTCCTTCACCATCTTCCTTGGCCAATGTACCTTGCTCATAGTTGCAGTTCCTCCTATGCCACTTTTTAAATGCACATGTTCCTCAGAGGCTTGTTTTGTTGTTAAGTAGATTAAGGTGTTTATTCTCTCATTACGTAGTCCATCATTCCCTTGTTTTTTGTTTGTTTGTTTGTTTTTGTTTTTTTTTCTTAAGGGGTTGCTCCTTTCTACATTAGAAAAAAGGTTTTCTATAATATATTCAAGTGTGACTCTAATTACTATGTTAACAGATAGGATGATATTTTGTGGCTTTGTATTAACCTATTAACTAACAAGCAGATACTTTTTACCTTTCTGGGTTTCAAGAAGAAAAACTTAACTTTTTTTTTTTTTTATTCAGCGAAATAACTTGAACATATTCAATATTTTATAGAGGAGGTACTTTCAGCAGTACCGTGACTCAACACTTTTGCTGTTTCATTTATTTGTAAAGATAAAACAGAGTGCCATTTTGGTTCATTGACAAATTTAGGATAGAAAATATGTCTTTAGAGTTGGGGTGGTTTGTGAAGAAAGGAATACGAGCTGAAAAAAGATTTGGAGTAGCACCTCAATTCCTTTCTGAGTGTATTCATGCAAATTATATGAAACTTCTGTTCTATGTTCAGGGCATTCTGCATTTGAAATCACTTGGAGAACATTTCGTCCTATAATGGAAGTGGGGGACTTTTAGAATTAGGGTATTTAAAAGGACAGTGCGACACATGTATCTTGATTACTGTTGCTAAATATTTACAGTAGAATTTAGAATATACTCCTGTTAATTAACACATATGTGTTTAAATGTGATAGCAATGTGAAAAGTAACCTAAGAAAAAGATGAAGATGGATTTATAGTATAGTATTGAATTCAATAGTATTCAATATAGTATTCAACAGTATTCAATATTTTTTATTGACTATTGCAATAGTCAATGTAATTGACTCTTTTTATCCTTTGTGGGGGTCAAAGAAAAGACGGAGAGCATACAATATATCAGCTTACATTCTGGATCTATTTTCTTCACCTGAATAAGTGACATTCATGTTTTGGAAGTTAATGTAGAATATTTTTCCTGCTCTGTATAAACATCATGTAAAACATGCAACTGAGACACAGATCTGGGCAAGGGTAAATGAGAGTAATCACCCAATTTTTTCTCATTACTGAGAATTGTCAAAATGCTGTGAGGGTGTACTTTGCAATAGATTGGCATTTCACAGTTTACTTTGCACACATCTTAATCATTGTGCATCTAAGAGAGATAGTTAATAAGACATGGGCTTTTGCAATGAGTTTTTTGCCTAGATGAAATAAGATCCTGGCACTTAAAATATTTCATACAGAATCTTTTTTTTGTATTGCTCTCACAGGACTCTCAGGAGGAATACAGTCTTTGTCAGTCATAAAGGAAGGGTCAATAATACAAGATACAAACAGGGCTAAAATGTCTCATATCTAATGCTGTACTCCCCCTCTTAACCAATGCATGTGTCAGGAAAAGGCACGGAACTCCACCAAAGGATTATGGTACCTGAATCCAAGGAAGTTGTATAGAGGCTATATTTTAAATTCTCATTTTGTTAGGCCCACTAGTGGATTTTACCCCATTAGGTTGGACAATCTTCAGTACAAACACCTTACTTAGATCAAGGTAAGATTCTGGATGAGTGGGGCATATGATTCTCTTTTATAAAATGAGAACAGGACTAGCAAGAATATCAGTGTGGGAAAAGATAAAGGTCTGGAACCTCACTTTCAGAAAGAGGACATAGAGAGTTTCAGCATCTAGAAGTTGATTTTTAAAAAGTGATCTGTTAAGTTTTCATAAACCTTTAGGCCATACATACTTTTGTTTGATTTCTACAGGTATTTATATATATATATGCATTACTAGAGTATTCAATCTCTAATTGTTGTCTGCTGTCTGAGGCCTGCTTTACTAAGACAGTGCCTGGGAATGTAGAGTGGAACACATTTCCCTTCCTTTTTCCTTCTCTCCTCCTTTCTCTCCCACTTTATTCTTTCCCTTCCCTCCCTCCCTTCCTCCCTTCCTTCTTTCTTTCCTTTCTTCTCTCCTTCCTTCAGCATGTTTATTGATTGACAGTCAATTATCTCTGGAGCCATATGTCTTGCCCACTGAAACTCTGTGCACTCTGCAGGTCTCTAACACTAAATTCTGAAGAGGATATAACTTGTGATCTATATTAAATTAGGCAAAGTCTGGATGGATACAGTTTTAAATCATATTTAGTAACATTAAGCATACAGATTAAAATCAAGATCTCCTGAATCTTATAATCCAAGTAACAAATTCATTCTCATTTATTCAACTCTTCAGTATTTGTTGAGCATCTACTACGTTCCAGGGTCTGTGCTCAGTTTTAAGAAAAATAAGATGTGAGCTCTATCCTGGATGAGCTCATAGATGTTGTGAGATTGAACGATAAGCAAAATTTGCTAATAATTACTACGTAAAAAGAGTTGTATCTGAGAGCTGCACAAGTATTCTTGGGAAACAAGAGAGGGAAAAATGATTACTTCTTTCATAGGGGATTTGGGAAGACTTTAGAGGGAAGGTGACCTTTGAACAGTGAAGATACATAAAACACAGTTGCTGGGAAAGATCCATTTCAGCTAGTGGCAGAAGATAGACTGCTGTTATATATAGGAGAATATATCTCACCAGCTCTCTGCTCTTCATGTGAGCAATTAGCATTCCTAACATTTCTAGAAAAACTTAGAAATTTTAAAACTGCAATAGGAGCTGAACTGGTAGCTACTGCAAAAGCTGAGAGTGTTGAAGTGAGTAGAATCTACTTCAAATGCAATATCCAGGGATTTTGGAATATATATTTCATTTGATGTATTTCCCATCTGCGTTAAATATATAATATAGTATATCAAAATGATCCCATTTTATTACCCCAAATAAGGTACTCTATTTTTCTTATTCTTTCAGTTTTATCATTGTCTCTTGCAAGTTGTAGATTTAAAAAATAATGTCTAACCCAGAATTTCTCAACCACAGTATCAGTAAACTTTGAGCCATGAATCATTTGTTGTGTGGGGGCTGTCCTGTGTGGTATAGGATGATTAGCAGCACCTCTGACCTTTCCCTATTACATACCAGTAGAATACCCTAGTTGGGGCAACCTAAAATGTCTCCAAACACCACCAAGTATCTCCTTTGGGGGCAAAATCACTCTAATTGAGAATTATTGATTTAGTTTAACTCCAATACTTTCAAGTCCTCTTGATTTTTTATATTTTTAATCAGATGTTCTCCCAGAGTCATCCTTACTTATCATTTAGCATAATATTGTTACTACTATAAACATTATTTTATGTCTGGATATTCACTAACAATGTATTGTTCTAAGAAGATATAAGTGCTATCCTTGGTCTCAGCCAAGATTTTCTTAGGCAACAGAACCTGGCCGGGATATTTCACTTAGTGATATAGATCATCTTTTTCCTTCCTCATATAAATGGATGCATTAGGTGATTTCAAATAGAATCATGGGAGAGGCAGAAGCCCAAGGTGTATTACCCCTCTTGTAAAGTTTATTCTCTGTAGGTTTATTGCCGAGTTAAACGAGGAAACTGAGGCCAGCACAAGAAAATTAGATGCCAATTTATTCAGCTCCCAGGCAAGGTTCTCTGGTCCCAGGAGAGGAGCCAGGGAAGTCACGCCTGACTCCTCTTAGGAGAGGGGTTTTACAGGGAGTGAAGGCGTTCGATTGGATTTGGAGAAACAGGATGTGGACGGGGTGAGCTGCTATTGGTAGGTAGGTGGGATTTCTGGTGAGCGGGCTAAGTGCCAAGTGCAGAGGGGATTTCCAAGGTGGAGCTAGATGATGGGCATATTCTGATAACGTAATTTTCAAGCAGGGAGGGAGATGGGTGTGTTCGAACTCCTGGCGAGGCAAACAACCTTACACCTCTTGCCTATCCTGGGTCAAGCCTCTCATGTATATAGAGTATAGCCTGGAATATAGCCTGGAATTTTTTTGTGAGTATATAGGTTATAATAAATTTCCCTGGCTAGCCTAAGGTGGGGACAGAGAGAGATGAAGAACTGAAAGAAAACGCATGTTAGGAAACACCATTCTTGCTTCAATCTGAACTAACTGTTTTCTACTCCCATCTAATAGTGGTAGCAAATCATGAGAAAATGAAAAGAATAGTTATTGTTCAGAGAATTCTCTGAGATGCTTCCCAATTTAAAACTAGGGGCAGGCAGGCCAGCTACAATACTAAGAACAGAAATAAAACCGCATATTTACCACTTCAGTGCTGCTTCCTGATACAAGGAAAGAATATCTCTCTGCTTACCCTCTGACTCTCCAGGTTTCTTCATTAAATTGTTGAAAGTTCCATTGACTGTCACAGAAATTGAGTTTCCTGTTTTCCACTCAAAAGGAAGAACGTTGAACAAATGGTAAATGAACAATAGTGCTTTAAAGAAATCTTAGTTCAGTGGTCACGTTACAAAATGCAGGATACTCAGATAGGGAAATGAATCATTTTTCTACTTTAGCATTTTATGTATGTGGGAACACATAAAAACATTTTAAACTACTTATCTTCTTAGAAACCTCTGGAAACTGAAAAATCTAGTCAGCCGAAATGTACAATGTTGCAATTGCCAAAGAATGCTAGTTTGAAATTCCATTAGAGAATCTCCTCTTCAGCATCTGTTCAAAACAGCTCTGCTGGGGTTCTGGGTAAAATAAACTGTACAAATAATTATTTTTTGTTGCTTTTAAGAGCTTCTAATTTAAGATACTAAAAAGTTAAATATGTACATCAAGACAAGTGATGAAAGAATCACTGGAGAAATAAATAAAAAAAAAACTCAACATTTAAATTAATAAATATTGTATAGTTAAATAAGGAGGCTTTTCTGCAGATACTTGAAGGAGAGTCTTGTTGTAATTGTATAATAGTGGCATTCTAGGCATAGGGTCCATCCTTGTACAAAATCTAGAGGAAAAACCAGGATGAAATGGATGTAAATCAGTAGATTAAATTATTGTTTGTTTTATTTGTTATCGAAACATGCACGTACATAATTAAATGAGTTAGGTAGTGCCATGCAATTCATGAGGACAAAATAAATCCATCCTCCTCTTTCCTTTAATATATTCCATTCTCCAGAAAAAAAAATCATACAGTGATTTCCTTTTCAAATTTTCCATATATTATACTAACATTGCTATTTATAAATTTATAGATTTTCATCATAATGTATTGACTTCCTGCTCTGAGAGATGAGTGTGCTCATGTGACACCCCATTAAACACTCAATTCATTTAATGAGGTGAAGGTACAAATTGCTTCACAGGTTTTTAGTGAAGTTTCCTTAAAAAGATGGTCAATCAGTTGGAAGATACTGCTTCTATTTCCTTATAAATCTTTTCATCTTCTGGGAAGAGCATGATGAATGGAATTGTAGCAACTTCTGTGACCATGAAGTAAACACCAAGGAAAGGAGAGGGGTTTGGCAGAATAGTGCAGAATAGGACCCACATGTCCATACCCTAATTTCTGGAACCTGTGAATATATTGCCTTACATGGCAAAAAGGATTTTTCAGGTGTTATTAAACTTATAGACCTGGAGATGAAGAAATGTTACTGGAGTATTTTGCCTTATATGGCACAGAAAGACCTTTGCAGGAGTGATTAAATTTATGGACCTTGAGATGGGAAATGTTACTAGATTATCCAGGTGAACTCAAACTGATAATATGATTTCCTAAAAGCAGAGATCCTTTCACAACTGTGGTCTAATAATAGAAGAGTCAGACAGAAACTCTTTTTAAAAAAACCAAAACAAGCTTCTTTAAGAAGAGTTTCTCGGGAGGCTGAGGCAGGAGAATTGCTTGAACCCGGGAGGCAGAGGTTGCAGTGAGCCAAGATTGTGCCACTGCACTCCAGCCTGGTGCCTAGCAACAGAGTGAGACTCTGTCTCAAAAAAAAAAAAAAAAAAAGAAGAAGAAAAAGAGTTTCTATAATAATTCTGATAAAGCTATAAGCAACTGTTTTTTACAATAATAAATTCTAGAGACCTAATGATCCTAGTGTTCAAAAAATATTTTTTAAATTAGTAACAAAGATAAACTCACACCAAAAAAAACAACTTTTATTTGGCTGGGAATGTATAGCTATTGGTTTCAGCTCTACTCTAAAACAGGTTTTTTTTTTTTTTTTTTTTTTTTTTTTTTTTTTAAATCAAGTGAGATAGTTGTCCACAGAGGGAAATATCTTTTAATAAGCAAGCTACTTGTAATGATAAATGTTAGGTGTTAATTTGACAAGGCCATTGGGTGCCCAGATATTATGGCTCATAATATCTGGTCAAGCATTATTGTGAGTGTGTGAAGGAATTTTAACTGAGTTTAATATTTAACATTTAAATTGGTAGACTGAATAAAGCAGCACCTACCCTTCTTAATGTAGGTGGCCCTTGTTCAACCACTTAAAGGTCTGAATAAAACAAAAAGGCTGATCCCTCTACCCCCCACCAAATAAGAGGGAATTCCTCTTACCTGACTGTCTTCGAGCTGGGGGGCATAGATTTTCCTGTCTCCGGACTCACACTGAAATATCTGTTCTTCCTGGATCTCATGGCTGCTGGCATTCAAACTGTTACAACTATTGGCACACCTGGTTCTCAGGCCTTTGGACTTGACTGTAACTACCCCAGGGGCTTTCCTGTGTCTCTAGCTTGCTGAGTGCAGGTCTTGGAACTTGTCAACCTACACAATGGTGTGAGCAAATTCCTTGTCATAAATCTCTATCTATCTCCATCTGATTAGTTGTTTTTCTGAAGAACCCTGACTAAAGCACTTCTTAGTCAAGATTATTCACTCCTTAGAAAATACACCTCAATAACAAGGCCCAGGTAGTAGGGTGTCTGATCCAGCACTAGTTTCATAGGGAGCTTACAGAACTGTGAGATCAGCGGTTGTTACCATATAGTACATAAAATAGGAGCATTCCCTGAAAATGGGGAAAGGCTATTGAGGAAAAGGAATTTTCCCATTTCCACCCAGCCTTTTAACTTGCTAAAATTAAATTAAAAGCTGTGCTCTGCAGCATTTTAGGGAGAACATTCAAAACAATTAAACAAAATATCCTCATTATCAATTCCCTGAGAGACTCTGAAAAAAAAAAAAAAAAAAAAAAAAAAAAAAGAGGAACCTGGTTAGGGTTTCCATAGGGGAATCTACCTGACATTGACTTGTTCTCATGTGATGTAAGACATCAGCCAGAGTATGTTCTACCAGAGGCCCTAGCTCCTGTCACTCATAGTGAGTGATATCTGTTGGTGAATACTTAAAGCAATCTGAAGTTAAAGAAACTGTGTTGTTATTGTATGGTGAGATAGCTGGAAAGTAAACCCCTCAAAAATATATTTGTAAACCACATCTGTATTGACAACATTTTTATGGAGTATTATCTCATATTGAGGAGGCTGCTTTAGGCTCTTCTTTGTTTGCTACAAAGTTTCTTTCCCCAAGATAGGAGTAGTAACTATTGAATTTCAGCAGGTGACTTGTCAGTCTCAGTCTTCAGGAAATTGACATAAAATCTCTGGGCATCTTCTTGTCAGTAGCTAGAGAGTAGTGTTTACCAATGAATTGGTAGATCTTGGTTCCCTTTTTGCTCTACCAATAATTAGCTTTACTAGCTCTGAAGATGGAGGAAAAGACCTTGATTCAGGGAATGCAAATGATCTCTAATAGCTGCGAAAGGCAAGGAAAAAGATTCTCTTTTAACACTTCAAAAAGGATTGCAATTCTACTGACACCTTAATTTTAGCTCAGTAAGACTCAGGTTGAACATCTAACTTACAGAAATATAAGATATTAATTGTTTTGGTTTAAGCTATTTAGTTCATGGTAATTTGTTATGGCAGCAATAGAGACCTAATATAGAAGCCAAATGTCAGAATATGGGAACAGAAATGTGGAAGGACCCTAAAACACCGAGGACTTCATAAAGGCTACATTTGAACGTTTTGTGTGTGTCTCTCTCTCTGTGTGTGTGTGTGTGTGTGTGTGTATATGTGTGTGTGAGAGAGAGAGAGAGCACATGAAACTCCTTTATTTTATCTATTTATTTATTTTTGCCTAGTCTTTGTTTTTAATATCAATGTCACATTCTTCAGTAATTTAATGAGGACTTAGCTCCTTTATACATTCTCTTCTCTTCTCTCATCCTCCAAACTAATTGGTTCACTTTTTGCTGAAATTAGTATCCAGAGTTATTATTTAAACAGTGCAAACAATTCATTGCTGATCCAAGAAATCTACTATATGTTTCTTTTATTGAAGAACATTTTATTCTCCAGAAAACATACACGCACACATGCACACAATGTTTTTTAAATGGTCAAAGCTGTAAAATTATCTGCTTTTCTCTTCTTGGGGATCTCCTCCTGGAAACTCCGATTCACCTTTCCCATCCAGATTGGTTGTACCGGCTTCCTGACCATGTGTTATTTTGAAGATTACTTTTGCTTCTTTTCTCTGTTGCATCCTCTGATTCTTGGATTGCTGTCTTCATTTTCTTAGTTTACTCCCTAGTTTCGGTGCAATACGTAGTTTAGTATGTTTCTGATAAAGAATATATAAAAAGTAAATTTAAAAAAAAAGATTTTACATGTTTGAAGCCATCTTAATTCCAACTTTACACATACCTGATATTTGGGGTCGGTATAGGATCCTAAATTATGTTCTCTCAGAATTTCGAAGGCTATGCTTTATGATTATATGGTTTTTAATGTTGCTGTTGAAAAGTCCAGTATGCCTATTTGTGCTGTTTCTCTGGATACTTTAAATTCGCTTACTATTGGGATGTTTGAAAATTTCTAGTGATTTATTTTACTGTGAGTCTTTTTCAAATAATTGTGTTGAGCGTTTAGGAGATCCTTTCAGTTTGTAGACTCATTTCCTTAGTGTTAAAATAGGCTTATAATATGCCTTCAACATGTTATTTACTTTCTCGTGTTGATTCTTATCACTGGCTGTACTGGATTAATCTTTTCTTGTCTCTCCTATTTTTTCATTCTTTGATATTTTATACTACTAAGAAATTTTCTTACTTTTGTCTTCTATTGTTTTTTTTTTTTTTTCTTTCTCAGTTTCCTATTCCATGAGCTTTTTCATAGTTTCTAATCATGTTTCTAGCATCCTGCTTCGGTTTTATGAATCGGTACATGTGTCATCTTTCTGAATATATTAACTAAATTTATTGGGGTAAGTATGTCCTTTCCTTCTCCTATATCGTTTCTGTTATTCTTAAGTTTTGTCTTTGTATTTTGTTGTGATTTGTAATGGTGGAACTTTTTGAAAATTACTCAAAATTCTTTGGTAGTTCATTTATATTTGAGAATGAGCAATTAAGAATTATTTGGGAGCTTTGTGTGCATTTGCAGGTCTCCTTTACAGTAGAGTGTTTTTTTTGTTTTGTTTTGTTTTGTTTTCAGTGAAAGATCGTTAAATGTTGGTTTATATACATCTTTTCTCTAATGTGGTTTAGGATTCTCAGGAAAAGAGAGTTTTTGTTTGTTTGTTTGTTTGTTTGTTTTTTGAGACGGAGTTTCGCTCTTGTTATCCAGGCTGGAGTGCAATGGTGCGATCTCGGCTCACCGCAACCTCCGCCTCCTGGGTTCAGGCAATTCTCCTGCCTCAGCCTCCTGAGTAGCTGGGATTACAGGCATGCACCACCATGCCCAGCTATTTTTTTGTATTTTTAGTAGAGACGGGGTTTCACCATGTTGACCAGGATGGTCTCGATTTCTTGACCTCGTGATCCACCCGCCTCGGCCTCCCAAAGTGCTGGGATTACAGGCTTGAGCCACCGCGCCCGGCTGGAAAAGGGAGTTTTTAATCTCTTGCCTTGAGGCTATAAATATGTCTACTGGATTTTCAACTATTAAGTTGATGCAAAAGTAATTGAGGCTTTTACCATTAAAAGTAATGGGAAAAATGCAATTACTTTTGCACCAATGAAATAATTCACTATTTTTAACCCATCACAACATTTTTCTCTTTTCTGTATATGATGTTCTCAATTCCAGCATTTTCTTCATTCAATCTTTATAGAGAATGATTTTTTTTCCCACCCCCTTCAAGAGTAGAGAAAAGATGTTTGTCAGCTTGAGCTAGGAGGGAGGACCTGGTGCTGTAACTGCTCTCTCTTTGGATTTTTGCTTTACTGCTAATGTTTTACTGCTGACTTCTGTGGCACCTGGTACTTCCAATTATGGGGAGTCCTAGAACAAATGAGCTTGCTTCTTACTGACTTACTCCTTCATCTTTACTCTGTACATTTGTTTTTCATTTTTAATCTTTCATCCTTTATGTATTGTGTTTTACGTTATAGATATCTACTCATTTATTGAGGATGAAGCTGATGGCTACCACTTTAGTTTTAAATGTATTTTTTGGTTTTGATTTGCATTTTTAATATCTAAGAGTAAAGTACAGCATTAACCATTCATCTTAAAGCTGAAGTTCCATTTTAGGCATATTCAATGCTCTAACAACATTTCTCAATAAGTAATGTAATTTAGTTTTCTATTCACATCTAATTTGAGTATATAATTTAAGGTTTCTAAGTTTATGGAAGTAAAACAATAATTTAGCTGCTTTTTAACACTGGAACATAAATTTTTAATGACATGATTTATTTTAAACATCTGGTTAAGAATTAAAGAGATTATGCAGACAAATTTAGGCATCACATAGGCAAAACCTATGCATTTTGAGATGAGGATTCTCAGTGTAGCCTTATTAAGCTTACACTCTATGTTTGCAGTTATGTGAACAAGATCACTGATCATAAGAATCTTAATACTGTGTTTTTCCCACTGTACAGCCTGATGTTTTGCTTGTACTTTACAATGACATAAAGGTTACAGATGAGTGAGTGAAAAAATAGAGGCCAGATACATGAAAGAAATCAAGGCAATGAGAGAAAAAGCATTAATACTTTGTAGAGTCAGAGGTGTACTTTGAGAAAGAGAGAAATACAGAAATGCTCCGGGACTTGATGTTAACAGCCTAGCCATTATCTAATACGTTTTTCAAATTTCTGTTTACTTTATCCCACTATCTACATTTTAAATGCTTGAATTATTTTGTTTCGAGTGATTGTTAAATATGACTTAAAGACCAAATAACATTATCAGCCATTCACATAGTATTTTAATTTTTATTAATTTCTTAACTGCATTTGTGAACTGCTTTGGTATCCTAGCATACAGCAAAGGGCCTGTACATAGTAGCTGCTTCATATCCTTGATTGAATTAAACATTGTAATTACCTAGGCCCACAGCAAATTCTGAATAATCCTAATTTATAAGTTCACTGTTTTTCCTATCATTTCTGGAAACATTGGCATTGTTTTGATTTCTTTATTTGATTGTAAAGCCTTGACAGAAAGAAAAATTCTTGTATGTTGGCAACATTTTTTTTAGTCTTGTTTCTCTTTCAGCACTTACTACAGCATCTTATGCATAAAAAATTCAACACATATCTGTTGATTGCATAAATTGCAAAGAGACACATAAGTTGAAATCAATCATTACAATAAAATGAAAAGAGAGAAAAATATATCTATTTTCTCAGAAAACCATCCTAGAACATAGAAATTGTAAATTAATAATATTTAATGCCCTTATAATTTAGAAAATATTTGTGAGATGTCAGCGGCTTTGTGTAGCAAGTATTAATACCCACATTATGTGAATGAGGAAACATAGGGTTGTTAATAAGCTTGTTCACAAAACACCTCACCACTAAAAGACTTTATTATTATTTTTTATTAATTAATATTATTATTACCATTATCCTTATATTATTTGGCAGTGATTGTGTGAGTGGAAATGGCTGCCAAATGTTTATGTTTTTACAAGTGCAGTTACGTAAGGGAATATCATATCAAGATACTTGTTCTGTACACTTGATAGATGCAACTGGCCTAGTCCTTTTTTTCTAGTCTTAAACAATACAAATAATTTCAGATTCTGGGGGAGAGGGACACTAGGAAAGAAAATAGTTCTATTTGGAGCAATTCCTTTTAGCATTATGCATAATACAAAAGTCATAATAGAACATGTGTTGATACAGAACTCAGTAATAGATATTTGCTAACTTTAAAAAATAAATAATTGAATAAACAATATTTAATTGCCATAAGAAAGCAATTATTATTAATGTTGAAGGAGTATAAGTTAAATGAAATTTCACTTTTAAACAAATGAATCTAAAATAATCATATATAAAAATAGATTTCACATATTCAATTGAAGTTTCAGTATCAAGGAAGGACCTAGCAATGAGTTCCTATGGTAAAAAATATTATAGAGGAAATCATCTTATAATTTATCTGATAATAAATATGTTTTCTGTTGTCATATTGTCTTAAAATAATTATACTCCCAATATATCTTTCTTATCTTTTATTCCAAGCACAGGAAGAACAGGAGGTTTTATATGTATGGTTCTTCCTAAGATTTTATTGATCATTTTATTCAACGTTTAGGACATTTGTTTTAAAGGTTTTTAAGGTCATTGGTTTAGAAGAAAACATAATACCATTTAAGTTTTCTTATGGCCTAGTATTTCTTGAGAAGATGTTTACTTTGTCCTATTTTTAAAATTTTATGTAAAATATCTTAAAAACTGGATGTGGGGATGGAAAATTAGCTTATATTGTATTCATATTCTCATTTCTAGATCATGACAAATAGATTAGATTTAAAATAATGAAACAAGCCAAATGAGCAGCAGTGTGACTGGTATCACTTCTTTCTATAATCAGTGTCACTAAGAAATATTTACTGGCATGAATCCTCTTTTTCTTAGATTATGCCAATTGATATTATGTTGATTTTTAATAAATACCATAATTTGTAAATTCCAAGTTACAATTCAAGTAGGCTTTATATTTTTATCATAATTATTATGATAATTATAGATTAAGCACTAAATATAGCTGAAGTACTCTACCAAAATGTTTATATGCATATTACCTCATTTAACACAGGCAATGACCCTATTACATTTATCATTCAGGTAAGAACAGAAATGGGCTTAGATGGGTTACGTATGGTCCAGAGTCAAATATAGGCAGTATGATTTGAGATACTATATTCTCAACTGTCTTCAGAGATGGCTGTATTAACATTAAAAAAATAAGATAAAAAAATTAGAGTAGACATTGAGGTATAGTTCAGAATAACAACTTGTAATCACAAAATATTTCTTAAAACTGTAATAGGGCACAATGAAATCTTATAAGCTGATACCTTGTGCTTTTTATAAAAAATAAAAAGTCTGTTGATTTTACCCTAAACCATAGCTATAGCAGAGTGGATTTAAGAATGTTAGAAAATAGAATCTTCTGCAGGACTTCTATAAGTTACAATTCAAATATTTAAAATGTAAGTTGAATTATGAGTATAGCATCTTATTTACAAAATATTATTTATGAGGATTAAGAGCAGATCTCTAGGCAGACATTTGTATATATAATTTTTCTTGAAAATTATATATATTTTAAATGATAAGCAATTTTGGAGAATGTTGTTTATTTTTAAATTACTTTAAAACACGTCTTTAAGGATTTGTTAGCATGGATTGTAATACCATAAAATTAAAATAGAAAGAACTAAAGAGAACTACGGAAATATTTCTTTCACAAACTTGAGTATTTATAAATTCATTTTGAATATAATTTCCATATTTAAATATAAAATATTCATAAATGACTTGAACTTAATGGATGATTTGTTGCTCACATATACTATTTCATGAAAAAGTAGAGTAACTCTCTGAGGTCAAACTTTCTATGTGTATAATAGTTTAATTAAACAGATATTCATTGGAACATGAAATGTATTTTTAAAAATTATTAAGTGTTAAAGTTAAAATTCATAGATATTTGTGTGTGTGTGTGTGTGTGTGTGTGTGTGAGAGAGAGAGAGAGAGAGAGAGAGAGAGAAAGAGAACAAGATTTTAGTTCATGATTTTCTTTGCCTAACTAGCTTTTGGCTAAAAAATAATTATATTAGTATTTCACTAATACTTATTACTGACTTACCTTTTACACAATTTTCTTTTTGGAAACAGGGTCTCACAATATCACTCATACTGAAGTTCAGGCATGTGAACACAGCTCATTACAGCCTCAGCCTCCCAATTCCACACAATCCTCCTACCTTAGCCTCCCGACTAGTTGGGACCACAGGCACATGCCACCACTCCTGGATATTTGTTTTTCTTGTAGAGACAGAATCTCCCTATGTAGCCTAGGCTTATCTCTAACTACTGGGCTCAAGCAAACCTCGTGCTTGACCTCCCAAAGTGTTGGGATGATAGGCATGAGCCCACTGCACTCAGCCTTATGCAGGTTTTTAAATTCCTACTAGGTATCACCCAATATTTTCCATTATAAAAGTAACTTTATAAACAGGTTACTTTTATACCACATTTTTCATGTTTCTCATCTTGCTGGATGCTGCCTGTAAGTTGTATGAAATGTTTGAACATTGATTACCACGGCTACAAAGGCCAATGGGAGCATCCCGATGGCTATGTGAGCATGCTATCTCGAGTGTTTCCCCAGCCTCTGCCTGGTATGCTCCACATTTCTTAAGATTAATGAAGTCTGGAAGTTGTTCTGAGTTTCTTCCACAATGGGGAGAACGCTCTCTCTCTCTCTTTCTCTCTCTCTCTCTCTCTCGTTATACTTGATAGCCTGACTGAGTAATATGGAACTAAGATTCTGAGAGTCCTGCATAAAGTCAATTTCTACAGCTTTCCCCTGAAATTATTGTTTTGTGGGACACAAACACACACTCATGCACCCTTGTATATATTCTATTGGTTCTGTTTCTCTGGAGGAACCTAATACAACTACCATCTTCATGTTTAAATGTGGGTTCCTACCTTAAATTTTATATTAATGATTTATAAATTGATGTGTATATGCATATCTTAAAATTTTTATTATATATTTTATGTAGTAAAAACTTTTATTATGTTTTATATAATAAAACTTTTATTATATGTTTCATATAAAACTTTTATTATATGTTTTATATAATAAAATGTTTGTTTTATATAATAAAGCTTTTATTATATTTTATTATATATATTTCATACAAAATATATAGCTCAATAAATTATTATAAAATGAATAGATGTGTAATCGCAACTGAGGTTAAAAACTGAAGAATGTCAGCATGACCAAGCCTCTCTTCTTGCCCCTCCCTGAAGATCATCATCTAGCTGTCTTGCTTTAGCTTTTCTGTCTTGAATTTTTAATAAATAGTCACACTTTATATGCGATTTTGTGCCTAGTTTCTTCAGCTTAATATGTATATGTGGTGTGCATGCATTTCTACTGGACATGTATGTAGAGGTAGAATTGACAGAAGGTTTTATACGCAACTTTGGTAGATAACACAAAACTGTTTTCCAAAGTGCTTGGATAAGTTTATACTCCCTCTAGCAGTGCACGTGATTCATGTAGATCTGCAGACTTTCGAAAGTATCTTGGAAATATAGCCATTGTTTTGGGAGTGCAGTACTATTTTATTCCAGTTTTCATTAACAAACTTACCTGATAATTAACGAGACTTAGCATTTTTTAACATGTACATTGGCCATTTGAATTTACTCTTTTTTACTCACAAAATTTACTTAGCTGAGACTCTGCCCACGTCTTTATAAATTGGATTTTCTAAGTTTTTAAAACAGTCTTTAGTTTTATTGATATATAATTGTACATATTTTTAGGGTACATGTGACATTTTGATACATGCACATAATATGTAATGGTCAGATCAGGGTAACTGGGCTATCCATCACCTCATTCATCATTTCTTTGTGTTGAAAACATTCCACACATCTTATTTTCTAGCTATTTTTGAAATGCATATTTTTGTTAACGTTTGTCAACCTACCATGTTATAGAAAACTAGAAGTTACTTCTATCTAACTGTATTTTTGTATCCATTAATGAAGCTCTTTTTCTTACTCTCCCTGCTATCCTTCCCTGTCTCTGATATCCACCATTCTATGCTCTACCTCCATGAAATAAACTATTTTAGCTTATCACACATGAGTGAGAACATGCAGTTTGTCTTTCTGTGCCTGGCTTACTTCAGTAAGATTTTTTAATTAGGGAATTCCAGTACAAACATTGTTTTGGGTTAAGTTTCCCAGAAGCAGACTCTATGCAAGTAACTTACTAAAGATGTATTAGCAGAAGAAAACCACCAAGAGAATAGCCTACAGAGAACAATAAGGAAACATGGAAGTAAAGCTGTAACTTCAGGAATAGCCCTAGCTTCAGCAGGATCCTGAGGGATAATTTGGAGTGTGAATTATGCAGCAAACGTTATCCTGCCTCCAAGCAAGAAAACTAGGCTTTTACTCTCCTGCCACGGTCATTCTTTGGATTCTTGCCACCCAGGAGACATTAACTCCCAGGTACTTCTGGCTCTGGCTCTCCGTCTGGGCAAAACACATTGCAACAATACAAGGATATTCTACTGAGGAAGACTACAGATGTCAGTTGTCTGGAGGAAACGGGAGATGTGTGCATCAAACCGCTTCTTACAGTAAACGATTGAAACACAGATAAATATCAGTAAGATACAGAAAAATTAAACACAATAAAATAATTCACCCAAGTGTCCATTTGGATGGCTATGAAAAAGAGCAATCAGCAGCTGAAGAATTGATCTTCTTTACAAGTGTATTTGGAACGTTGATAGAAATTAAACCCAAAGAAAATAATAATGTTATAAAAAGATATTCAAAAATTTGGATGAAATAGACAAATTCTTAGAAAGATAACAATTTATCAAAGCATAATAAGAGAAACAAAATCTTAACAGTTAAATAACATGTTTTAAAATAGAGTTTATAAGTAATATTTCATAGGAAAAGCTTCAGGTGCAGAGAATTACTGGTGATTTATTCCAGTCACTTAAAAAATAAGTATTACCAATTATATACAGACTTTTCCAGAAGATAGAAAAAGTTCACATTTGTCAAGAATTACTTTATGAAGCCAACTAGCCCTGACACCAAAATTGATGATAAATTGCAAGGCAGAAAAATTATGGGCCAATCTCCTTTGTAAATATACATGTAAATATTGCAAATAAATAAGTACATACATATAACACGCAATATCAATTTGAGAGGATAGTTTTATGATATTGAGTCTTTAATTCCATTAACATGAACATGGTCTACTCCAATCATTTCCATTTTCTTTACTTTCTCTTAATCTTTTATATAATTCTAAATATCTTATACATTTTGTATTTTAGATCTAAAAATTTTATTTTTGTGATATTAATGTAAATAATATTTTTAAAACTGTCCTTTAATTTGTGACACACATAAAATTAAAATAGAAATGTATATATTGATCTTGTAGGAAGCATTCTTCTTAAATGCACTTAACAACTCTAAAATGTATCTAAAATAAGTAAAGAGATTTATTATCTATAGATACATTTCTAGAATTGTTAAGTGCATTTAGGAAGAATGCTGAATACAAGCTCAATATATAAAAATCTATTTAATTTTACATGAGCAACAAATTATTCTAGCATGATAATGAATGACAGTTGTGATAACTGATTTCCTTGTTTTGAGACAGTTCTAACTGGAAAAATTTCAACATTCCAATATTATATTAAAAATTTGCTGAAGGGTGTTTGAACACAGCCAATATTAGACAAAGATAGCACAATTTATTCCTCTCTTACTATTATTAATAATTAAAGGTGAGTTTTTTAAATGATGTTTTGCATCTAGTTTTGTTTATATAAATTAGATCATTTATTAGTTGTGTAAAAGCATTTAATGTGCTAATTTAATGTATTAAATTACTATATTAATTTATTTTAAACACATTTAATGTATTATGATCATATTTTAATTTAAATTCTAAAATAACTTTGCATTCTTGGAATCAATTCAATTTTGTCCTAATATTTTTTTAAATATTGCTGATTCATTTTGCTCCTTATATTGTATAAGTAGGCATTATACTACACTGCAGAAGCATGATCTTTTTACTCAGTGACACTAGATTTGCCAGAAGTCAAGCTTATTTCTAGAAGTCAAGCTGATATTCCAGAAGTCAAGCTGATATTCCAGAAGTCAAGCTAATATCAAAAACAAAAATCAAGTCTCAGTGGATTGTAGATCTAAATAAGGAAAGCAGTCAAATAATCTTCTAGAAGATATTATGAAAGAATGCATCTATTACCTGTGGTATGAATATAAATAAATAGCCAAACACCAAAGGAACTAACTAAAAATGAAATAACTTGCAATTTGGGGGTCTATTTAAATTAAGAATTTATTTCCACAAAGACACAATTATGACAGTGAAAACACAAATTGCAAGGTTGCAGAAGATATTAGTAAGTTACTTGCATAGAGTCTGCTTCTGGGAAACTTAACCCAAAACAATGTTTGTACTGGAATTCCCTAATTAAAAAATCTGGAGACATGGGGAAATGATCATTTTTTTAAATGTTTAAAGTTTATAGTCTATTTTTTTATCTTGTTAAATTTTTTTGTTGATACCTGAATTCTGAGAAGAAACATCTTGATCTTGGTAATCATGATGGAATAAAAGTCATGAAGGCCACATCAGATTTGTGCCGTAGAGCAGGCTGTTATTCTACGTAAGTGTTTTTTTCAAAAAGTTAGGCATTTATAAGTTTTAAATATGTTTTTAAGTTGTCGTTTATTTTTATTAGACAAACACAGCTCCTAAGAGGTTTTGTTCTAAAAGAAAAGTTGCTTTAGGAAGTTTGAAAAAACAGACAAACTAGCCTCTAGTTTCAGTAGATAGGCTAATTTTTCTACATATATTTTTAAGAAGTAAAAGTTTCCTAGTCATATTTCCAAAGATATGTGGTGGCTCTTGGTGGTGGTGGTGGTGGTATATGTGTGTGTCTGTATAAACCAAACACATGCATATTCTAAAGAAAAAAGAAGAAGAATTATGACTGTCCTCGTTTCCCTTCACATTCTTCAAACTCCTTGGATAACGAGTAACTCCAACTATTCGCAATTGATGAGAGAGTGCAGCAGAGAGAAACACAGGTGAATATAATGAAGTCTAATGTATTGAGGGTATTGTCATAGTCATTCAACTTCAGCAAAAGAAACAGAGAAGGCAGGAGAATAAGGAAGGCAGTATATCTGCAAAGACAAGAAAAAGTGTTTTAACGAAAGAGTCGTGATTACTACTGAGCTACTGAGATATTGAGTAAGACAAAAAAAGAATATCTATGTTGAATTTGGCAATTTGGCAATTTATAAGCCTGGTTTTATGGAGTACAGAAATGGATATTAGAGTCTTGTGGATTAAAATATGAATGGGAAGGGAGAGAAAGAGATGTTTGTAGACAAATGACTTTATAAGTTTGGTTGTCAAAAGGAGCAGAAAAATGAGAAAAAAATGGAGAGTTAATAGTGGATTGTTTCAAAGATAGTAGATTATAGAGCATGTATTTATGCTGTGAAAATAAGGAAGAGAAAAAAGAATTATGAGTTAATAAGGAGTGTGAATAATATCATCACAAATTCCTTGATAAGATAGAATAGTAAGGTGTAGTACATGTTGAGCACTTGTATCTATTAATGATTCATTTGGAACAGTGGAGAAGGGAATATGGATGTGTTTAGAGCCATACACATAGGCTTAGTGGTGGAAAAAAGAGATTGCAAATGATATCTAACTCAATATCCTGTATCTCTAACTTACTTTGCTTACAACAAACAAGATATGGAGAAGCAACAAGCTCAGGGAAGTGAAGCCACTAGCACCATGAGTTAGTATAATCTGATTTTGCAGTAAGATAAAAGTGTACTTCCACTGTACATACAAGTTGAAATAAAGAATGACTGGTTATGATAAAGGTGAATCAGTTAATCTCTTTTAGGCAGATACTGAGAAGGTAAATCATGATCAGAGAGTTAAGTGGGAGAGTCCTACCAAAACAGTTTTCCCCTTTTGCTCTGTCTTTTGGATTCTTTTACAGTTTTAACTCTTGCCTAATGAAGTACTTCTGAAGACCAACTCTCTGGTCCCTTGCTTCTCTGAAGCACAGCTTTACTTTGCAAATGCCTTCAAAACACTGACCTTTCACTGTTGGCCATTTTGTTGAACCCCAAATTGTCTTCTGTTAATCACCATGCAAAGAACATGTTGGGGAGGGGCTGTGCATGCACCCACACACAATAAGATACAAACACACATCCAAACACTCCAGACAAAACCTGGTTTCACTTCCTACAGACTCTTGACTGTGCTGCTCCATCCCAGACGACAGAAAAATATGAATTATGAAATGTTTTTCCTGTGCATATATTTGCAGTGAATGTCCTGAGAAATCAAGACTTCCATATACAAATATGCAGACATTCTGCCATTTTTTATTACCTATGTTTTTTATTCCTTACATTATTTTCTCAGAACTTTCTGTATATCTATTGCTTTTGTTTACTGGCTGATTTGGTATATTTTCTATCATATTTTTTTCAGGACCTTAGACACACCTATTTGCACTTCTCTATTCAATGCTCTGTGTGTAGAAAATCTTAGGAGATACATTTTAATTCATTGTTTATATAAAATATTAGGAAAAAAACTTTTATTTTTATTTCTACCTAATTTGGGGAATATTATTTAGGTTTAACTGACTCACTTATTTGGAAAAGCTGACCATTGCTTTAAAAAAATCTTTCTTCTAAATAATGTTTTATTGGTGCAAGTAATCAAATTGTATATTTCTACCTTTTTAAATATTAGGATTCTTATGGAAATTATTGTGATGTAATCCCTAAATTGTTTCATTTTACATTTATGAGATCACATTTACAGCACACCTTTTCATAACAGTCACTAATGCTTTCTGTGAATTTTTTCAGTAAATTGGACAAATTTTTATTAAAAGATGCCAGTGACCCCTCTACAGGCAGCAATGATCAAGATTCTCTGTATCTTCAAAATACATTAAAATTGTGCTATCTCAAAATACAAAAAATATACTACCATCAATGTGGCAGTTATATATTTAGCTCCAAATCCACATTAAATGGCTTGCTCTGTGATCCTGGGGATGGACCCTATAATTTATCTTTACCAGCTCTCTGAGGCTAAACTTTGTCAGCAAGTGCAGAAGAGATGCTGAAAAGTGAAGGGATTTCTTTTTTCCTCAGAATCAGGTGAGTTCCTATAGGCAGACTCCTATAACACATGTGGTTTCTGCAGTGCCCAGCTCTTACAACACAGCCAGTCTGCCATACCATGAGGCTTCTGCAGCACTTGGCTGAACAGTGAGGTAGACCAGTGCTTCCTCTGAGTGACCTACCTCCCGCCTCCCCCCACCTCACCCAATCTCAAGGAGCTTTGTAGCCAGAGTGAATGTCTCCACTACCCAGTGTCAAGGCTTTACTTTCCTATAAGATCTGGATTTCAATCTTAGGAAAATAATCCAAAATGGGAGGCAACTCTTCCAAATGTATTCTTTTGCTTGGGCATTCTATCTCACCCTAGAGGTAATGTCTATAGCCTACATTTTCCACTCATATTTTTCAGAGTTTTATTCCTTCTTAGACAATCCTTTATTTTTACAATTCCCTATGATAAGTCAGTAATTCTTTATATCAAGCATTCCTCATTCAGATTACTGTGTGATTTCTGTCTTCTGATTAAACCGCCATTAATACAATCAATAACAACACTATATAGCATGCATAACAAAACTATGTATACTATATGTCCTCTGTGATATTTAAGATTCTTCAGTGTATAAGATAAACAGGTATCTATGTATAAGATACGCCTAAAGTATCTACGGAGTAGTAGGCCTGAAGAGAGTGGAAGGGAAGAGAAAAAATCTTTTGTTATTACAGCATTGGGAAATGTTTATAATTTTAATAGCACTGGAAATTCACCATTATTATTGCAAGTCACCACTTCACTTACTATCAGTAGGCCAGATTTTTACCATATTTTGTCCTTAACATATTTTTTTCTAGACAAACGTTCTGTGTTGAGAACAATTGCTCCGTGTATGTCACATTCAAGTTAAACATAATCGCCACTTTTTCATTGTGTATATTTTATATTTTACAGCTTAGTCTGTGATACCGTCTTTTTCTCCTAAAGGTTTTTCTTTTGTTATATTGTAAATGTCAAAAAGAAAATATTTAGGATCCAAATTATTTGATGTCATTGAAATAGCTGCATTAAGAAAACAAATTCCAACTATCATAATATAAGATCAAGGAAGACAGGTTCCACAGAGGTTTTTGAAGAAAATAAACTAGGGAAATATATGTTTCTGTACATTTTGAATTGTTCTACTTTGTGATGTTGATTTATTTTTCAGCTGCATTTCTGACATCTCTTAAAGGGTGGCCATGAAAATAAAAGGTGGAAGAATTAGTTTTTCATGCTTACCATAGATAACAAAATCCCCAAGAATATTTCCAGTGTTTGTTTTATTTGTTCAATCTTTGAGTTGTTTGCATAATATATTCTGGGGATACAGAGATTTGCCAACAATCATTCTAATCACAGTGATTTGTGTTTGCTTCATGTTGTCTCAATTTGAGTGTGTTAATCAAATATATGCTTCCAAATGATAAAGTCTTACCAAATACAAAGGAAATTATTTATTTAAAGCTGTCTATATAAGTACAATATCCTCATACTCAGTCTTACTGGAAGATATTAGAATTAAACTAAAAGGTTTATTAAACAATTGGGATGCATATTCTTCATTATTATTGCAATAATAATAAAATATGAAAATGTTGATAGCATCAATTAAACATATTATGTCCCATTGAACATCATAATGACTTGTGAGGTGGGCACTGGTAGCATTCTATTTATGGATGAGGAATCTGAGTTTGAGAGAAATTGAGAGTCCAAGGTTACATAGCTTGTAAGTAGTAGGACAGATTTGTACAAGTTTGTCTGATTCTTGAATTTGAAAATTTAAGTAATACATTAATGAAAATCTAGAGTAAGTTCTAAAGGTTCAAAAAGAGAAAGTTTCACAAATTTTCAGTGATGGAATAAAGCTTTTTTCTCTTCCATTTGGAAGGAAAATTGAAAAAAACTAAAAACATGCATTTAGTTCCCTTTAGGAAAAAAAATAAAGTTTTTTTAGTAAATACGTGAATACATTCCAGACAGCTTTATTTACTCATTACTGTTATCAGATTGGCAGAAACTGACAAAAGTTATCAACACACAGGCAAAAGAGAGGAGACTCTTTAAAGTAGCATTGCCAGGAAGTCCGTTCTTACCTACAGCAGAGAGCAGAGAAGCATCATTTCAACTGAAAGTCTGAATTTCTGGTCTCTGCACTTTCCTCAGAGGTCACACAGCTGCAAAGGATGCCTTTGCTTAGGGTGAAAATTCTGTAAGATTGTCTGATAAAGTAGTTCTAGTTTCCCTCTAAGCTTATCTCCTGTTCCGGCATACTTCTGGCTCTACATACATAGAGCGATGGCTGTGCCTGCTGCTTCTCCCGATTGTCTGCAAACCATAAAACACCTTGTAGGCATGATTTGTAAGGTAAATGAGCATTCACTCTGGGACTATATACATATTCATATATAGATATATTTATACGTGCATGATTGTGTGTGTGTGTGTGTGTGTGTATATATATATATATATATATATATATATATATATATATATATATAATCAAGTATAAGCTTGGGAGCAAGTAAGACCTCAGCACATTGCTGTGTAAATACTTTGGGATAGAGCAGAAGCAATCTTCAATTTCTTACGTTAAGAAGAACTATAACAGAGGGTCTAACTAAAGTTCTACATTTAGCAAGATGAATGTAAAATTAAAGTTAATTCAGCTATTGCCTCTTTATTTAGAAATGTTTTTGATTTTGTTACATTTTGAACAAAATTAATAAAGTCAGTTTTGTTTGTCTACAAAGACAATTTGAGCACAAATTAAAAAATGGAGTTATTAAAGTTAAATAATATTGTGCTTTCCTGAGCACATCAGTGCAGTTTAACTTTGGGAAAAGGAACTCAGGCAGTAGAACAACAAAGAACCCCCCGATATTTAGTTTCATATTGAGGACTGCCACATATCTGTGTTTTCTGAAAAAATCGATGAAGGAATGAAGATAGGTGGTAGGAAGAAAGTAAGAAAGGCTGGGTAGAAGAAAAAAGTCGAATAAGATGGGAGTTTATATATTAGTAATAAGCGGCATGATTAAGACATTGGTCTTTATGAAATGAAAATATAATCAACATATTTTGGGTAAGAATTGATTAAAAATTTGCTTCCAAAAAGGTAATTCAGTATTGAAGAGAAAATATTTTAGGGTACTGCATAGGTCCCAGGTTTTGGCATGAAATGAGGAGGTAAATGTTAACGGAATTTTCTAAATAAAAAGAAAGTGTAAAATAATGTGCTGGTGATTAAGTAGTTTGTTGCTTTATACAAAGAATTTATCAAAAATAACAATGAAACTAAGAGTAAATAAAAAGAGAATTAGGTGACCAAATTATCTGAACACTAGGAAAACTACATGGCTTCATTCTTCTTGTATTTAAAAAAGTATATATTAGGGAAATGATGAAATTATTAAAATACACTATTGATTTTTAAAAGTCAGTACTTTTTTAGCAGCACTTATATACAAGACACTGTGTGTGTTCATTTAAAATTTGCTAAATTATAAGCTATATTTTTATATCATTTTAAGCCCTTTCCTCATTGATTGCTTTAGTGGAATGTTTTTCCTAGTGTAATAATAAAATATCATTAGTGAGAGAACTTGAACCATTCAGTTATTATTTCCATCCTTCGTAACCTTGGACTTTTTAATATCACCTACAGAACAGTGCCAGTTATTCCAGCGTTAAAAGCTTGTGTTGCTTTTTGACATACTTTTGAATTCTCTATTCTGCTAATAGCATTAATGTCAGAACAAAACTCCTTTTAATTTAAAATAAAACTTTATGGAGTGTGTCTTTAGTAGGTGAATACAAGTCTGTGTATTAATGTCATCTTTCAACAAAAAGTGAACAGGCAACAAAAATTCTTTCTTTATAATGAATGTAATTTATTTTTTAACATTAGAAATACTGACATTACAATTTAAAAATAAATATGAGATAAAAATGTCACAATTTTTATTTTACATTAGAAAGTAAAATATACTTTTCATATAAATATTTTTGTAATTTAGTAGCTAAAACGCATGTGATTATTGTCTTAAACTATTTTAAATAAACTGATAAGAGAAGTAATAGTCCCAGTTGCTAATAATTGTATTTAACTTAACATAATATTGCTTAAATTTATGCAAATATAACTATATAAATGCCAGTTTCTATCTTTAAATTGTTGAAATTGTATATGATGAGAAAATGTATTTGCTTTGTATTCTGAAAGAATTTTGATGTCAACAGTAGAAATATGAAATTTCTGTCAATATTTCCAAAGAAAACAAATAGAATTGTGTTAAGGAAAATTCCCCCTAAAGTTTGTGCTCATCGTTTTCTATACAGACACAAAATTATTAGAAATATTACAGATTTTTCCTTAATATGACCTGAATAGAAAGAATTCACTCTAAATTCACAGCACTGGAATGAATTTCCAAAAGACCTGTTCATTTCTTTATTCATTCTCTAATGCAGTAAATATTTACTGAATGTCTATTATATGAAACTCCCATATTATAAGGAACAAGAGACACCCAGGAAAGAAGCAGTTGTTGCTTTTATTGGGTTTACGGTGAAACTATGAATGTTTTCAATGAAGATTAAGTCAAATATAAAGATACAGCTAATCAGCCAGCATAGTGGTACATATTTTTAATCCCAGTTACTTGGGAGGGGGTGAGGTGGGACAATTGCTTGAGCCTGGGAAACTGAGGCTGCCATTAAATGTGATTGCACCACTGCACTCCAGCCTGGGTGACAGAGTGAGCCCCTGTCTCCAAAAAATAAATAATCAAATCAAACCAAGCCAAATCAAATAAAGATATAGTTAAGAGGAAGAGCTTTAAGAAAACATAACTTCGATATAAAAGCAGAGCTTTAAGAAAACATAATTTCAATATAAAATACGTAAAAGCATAAAGATGTGTAGATATATTTAGAATGATATCAAAACATTAGAAAGTGAAATTAGAAAGTTCTTGACAAAGAAATATAAACACATACTTAGAACAGCAACTAGATATTACATTTACATAACTTATCAAATGTCTGTGATTTACCCTGAACTAAACTAGAATAACTTATTTTAGAAAATCAAGTAGGTTCCAGGAAATTTTTTAAAAGTTACCCTTTGTAACTTAATAAAATGCAAATCTCTTGATTGTTTTGTATTTTACTCATTATGAATATAAATGTGTTAAATGGACAGAACATCTGAAATACTGTAACATCAAAATTATTTACCTGAAAAGTGGTTCCTGGATAATTTTCTTAGGATATCTTCTGGGAAGATATTTTAATCAGTCATGAAGCTGAGCAGTGTTCCAATTTATAATGGCATTTGACTATTTTAATGCTATTTTCTATTAATATTTAATTTTAAGCATTATAATTAGTTTTCAGTGATGTATTAAACATCTGAGAGAATTCCAATAACAATTTCCTTGGATTTAAATGAATGAGAATGCAAAATTTTTGGACTGTGTTATGGCTATTTCTTTCCAGCCATATTAACAAGCAAGAACATTTTCTAGATAAATTTTTTGACCATGGTGGTTGGTATTATTGTAAATATAATAGAATGGATTAGCATGTAATAGTCTGATTTTTTTCAGTAGCAAACAGATACTGTCTATGACTTCTTGACATCTATAAATCTATATAGTAAATTAAAAGTAATGTTTTTTGGAGAAGGAACTAAAGTAGGAGCTAATTGTGTTCAAAATTGTGTTAAGAGCCTATTTTGATGATAAATGTCTTTAGAGTCTTTTGAATCTAATTCTCTCTGATTAAAGTAACACTGTGACTTTGCCTACTACAAGAACAATTGCAGATTACAATGACATTAGGTAGAAATTGTTGGTGAATTTAGGGATAGGTTGATGCTGCAGAGACAGATAATACCAGGTGCTAGCTGAAATTGACTTGACTGCATATGCTTGCCCTCCCAAGAAACATAGATTAAAATTTTAGATTAAAAGACTATTAGAAATAAACTGTTCCCCCTATAGAATTAAATACATTTTTAAAACAGAAAATACAGATGTTAGCTGAAATTCGTAATGGGTTTAAACTCAATGCTACCTATGTAGAAAAACATTCTTGTAAAATTTTGATTGGATTGAATGTAGATGCTGAGAACCAATTAATTACTTGCATTTTCCAGAAGGTTGTTGATATAATCATTTGTGATTCTAATGTCTCAAAAAAGCCACTCTTGTTAAGTGAGACTGAGCCCACAGTGAAGTCATTTTCCCCTCAAAATGATTAATATGTGTGTGATAGACTGAGGTGGTAACACCTGCTGTTGCCCCATACCACCCTAGACCTGAAACCAAGAGAATGTGAATTCATAGGATGGCTGAGATAATGAAAATGGACATAACTGCAGAGGACCATAAAATCAGTGAGCACCTGGTGTTGTCTGAGACGCCTTTGAATTATGCCAGTGAGAACTCTGAGGTCTTTTCCTGACTTGCCGACTGCAGCTGGAGACTCTGCCCAAGAAAAGCAGCAGCTTCTGAACCCACTTCACTCCTGTGTTACCGTGCTGCTCTCCTGAGCCATAGCTGGTGTTCATTACTCGCTTTTTACTACTGCCCATGTGTTGAATATTAATTGCATGATTGATGGTACTTTGCAATAAACTGTATGTTTATTTGTTGTTGAGCATGTATATTTGTTATTGAGTCATCGTGGAACCTCCTATCTTCAGTTAGAATTAGCACACCTAGGATGCATGAAACTAGCACATCAGTTGAGGAATGTGGTAAAAATAACTAGAAGGAATTCTAAACAAACACTTATATTTGCCATTTCAAACGAATGAATATGGGTTGGTGGCTTGGCTATGAAGAAAGACTAAACTGTAACATGTGCTCTTTTATTTACTCCATCTATAAATGATCTCCAAGGCTGAAGTAGTTGGGATGACAGATTAATCACATACAGGTGTGTGTGTGTGTGTGTGTGTGTGTGTGTGTGTGTGTGTGTGTATGCACTCCCCTATAACCGCTCCTCTCAAATGAGACTACCAGTAGCAATAAAGGTAACTGTAAGGCTGGCTACATTATAAGTCTACAACTGTACATTACCACTACAACATTACAACTATAAGGTTAAGAAACTCATTAACCTGATGGACTAATTTACTTACATCTTCTATTTCAATGACCACAGATGCAGGGTTCTGAATTGCTCCTCTTACTCAGCTAATTGTAATTATAATCACTGATCCTTGTAGTATCCTTTTTGTATTTTTATTCCTGCTTATCTCCAAACCTCTTTAGCATTTTCTTGTTTATTCTTACTCTAAGTAGTTTATTGTATTTAATTTGTGCCCTTTGGTTTGATTCTATCCTTTCCAAATGTGTATTATGGCTTTGGATGCATGTATTATTTATTTTCATTTCAATAGGTTTTGGGGGTGTTTGATTACAGGAATAAGTTTTTTAGTGGTGATCTCTGAGCTTTTGGTGCACCAATCACCCAAGCATATGTAATACACAATGAGTAGTCTTTTATCCTTCAACCCCATCCCAGCCTTTAAACCCCTAAGTCCTCAAAGTCCATCGTATCATTCTTACGCTTTTCCATCCTCATAGCTTAGCTCCCTTTTATGAGTGAGAACATACAAGGTTTGGTTTTCCATTCCTGAGTTACTTCACTTAGAATAATGGTTGCTAATTCCATCCAGGTTTCTGGGAACACCATTATTTTATTCCTTTTTATGGGTGAGAAGTAGTCTATGGTGTGTGTGTGTGTGTGTGTGTGTGTGTGTATGTGTGTGTGTGTATCACAATTTCTTCATCTACCTGTTGATGGGCATTTGGTCTGCTTACTTATTTTAGCAATGGGGAATTATGCTGCTATAAACCTAGATGCACAATTATCTTGTTTGTAAAATGACTTATTTTCCTCAGAGTTACATACCCAGTAGTGGGATTGCTGGATCAAATGGTAGTTCTACTTTCAGTTCTTTAAGGAATCTCCACACTGTTTTCCATAGTGGTTGTACTAGTTTACATTCCCATCAATATATATTGGTTTTTTATTTATTTATTTTTATTATGAGCATTCTTGTGGGAGTAAGATATTATTGAATTGTGGTTTTGATTCTTATTTCCCTGATCATTACTAATGTTGAGAATTTTTTCATGTCGTTGGCCATTTGTATATCTTCTTTTGAAAATCATCTATTCATGTCTTTAGCCCACTTTTTGACAAGAGTGTTTGTTTTATTCTTGAGTTCCTTGTATATTTTGGATATTAGTCCGTTGTCGAATATACAGATTGCAAAGATTTTCTCCCACTTTGTGGATTGTCTGTTTGCTCTGCTGATTGTTTCTTTGCTGTGCAGAAGCTTTTCAGTTGAATTAAATATCATCTATTTCTTTTTGTTTTTGTTGCATTTACTTTTGGGTTCATGGTCATGAAGTCTTTGCCTAAGCCAATGTCTAGAAGGATTTTTCTGATGTTATCTTCTGGAACTTTGTTATGGTTTTAGGTCTTAGATTTAAGTCCCTAATCCATTTTAAGTTCATTTTTGTCTAAAGTGAGAGATGAAGATCCAGTTTCATTCTTTTACATGAAGGCTGCCAATTAGTCCAGCAACATTTATTGAATAGGTTATCCTTTATCCACTTTATGTTTTTGTTTGCTTTGTTGAAAATCAGTTGGCTGTAAGTATTTGGGTTTATTTCTGAGCTTTCTGTTTTGTTCCATTGGTCTAAGTGCCTATGCTTATACCAGTACTATATTGTTTTAATGACTATAGCCTTGTAGTATAGTTTGAAAGCAGGTAATATAATGCCTCCAGATTTGTTTGTTTTGCTTAGTCTTGCTTTGGCTATGCATTTCTCTTAGTGTGTCCTTTATTTCCAAAAGTTGTGATTATTTTTTATTTATGCTATATATTTCACCGAAGATTTCCCCCTTCATGTCTTGTATCATTTTTTAAAAAAATTTCATTAAGTTGCACTTTATTTTTTCTGGTGCCTCATTGATTAGCTTAGTAATCAATTTTCTGTGGTTTTATAGGTAGAATCAGGTGGTGGACAGGGCCTTAGAGCTCGCAAGTGATTGTGACCTTTGTCTTTGGCTACCAGGTTGGGGAAAGAAAGACTATCTATCAGATAGGGGCAGGGTTAGGCATGTCTGATCTCGGACTCTACTTGGGCAGGGCTTACTGAGGCTGCTGTGGGCAATGAGAGCATGGTTTTCAGGCAATTCAGTTATGTTCCTAAAAGGACTATGGCTGCCTCTGCTGTATCATGCAGGTCTCCAGGAAAATGGGAGAAATCCAGCAGTTACAGGCCTCGCCCAGGTCCCATGCAGCTCAAAAGGCTGATCTTTCACTATGGCCCCTCAAGCAGCACTGTGTTTATTTCCAGGCAGCAGCTGTGCAGGGCTGAGAACTTGCCCAGGCTACCAGCCTCCTGGCTGAGAAAGCAAGCAGGACTTTTAGGTTTCCCATCTCCCTGCTTGCAAGAGCTTCTGAGGTGTGTCTATATTCCAGATTCTCCTCTCCTGAGTTCTGTCCAGGAAATCTTGCATTTGGAAGTTGAATGGTTCCTTCTCCCTCTGGTCTTTCCCCAGCTCTTCTGGCCTTTCCCCAGCTCTTCTGGCAGCCTTCCTCAATGACCTCTGCAAGATAAAGTCAGCAATGGACTCCTTGGAGACTGAGAGAGCTCGCAGGTTTCTTCCCATTGCTGCTTCTACTCCTGTATTTCGCTTGGCTCTCTAAATTTGTCACAGCTCCAGATCAGGTCAAATACATTTCCCATGATCTGGACATTCAGGTTCCCTGTTGAGGAAGTGTGTTTGGGGCAAACAATCCCTCTTTTACACTTTCACACTTTAGGCACTCACAGTTTTTTGGCTGCCTCTGAGGGCCTGCAGGAGCAATCCGTTTCCTTCAAAGGGTCTGTGGATTCTCTTGGCTTTCCTGGTATATTCCTGTGGTGGTTCTTGCAGCAAAAGTTCACAAAGTGTGTCTCCACATGTTCCTCTGACTGTCCGAGAGGGAGCTGCAATTTAGTTTTGCCTCCTATCCACCATGTTTTCCTTAAATCTGGGTGCATGTATTTTTAATCTGTGTAAATGCCATTGGTTACATATTTTATTTTTTCATACCTTTTTTATGATACAGGCTATGGCTATAAAAGTCCTCTTTTTTTCTGGGTCTATAATTTATGGGTTGGTTGCTGCGTAATATTCCATGGTGTATACATCCCTCATTATCTACCCACTTTCCCACTGAATGACATCAAAATTGCCATCAAATCTCATTTCCACAAAAAACGCTTTGGTAAACAACCTTGTATGTGTTTCTTTATGAATCTATATTTGTGTTTTTGTTAAAGTTCCTGGTTCATATGGCCTATGTGTTATTAATTAGTATAAGTAGTATTAGTTTTCCAGAATGGCCACACTAGTCTGAATTTTACCTGGGAATATAGGAATAAAGGAATTATCATGAATCACTGGAAAGAAACTGCTGGTAGAATATACTTTTTCAATTCTGTAAATTTTCCACTCATCACTGTACCTATAATTTTAATGGGACTATTATCTTATTGATTTTTAGAATTTCCTTGTGTATTCTAAATATTAGTTCTTTGATGATATTACATACTACAGGGCTATTTCTGTAGTCATAATAGGGTCATAAAGCAGCTTTCCTAAAATCTAACTACTATTTAATCTGTCCTCTACCTATTGATGTAGGCATCCAACTTTATCATATATTAATATTAAGCTGCATTTTATATATTGATATTTCATTCAGTGTGTCTATTGTTGTACCAAAATAGCACTATTTTCATTTCTGTGGTCTTATAATGTTTCTTAATATTTGGGAGGACAAGATTATACCTTTTATTACTCTCTAGTAAGGTTGACAGTTATTTGTGGACCTTTATTGTTCAATATTAGTTTTTGAATAAGTATATTGACTTTATCAAAATACCAGTTATTTTGATGTACCAGGATATTTTAATATGAATTTCAATGACTTTGTAATATATTTCTGGTTTCTACCTAGTAGAAATAGCTGACATGCAAGACAGATAAGTCCCCTGCTCTCACAGATCAAAAATCAACTAAAAATGCAAGAATTCTTATTACCAATTTATATAAATAACAAATCTCCAAAGAGATTTAATGATAAACCAACATAGGCAAATAATATTACTCTGTAAGAAATCATTTTTAATTTTTATATTGGAAACGATTTTTAAAAATTGAACATACTTAGGGCAGTTGAAGGTGTTATTGAAAGCAGTCACTCTTAGGTAATGTCACTAGAATAATAAATTGAGAAAAAGTTTCAGGAGGATATTTCATTAACATTAAACATATTTTGAATGTTTATAATATTTCATCAAAAATTTGTACTGGGAATTTAAAAAATATGACCAAAGGAATATACAAAATACATGTATAATGTTGTTCATTACAGAGAAGACTGACAGTAGTATAGGGACCATTAATAAAAGATTGAGTAAATGTATTACTATACAAATCACATAATGGGATATTATGTATGATTTGTTTGGCCATTAATTTTCTATATTCTTTATATTTGTCATGATGAATGTTTAGTGTAGGCTCTTCTCATATCATATACTATGCAAATATTCAAATAATGAAATGAATGTGAGTGTTTATATAAAAAATTTCTGCCTACATCACCATTTTATTAAAAAGCTGATTACAAAGACCACATATCATATAATTGTTAAGGCACAATCATATATTTAATATAAATAACTGAAATTAATAATTGTGAGATTGTCAACAGTGGCACCTTCTAGAAGATAATTTTTCCTTTTACTTTTTTTAGTTTTAAATTTTTATTTTAAGAATGTGCATTTCAGAATCATATAGTAGAGCGATTTCATTCTGAAAACAGGACCTGGATTTATTCAAAAGAAAGAGTTCATGGAGAAATTCTCCAACTATCCTTTTTAAAAATCAAGCTCCCTCTCAACTAGATAAAGGAGGCATCCCCAAACTACGGCCCACGGGCCACATGTGGCCCCCTGAGGCTATTTATCCAACCCCCCCACCACACTTCAGGAAGGGACACCTCTTTCATTAGTGGTCAGTGAGAGGAGCACAGTATGTGGCGGCCCTCCAACGGTCTGAGGGACAGGGAACTGGCCCCCTGTGTAAAAAGTTTGGGGATGCCTGAGATAAAGCATATTTCTCAAACAGTTTATATTCTTAAGACTGTTCTGGATATAAGAAAATTTGTCTGGAAAGCTGTCATATATGTTACTGTTGCTGTGTAAGTTACATAGGTTAATTTCAGAAAGAATTGACAATGACTCACATGTAAAAGAAGAAAGTTAACATACTAAAAGAGATCAACACATTAGAAATTGGCAACAGTGCCATCTTTTATCGATGTAGTTAATCATAGCAACAGGACATTTCAATTTAGCATTTCCTGTTTATTAGGACTAAAAATATCTTCAAATATTTTCTGTCTATAGAACCATATTTTATGTATTTATCATATGAGTCTTATAAAATGGGTAACAAGTAACAAAATGAGCTCCATCTTCACAGCTTTCTTTTTTATTAATGAAGCAGAAATAGCTATCATACTCTTTTTTTACAACATTAAATCGAATTTAGTGATGGTTTGGGGTTACATATTGGACAGCCTTTCTACAGGGAGCTAACATAACATATTTCAGAAACATTTCTTTCTGATGATCTATCTTAATGTGGGAATAAATCATAAAGAATTCAAATAAATTGGTAGTTAACTTGTTCCTTAAGCCTTTCCCTCAAAGGTCTCAAGTGAATTCTTGCATTAGGCTTAATCAAAAGCATTTTTTTTTCCTGCTTGAATTCGCTGACAAATATTTGAAGCGCTGATGTTGTATAGTTTTGGTTTACTTATTAAATGAATTCTATGGAGATTATTTGCTTTAATGGGTCCTGTTATTTTTTAACATAGGTTGCTTGTAAGCTTTTCTCTTTCTGGCTGTAATATTCAGAGAGCAAATGCATAGTGGAAAGAACTGCGTGTGCTTTTGTGATAACCTGCCCTTTGTTAGTTAGCCTCACCGCTTTCTTAGCTTCTTCAGCTGCGCAGACTCCATCTTAGCTTTTTGAGCTGGAAAGACTCCATTTTAGCTTCCTCACTTGCCCTACCCCTTCTCTTCCCTTCCCCTGAGCAGGTGGCTGGGTTAAACTGACTCCAAGCAGACCCAGGAATGTCCTTACTGATAAGATAGCAAGTTAAGCTGTACCTGCCGCACCTGGGGATGCATTTGCTAGTGGTATCAGCCGCTCCTCAGAATGTGCCCACATTTACAACTATTTGTCTCCCTGTAGTGTTTTATCCTTTTAACTGAAAGCCCCTATATTTACAGCTGTATATCTTCCTGTAGTAGTTTATCCCTTTAACTTTTGCTTGTTCTGCTTCTGCAAACTTTGCTTTAGCTAGGCTCCCCCGCCCCTCCTTTAAGCAAGGGATAAGAGGAAACCAAGCCACTTCTTCGGCCTGGAGAGAATTTTGAGCATTAGCAATCTCTCAGTCGCAGGCAAATAAAGGACTCCTGACTCAATCTCAGAGTGTGGCGCTTTCTCTACCTCGCACGGGCACAACAGTTTTAGAATGGATTAGATCCCTGGCTCTGCCTTTTCCCAGCTAAATGACCCTCACTTTTGCCATCAGTCAAATTAATATAAAGATGTGCTTGCAAATTTGCTGTAAGGATTCAATAAGATAACGGGGTTAATGTTCAGAAAGAAGTAACTCTGTTTATGGGAACTGTTGTTATTAACATGTGTACTTGGGATGCTAAAATATTTTATAATTGTGTAGATTTATATTCGTTTAAATTTTCTTGGCAAAGACATGTGGTCACTGTGGCAGGATTACTAGCTACCTACACAGTGTTAATTCTCTTGTATTAATAGAAAACTTTGTGTTCAGAAGGGCAGTGAGCTCAGCTTAAAACCAGATTTTCTAGCAAGTCCTGTAACTAGAAGTAGTTTTGTGACTCATAGTTCCAGCTTATTATATAAACATGGAAGATGCTAGTTGTAAAAAAATGTTTTAGATAGTTAAGTTTCTGTTATATATAGATGAACATAATCTCAACTTGAAAGAAGATTCAGTTCACAAAACCATAGTTTAATAAATGTCAAAACCAGTATTGTGGAATGCAGCTGAGATGGGGCTAGAAGAAGGGATATACCAACCGTGGAGTAGAAACTTACACCTGATATGCATCAATGAAACAGTTGGTCAGATTGTTCTGCATGGGATGAAGACCAAGGTAATGACTGGGGTTGTAAAAGTTAGGGAAATGTAAGGGAAAAAATCAAATATTAGATACTTATTTTCCGAGGGGTCTTGCAAGACAAATTTGAGCCAGAAATAGGGGGAAAAATCATGAAAAAGAGTCACTCTGTATTTGTGACCCACAGTCAAAATTGACTGAGAGTTCCACAATTTGTCATTTCTAGTGTTGAAAAAGACTACAAATTTTAACGGTTATTGTGGTGGTTTTGAAGTTGCAATCTTATTAAGGCATAATGGAGTGGCAAGCTTTCCTAGAGTACTTTTCTTTAAGTGTTCTCCACTAAACAAGAGCAGGAGCCCACAACAAAAAGACCTATTGTTAAAGTTGCTTTAAGGCAGTGGGTCATTAAGCTAAGGGCCAGGGGAAGAGCAGGATACAAAGACTAGTAGAAGAAAAATGGAGTCTTCAGCCTTAAAGATTCTATCTAGACAAGATCTTTGGCTGTAAATACATATAATTTATCAGAAACAAATAGGTCTGCCCTAGAGAAGATTATAAAGACTCACTCTGGTGAACTCAGAATTTTTCTAACAAAACAGATGTGGACAGAAGTGATATATGTCATTTTAGGGCAGAGCTAGTGCATGATTTAAAAATCTCTTTTCCTCCTACCCCAAAAACTGTAATGCTCCCAGGCCATGGACAGGTAATGGTCAATAACCTGTTAGGAGCTAGGCTGCATAGCAGGAGGTGAGCAATAGGTGAGTGAGCTTTACTGCCTGAGCTCTGCCTCCTGTTAGATCATCTGGGGCATTTGATTCTTACAGGAGTGTGAACCCTATTGTAAACAACTTTGCATGTGAGGGATCTGGGCTGTGTGCTCCTTATGAGAATCTAATGTCTGATGATCTGAGGTGGAACAGTTTCATTCCAAAACCAACACCCACCCTCTACCCTGGTCCGTGGAAAAACTGTCTTCCACAAAACTGGTCCCTGGTGCCAAAATTAATGGGGACTACTGCTCTAAAGAGAGCCTAAGTTTTGGAATGAAGTTAATAGGGAAAAGAGCTGTGGCTGTTCAGCAATATAAATGTGGTTGAAAGTATGTAAATCTTTGTTGTCGTTTGGGCCAAGATTTGGGGCTCTTTTTAGCCCAGCATAACCTAGTTTCCTTATATATAAAGCCTTATGTACCCTTGCTTGAGGGAAGCCAAGAGAATATTCTGAAGAGTGTTACCTGTTGCATCAGTTATTATACATAGAGTTTTATTATATGGAAACACATTCGTACCATGCAGAAAAAGAAGTGACACAAAGGGAGATATAAAAAGCTAGATGTGTAGAAGAAATGATGAAAGACTCGACAAGGTGGAGTCATTCTGGTAACTTTTGAAGAATGGCATAGACACAGAGAAGAGAAAATCAACTGAATTTCCACTGAGGAGTTGGGAGGTTAATTGTATCTGTCGGCATCGCTAGGCAGTGATACCAAGTCTAAGATCATTTAGATGTTGCCATGTGAAGTTTTTTTTTTATATATGATTAACATTTTAATCAGTTGCCTTGAGTAAAGCAGATTATTCTCCATAATGTGAAAGAGCTTAATCTAGTCAGTTAATGGCCTTAAGAAAAAAGATTGAAGTCTCTCGAAGTGGATGGAATTCTATCTCCAGACTGTCCTTTGATAGAAGACTACAAGATCAACTTTGTCCAGAATTTCCAGCCTGCTACTCTGACAGCTCTGATTCTCTGGTGGACCCTGAGTAAGGCAAGCACCTTAACAACATTAGAGGAATTGAAAGAGCTCTTGGCCCTCAACCCCTAGGTTTCACAGTGTCAAGACAAATGCCTTGTGTGTGTGTGTGTGTGTGTGTGTGTGTGTGTGTGTATACAGATATATATACACACACATACATACAAGAAATTATACCAGACTATATATATATATATATATATATATATATATATATATATATATACCTATGTTAATTATTTCTTTAAATATTATATGATATCTGGAACATAGTTACTTCCACACAGCAGATAAAATTATTTTACTAGTTTTCTCTAGTTACCACCCTAGTCACTAGAAGTATGTGGTAAATGAGAAAAGATCACTTTTACTGGATATAAATGAGCATGTTACTGGAATTTTAACCCAGTTACATATTATTTTAATCTAGTTGCCACAGCTTTTTGTTGAAACTAATGTCTTCTAAATTTATTGAGAGAATTAAATAAAAATCTGCCTTATAGGAGACAATGACTCTAGAATTGGAAGATTTTGGGGCAACTTAATTTGGAAACCTTAATTGATATAATTAATGCTTATGGAAACCAAGTGTCCAGGAAAAGAAATAAATTAAGTGCTAAAAATTCACACAGTCTCTTAAATTCTCCCATCAATATGTGTTATGGGTGATCAAGGAAAATGTAATGGAACTGGAAGGAGAATATCAAAAAACCTGGATGTGGGTGTGGCTAAGATTCACATGCTTTGTAGAGCAAATTCCTACTATCTATTAGATGTTTCAAATTCTGTTGGTCCTTGCACTAGGAGTAGGATTTGTGTGTGTAAGTAAATGTAAGAGAAACTATGGAAACATAAGTGAGAAGTATGTACAGGAAATAGCGTCAAAGTCAGAATGTGGGTTAGGAAAGAAAGTGTTAATATTTTCTCTCCCTTTACCAGAAGATGGCATGTTAAAGAAAGAAAGATGGCTTGGTCAGATTATCCACATGCTTTCATTATATCTTTTGGTCTTATTGTTACTTTTTTTTGAAAGTCTTCAACTACATTTAATATTTTGCTCTTAGCCTTTGGTTTTCAGATCCTTGGTAGTTTTGTTTCCATTTATCTTGATTGAGTTTTCTAGAGCTTTATAAATATGTGAAAAATATCTTTTATTAGTTTTGGAAAATTCTTGTCTATTATTTCTTTAAATATTACTTCTCCCTCATTCATTTTATTTCACCATCTTGGAACTAAATTGCAATATTTTAAAATATTTCAACAGTCCCTAAATTTTTCTTATTCCCTTTTCTACATATTTTATTTTTGTTCATGTTTATTTCAGTTTGGATATTTTCTACTGATATTTATTTTAGCTCACAATCTTTTCTTCATTTATTAAATTTTTAATTTTAGTTATATATTTTTACTTCTAGTATTTCGATTTGATGCTTTTTTATAGTTTTTTTAATCTTTTTATTTTTAACATATTAATCAGTTATTTTAAAATCCTGCAATATATTAAAATGTTAAAGGCCTACCTGTCAACATTAGTATCTAAATCACTGAGAGTTTTATTCCATTGTTTGATTTTTTTTTTTTTCTCTACCGTTGCTGTCTTCTGGTATTGCTCAAAATTTTTGATTGATGCTGAACATTGTGTTTGATACATTCCAGAAATTCTTATCTCCCTTCAAATGGCTAGTTACTTTAGCTTCTATGAAGTGTTCAGAATAAAAAGACATCACCTCAATTTAACCATGAATTGTACTTTTTCAAGGTTTGCTTTCATTTCTTACTTCCTGCTTATTTCTTATTTATTTGTGTCATAGGGAGTGATTCTTCAGAATTCTGAACAGAAATTCTGAATTGATTGCTTGAACCCTTCCTTCTTAGTGGATTCTAAATTATAATTTTCTTCCTCTTTTGAAGAGAGTGGAGCTGTGCAGCTGGCTGTCACATTTATGCTCAGCTTCTTTGTCTCTCCATTCACACTACTTAGGAATCCTTAATTGCCTTTTTAAATGCTGTCTATAATTGTCTTACCTCAATGAGTTTCCCTTCTTTCTGGATCGGAGCCTCTCAACTCTAGCTTGATAGCTTTCCAAATCTTCAGAACAATGTTTGGCTTATTTTGTTTTGTTTTATTTGCTTTTCATTATTTTTTAAATTTCCTTTTCTGATTGTTTTTGGGGTTGGGGGTTGTATGAGTGCTATGTTATTTGAACTAAACTCAGAATACACTTTTGATGTAAGAATACTATTCCTTTCTTCAATTTAAAAATTCTCTAGTTGTTTAGAGAAAATTCTCTTTAAATTTTGCTTTTTTAACATTTTCTTCATCCCTTTCTCTGTCATAACTGCTGTTGCATATAAAAGACATGAATTATATGTACACATAAATATACCAACTTTTAGACTTTCTGTTATGTGCTCTAGGCTAATTCCTCAATATACTCTCCAATTTACTATTTTTTTTTGGACAATTTCTAGTCTTGCCTAGAATTCTACAATAATTTGTTTTATAAAATAATATCAATATAGTGTTATTTTCACAATTTATAATTGCTCTTCTCATTTATTTGTATTGGCTTTTTATGTTATGAGTAATTATTTTACTTGTTTTTAATATCGTTTACACAGAACATGTATAAAATTTTGCCAAAATTTCTTATAAAAAAGTGAGTTTATTATCTAGTTGTTGATTTTTATAGACTGTCTTTTTTATTTGTTAAACTTTTTGATTTGCTTTAGAATTTTAATGTTATTTACTGCCTAGTAAACCTCTTCTCCTCCTTTAAGGCTTAGCTAAAATAGAAACTTACTTGTCAAACTATCTTTAGCTCTTCATGTCTAAAATAATGATTAGTTTCTCTGTCTTCCCACAACACTTTAATAAATATGTTTATATCAATTTTTAATATAAACATATATGTTACACATTTATTGTGTTACATTGGATAAAGTCATATACCACAAATTGATTTAAATTGATTTAAATCAATTTGTTGTATATAAACTTATCCAATGTAACATAAGAAAATAATATATTTTGACATTTCCCCTATTGGATTGAAAGCTCTTCAGAGTAGGATTCTGGGCCATTTTTTAAATGTCTGCTTTTATCCAGCACTTTAAATATAGCAGATAGCCAATGTAACTTTCTAAATAATTCTGATTGTTCCATTTTTATTTCTGGACTCATAATATAGACAGAGAGGCCAAGAAGTGAGTTATTTACATTGGAGATCATAGATGTCATTTCTTGATTATTTTAGTTATTTCTAGATACTGAATTTTCCTGGAAAAATAATTATCTTTTTCTAGTGTTTTCTCTTTAGAACATATTTTCCCCCCACATGTTTTTTTCCTTTTGTTGATAAAAGCATAGGGATATTGATATGAAACTATGTATATTGTTAAGAGAAGTGTTTTGGGGTACAGGTGGGTGACTTTCTGGAGATGGGCTATATTACCTTTAAAGTCAAGAGTCTCAGACAAAGTATTCTCACTAGTGTAGGTGCTGAAAAAAAAGTTTGAAAATAGCCTGTGAGTGACAAGCATTCTGACTTTCTACAGGTAAAACAGACTAGCCACAAAACAATGTCACTTATGTAACATATCCTATTCCTGACATGAAATGGCAAGTTTTAAAATAATGCATAGATGATACAGTAATTAAGTGAAACACAAATTTGTATCGTCTGAGTCCTTTGAGAAACAAACATGATACAGTTAGGCTTTGTTTCCCCATCAAATCTCATGTTGAAGTGCAATTCCCAGCGGTTGAGGGAGAGACCTGGAGGGTGGTGATTGGATTATGGGGACGGTCTCCCCCATGCTTTCCTATAATAGTGAGTGAATTCTCATTAGATCTGATGGTTTTATAAGTGTCTGACATTTCTCCCGTTTGCACTTCTCTCTCCTGCCACCCTGTGAAGAAGGTCCTTGCTTTCCCTTTACCTTCCACCATGATTGTAAATTTCCCGAGGCCTCCCCAGCCATGTGGAACTGTGAGCCAATTAAACCCTTTTCCTGTACAAACTACCCAGTCATGGGCTTTATAGCAGTGTGAGCATGGACTAATACAAAATATCAAGACAGGATAAACATATAAGGATTATATGAAGGACAATGTGTAAGTAAAAGGATATAGGTAGAGAGCCTGGAAAGTTCTGGAAAGCTGTCAGACTGAAATGCAGCCTTTTCCCCTCTGAGTGAGGGGAAAGAAAGAAAATCCTAGATGGCCTTTTAGTATGTGAAAGGTTTGACAACACCAGTGGGCAGTTCTTAAGTGAAATCCAGTCCAAAAAGAGGCTCATGGTTCTAAGGAACGGTCTGTCTAGAATCCTTGTTCTTATTGCAAAACATAAAGATGAAATTCAAAGTGCAGCAGCAAAAGTTCTTGGTCAGTCATGCTACCTGTAGTGGGAAACCTGATAACAAAAATGACCATATAGATTAATCATAAACTATTCAGTGTAGTGGGTTAAAAGCAGTCAAGAACTTTATTTTATTTTTGGTTCTTCAAATTATTATACTTTTTTAAAAATTTTTCTATTATATTTCTTTCCACTGGTCTGTATACTGAGTCAATACCATCCTTCAAACTCCGCTTTCTCCTTTCTTTTTTTTTTTTCTTTCAATTTTTTTGTTGTTGTTGTTGTTTCCTTTTTAAGATCTCCTCTTTCTAGCCGGGCGCGGTGGCTCAAGCCTGTAATCCCAGCACTTTGGGAGGCCGAGGCGGGTGGATCACGAGATCGAGAGATCGAGACCATCCTGGTCAACATGGTGAAACCCCGTCTCTACTAAAAGTGCAAAAAAATTTAGCTGGGCGTGGTGGCGCGTGCCTGTAATCCCAGCTACTCAGGAGGCTGAGGCAGGAGAATTGCCTGAGCCCAGGAGGCGGAGGTTGCGGTGAGCCAAGATCACGCCATTGCACTCCAGCCTGGGTAACAAGAGCGAAACTCCGTCTCAAAAAAAAAAAAAAAAAAAAAAAAAAAAAAGATCTCCTCTTTCTTAAGGACAAGTTTTCCTGAGAATGGGGTAATAGACTGAAGTCTTGAAGGGTGGTCACTTAGTCCTTGTCAGAAGGCCCTTGAGCTGTTGTCAGAAGCCAATTTATGCTAATAGCTGTGGAAAAAGACATTAACAAAGACTATTTAACTGAATTCACGTCCTCACAGGTCAGTTGCTTCCTGACCACTTCATCACCCATGCATGCTCTTCCACTCCAAGTTCACATAATAGGAAATCTTGGGCAAGAAATGATAATCCTAAAATGTATAACTTGACTCTTTTTTTGTATCCATTAGATTATCTTTTATTCCTGAAAAGGTATAAATAACCTTAAACTTTCCTATATTTTAATATGAGATGATTTAAAGATGTATCAGTCACAGAATCTACATAAAGTAATATTATGATTTTTTTTTCCTTGTGAATGGAATTTTCCATTAAATTGGGTTTTATAGGTTGTAATTCCCATGACCCGTAGCTACAATGGTTAAATCTGATTATAATTTAGGCAACAGGTTTACTTTTAATATCTTAGACAATTTAAAGAAAAAATTCTGTAGTTTTAATTGGCAACTTTTTATTGCTATCAATAACAGCAATGTTAACAGTAGAAATCCTTATATGTATTATGAGCAGTTTTGTCTAATGAAAATTGTAACTTGAATTCAGTTGAATCCATTGTTTAAAACTAGCTGCTTACTTGTAAAAAAACAAACAGAAAATTTAATTTGATCCTTTTTTTGCCCTCCACCTCACTATCCTCCCTCAGTATAGCAAATTACAAACAATTATGAGACCGCATCACTTTTTTATGCTGTGGATCTAGCCAGACCCTCATGGGCAGCTCATGGTTTCACTCAGGACACACTTTGAAGCAGAACATAGCATTTTATCATCTGGAAAAAGCAATCATCAGACTCTTAACAGCTTTTGTGTGTAGTCATAAAATGAAAATTGGTTTGCATACCATGTCATAGAATCTCATCCTCCATTTAAACATCTCAGTATTTTCTGGAGACCCCCATTTCCTCCAGCAGCCTCACCTCCCTTGGATTCCATTTGCTAGAAACATTCTGTATAATTTATTCTATTAAATTGAATTAAGTTTGGCCTGAAATTGCCTCTGTACATATTATAAGTTGGGACTAAACGTGATATTTTCTTAGATTATGTTAAGCATACTGATACTTTTTATATCTGTCTGGTTACTTGGGACCATCATGGAGCCACAGTTATTAAGTGGAGAGTTGAGGTATAAGCTAGAAATGTATCAAGAGTAATAATGTATTTGCATAATGATAATTAATAATTGTTATAAAAATGTACACAGTGTGAACATCTGAAAGAATTATCTTCTGAACATTTGCTAGATATTAATGTTTTCTCATAGAAACAGTTGTATGGAACCATTACATTAATGATTATTACAGCCAAAATATATGCAGCACTTACTGTCTGTCAGTTGCTTTACATGGATTGTCTCATTTAGTTTTAATGATAGACCTATGAGGAAGGTACAGTTATCTTCCCTATTTGTAAGCTGAGATAATTAAAATTATGAGAAGTTAAATAGCACATAGAAGAAAATCTAAATGAAAGCCTACTGAGCCTATCTGTGAACTCACGCATTTCTAGCTTTTATCCATTTCACCATGTTTCCCCTGTATTTATAATTGGTAGAATTTTAGATCATCCCACAAAAAATTATTCAACCTATAATGGATGAAAGGAAAACTTGATTTGATTTCATTCATCTTAGCTTTTCAAAGTACTAACTTTTAAAAGCCAGCAACTATAGCTTTGGCTCTACAACCCTTAAGCAATAGTTGACAAAGAATAGACGGCACAGATCCTTGCTTATTCTTTAATTCGCTTAAGAGAAGTGACAAGAGATTTCCTAGTATCCTTTCCCAGGAGTTAAGGATTGCATATCAAAAGCCGACAACTCCACATAGCTGGCACTGGAGCAGAATTTGCCAATATAATTAAAATTAGTTGAAAATTGTGTTTGTCCAGAGTACCTTTGACATCCTTTGAGTTGCTGATTTCTCTTTTAACTGTGTATGTAAGTTTGTTGCTTGTGTTTAGTAACAGTAATTGGCATATCATACTGTTGAATGATAAATATTTATACAAGTGAATAAAGATGTTTATTTTCCTACTATAATTTCTAGACATTATGTGCATGGATAGTCATTATTTAAAGTAGCTATGATTTATAAGCAGTGATATAGACCCCGTTTATCTTACACTTACAAAGAAAAAAAGAAAAAAATATGGATTTCTAACTGCTGAATTTCCAATTACCTCATTAATTTGGATTGCTTTTGTTGAGTAAACATCTACCTGAAGTATTCTGGAAATAAATAGAGAGTAAGATTTATTAAATTGTTAGGTTTTTTTTTTCTGTGTTCTGATGTAGTTATCTACATCAATCTTACAGAAGGGATTTCTTTATAAGTTTTAGAAGGTGAATGGCTCTGCTAACATCTTGATTTTAGGTATGTCTAGGACTGAAGATCTTTTGATTTCAGATATCTCTATAACTATGAGACTATGAGACAAAACGATTTCTGTTGTGTTTAACCATCCTGTTTGTGGTCGTTTGTCATTGCTAGATCAACTCTTGAATCCAGATAAAATATTTTTGGCCTTTAAAATAACATTTATAATGTACAGGGAAGAATTAATGAGTAACTATCATATAATCTATAATTTACTGAAAAAATACCATAATGGATGGAGTGCTGCCATGAGAATGACACCACATCTATGTAATAAACTCCCTTTATTAACTGTAGGGAGACATTTGCTTTCTCTGGCCTGCAGTTTCTCTATCCTCCAAATAAAAATAATATCCCCATAAGTACCTTTATAAAGTTGATTTGCATATTAAATAAGGATATATTTCCCAAATCTGAAAATTTAAAACTGTGCCAATATAAGAAAATATCTTTATACATCCTGCTCTCTGCACAAGCTTCTCATTTTTCAGATACTGGATTATATTAGCTATTTCTGCTTCAGTGACTTAATTCGTTAAACATACAGATTCAGCACAATTATGACCATTTGTACTTTTTAAATTGTAATTCCTGATAATTATTTATACTAAAACACTTCTTTCTCAAAAATTAAAAAAAAATATTTGAAATTTTACTATATCCAGCTCAGAATACTCTCTTTGGCTCTGAACCTTAAATTTGTACGTCTCACAGATTTCTCAGAATAACATGTCCAATATGAAATTTACAAACTTTTCTCTGAAACGTGCTCTGCCCTTTTCATGTCAGTGAACACCTCAACTATCTACCAGATTCTTAAAAACCTGCTTTCAACTTTGTTACTCATATCTATTTGTTTCTCAGACCTGTCTTGTATATCTCCATAAAATTGTCCTAATTCATATGTATATCTCTTGCCTGCTGTCATGCTTTCAATTTTCAGCTAATCATACCTTGGCAATTTTGTCCAACAACATGCAATAAAATTTCTAACCCACCTTCCACACTGCTACCAGAGCTCTTTTGAACTGCCAGTTTGGTTGTATTAACATCCTTGTTCTCTTGGCTTTATTTCTGGTTTCAGACACATGTATAAAGGACAATTGCATGCAGGCTTCCCCTCCCTACTCCCTACTTCTTGGTGGTAACAGCACATCTACACTTGTGTTTTCTGAAAGTACCTTGTTTCCTGTGTTGATATATATTTTTTGATGCTGCTTCTGAAAATGGCAACTGGATAATTCCATGTGTACAACTAAAAATATAAGAAGGTATTCATACCGGTTGAGACATCCTCAGCCAATGGAGGATGAGAGTCAGTAAAATGGCTGCTGATGAAGTTAAATTCATCTTTACACACACACACACACACACACACACACACACACACACACACACACACCACTCAGCCCAATCAACAGAAGAATATTATTATGTTTTCAAATAATGTCTCATCTTGCATGAAACTCCATGGTGCTGGAGCAATGTTTCTCGAGGTAGGCTTTGATAGGACATTTCTCCATTGTTATTCTGTCTACACATACCACTCAGTATATGGTCTGTCTTTGGGGATGACCCAAACTGTCCCTTTTTCTTTGTCTTCTAAAGTCTGAGGTATGGCTGTAAATAAGTGTGATTATTTTATTCTGATATTTGATGAAATACTTTCCATAAAACATTATTCTCCCATTTTCCTTTTCTCACTGTATTTTCTGTTACCTCAAAAATATGCTTTCCTCAATTGGTGTCAGTAAATTTTGTTTAGAAACAAAAGCCTGAAAAACCAACCATAAATCTTCACAAGGCAAGCAGAGCAGAGCCTACGAGAAAAGAAACAGCTAACATATAAAAAGAAATCATGAATGGAGACTTCAAAAATTATCTTGCCACAAAAATATTCCTTTAGAAAGGGCACTTCTGTATTGAATTATTTGCTATTTGAAAAATTAAACTTAGAGATGCAGAGTATGGTGTGGAAGGCAGATATCATTAGGAAGATGAATGAATATAATCTTTTTCCTTCTTAAATCACTGGAAACCAGAAAAGCAGTGCATCAGTTTAGAAATATAAGCCAAAACTGACCTCTGAAATTTACTTCTTTGCATAGACTTGTCTACAAAGTCGAGTTACTAGTAAAAAGTTTAGAATTCTAAGACTAAACTTAAAATATCTTAAAAGGAGTTACAGCATTTGCTTTTGACTCTTAACTTATTTTCTTAATTCAAATTCAACAATCCATCTAGCATATTAAACTAGCTGGTTGTCCCCCAATACACCTATATAATTCTTCTATGTGGTTTCTCATTAACTTTTGAAATAGAAATCTGGTTTATATATTAAGTGAATTCAATTCTGATTTTGTATTATCATATGTTTGTTTTACATTATGCACTGTGAAAAATGCATATCCTTCTACACATCTAGAAAGATTCTTTTCTCTAATCAGAAATATTTATGAGTAGCAATGGAGTTTGTACATACTCCTACAAAATGATTATTTCATTCCGTACTGTAATCAAATCTTTCTCCAGGCTGACCTTTGGTCTAAAGGCATAATTTTTTAATGCTCTTTTCAATTAATTGTGTTGTAAGATTACTTAAAATTTATGCAATAAGATGTATTAGAGTTACTGCATTCTCTAGGTTTAATCCAAGTCCATTCAATTTTCCTCAATAGACTATTATCTCTATTTTAATGATATATTTTACTATCTCATATAAAACATTTAAATAAGTCCTGTCATGTTGCTTAAGTTTGGGATATGTGTAATTTACACTAGGCTTTTATCTCCTATAACATTCTTATTTACAATTTATTGAATATTCTGCTATTGGCAAGGTATTGACATGTATTACATTGGAGAAACAATGATAAATTAGACATTGGACTGTTGAGGTGGTGCAGATAACATAGCTGTTTAGATGGCTGATATGAATAAAACAGAGTACTTGAACTTTGAATTTGATCATTTATAGGTGAGAAAAAGAAGAGTCTTTTAGGTGTAAGGAATCTATTGAGCCAAAGCCAAGAAGATGGGAAAAAGTAAGTATATATTGAAAACAGCAAGTTTTGGACAAGCAGAGTCTTTATAAAGAAAGGTAGTGAAATATGGCATTTAAAAGCAATGTTAGCTATAGAACATGGAATTACCCAAGGCTAGTGTGAGAAATTGGGGCTTTTATATAAAAGAAATATAGATTCATTGAAAGTTTTTGAGCAAACTAGTGGTGTAATAAGAATTACTAATATTAATCCATCAATTAACTATAACAATTAAGATTAGGAGACTCTATAAGAAAAAAATGATTAACTCACCCAACGTTTATTTAATACCAACTATATACAATGTATTGCTAAGAATTATAGACTTAAGTAATAGAATAAAAACTCTTGTATCAAAACTTGCAAATCACTGGGAAGAAAAATTAAATATTTCAAATTAATAGAAAAATACATAATATTTAGAAGTATGAAATATTTGCTTTGGCAGTCTAGTGATCAATAAAATTAGAGAGTAGTTTTGTGATGAAAAGCATATATCCTGGAGTCAGCCTGGATGTTAGTATTGGCTCTACCATCTCCTGCTATGTGAATATAGGCCGTTTAATCTCTCTGTAAGTAAATATTTCATCAATCAAATTAAGAGAATAGTAGTTAACATCTCATAGGTCAGTTGTGAGAATTAATGACATAAAATATATAAAGTATTTAGTACAACATCTGACATATTTTAAATACTCAAGATGTGTTGGCAAAAATGAAGTGCAAGTTGATTCTCCTGGTAACAATAAAAGCTGGGAATGCTAGGAAGAGCATTTAGCTTAGATTTGTTAAGGTTAGGGTTCAGCTCAAGGTAGCTTTCATGAGATGTTCAGTTTGTGACTAACATAACTCAGTATAAGACTTGTAGACAAATAAAAGAATGAGAGTCTAGGAAAGACTATATACATCAGAGCCTTACATAATTCTGCAAGATATAAGACACTATTCATTTGTTAAAACATGGAATGCTATGAGTTCACTTATTTTAAAAAGATATCTTTTAAAATCTTTTTTTTAAAAATGATAGAGGAGGAGCAATTCTGATCAATGAGACTGAAACTGCAATGATTCACATGGGGAGGATGAAATTATAAAAGAAGAAAGTTAGAGTGAGTAGAAAATGGGGCTTGGAAATAAGTTCCCTTCTAGAGATAGAATCTGCAGAGCATGATACATGATTGATTATGAAAATCAAGACAAAGAAGGAGTAAGGGATAATGCCAAGATTTACAGCCAGTAGGTTTGGATGCAGTAAAAAAAAATCAACAGGTGTAGGGAGTACATGCGGAAGAGTATGTGCAGAAAGATGAGCATTTCTGGGTTGAAAATACAAAAAATAAAGTTCTACCAGAGCATAAATGTAGAATGTCTGCTGAAAGACTAGAAGTAAAAATACACATTTGTGAGTGAGTAATCTACATGAGATCAATAGCAGAGGCTAGGATATTTGCTGATACATCTCAGGCAAACCCTATGAATGAAAGAGGCCAAAACAAAATAAAAAACCCCAACGGCCGGGTGCGGTGGCTCAATCCTGTAATCCCAGCACTTTGGGAGGCCAAGGCGGGTGGATCACAAGGTCAAGAGATCAAGACCATCCTGGTCAACATGGTGAAACCCCGTCTCTACTAAAAATACAGAAAATTAGCTGGGCATGGTGGCGCGCGCCTGTAATCCCAGCTACTCAGGAGGTTGAGGCAGGAGAATTTCCTGAACCCAGGAGGCGGAGGTTGCAGTGAGCCGAGATCGCGCCATTGCACTCCAGCCTGGGTAACAAGAGTGAAACTCTGTCTCAAAAATAAATAAATAAATAAATAAAAATAAAAAAATAAAAAACCCCAACAGACAAACTAAAGAAACTCCAGATTTTTAATGGTTAGAATGTAGGCAACCAGCCCCCACATACCAACCCTGGGTAGCTTGAGTTCAGTGGTGACAAAGGAATGAGACAAAGACAGGTTAAGAATGCATATAGTGGGACCAGGGGGCCAGTACACAAACAAAGGCTGCAAAGGCCCTGAGCTCTGATGTTCCACAGTATTTATTGGTTACAATCACTTTGATCTAAAGGATAGGTGGTGGAGTGATGGTGAGGAGAGGGTGACCTGATGGTGCGGTAAATCAGTGAATTGGAACTGGTGCATCATTCTAAAGATTGCTAACAGTGGCAGTTTCCAGAGTTTCAAAAACAAGACATGTGATTATTTTTAGCCTATAATCTATGAGCAGCTGGTAGAACGTGGGCCTCACAAGGAGCCTACAAGTCTGGTTACATCTTAGTGCTATGAAGGGGTTTTATGTCCTTGAGCACAATGTTTATGGTAACAGAGCCTAGGTCACCCTGCACTGGACCATGAGGCATGGAGAAGTTTGCCTCCCCAGAGGCCTCCCACAGTTTGCTGTGGTTTGTTGTTCCCAGTTTATGTATTAACCATTTTATGTGGGTACTCTCTAAGACCTTTCTCCTTTGCTGCTCTTCCCAACATAGAATATTTATGTTTGGAATCTGTTAAACTTTTTTATTTTTTAAAAAAAGAAGTAACTTATTTTCATTCATTGAAACTGCCTTTCTCTTCATTTTTGAAATTTAGAATTAAGAATTCATTTGTAGAATTACTATAAAAAGATAATCACTTAAGATTCTAACCTGTAGAGTCAAATCATTTTTAATATTTTGGTTTATATCTTATTAGGCTTTTTCTTTTGCAAAGAAAACTAATATTGGAAAAGGCATTTTGCTTCCCTGGCATTTTCATATTCTTCAGATTATCCTGACATTGATTTTTTTTTGCCTCATATCTCTACTGGAATAAAATTTCCCACCTTTATTTATTGTGAGTGTGTTTAGTCTAGAGATGAAATTATGGAACACCATTCATGTAAAATAGGATAATGAAGCTTGATTCCCCATTGCTTCTGGAAGCCATCTTGTGATCTTAAGATGAGGTAGTCTCTGGACAAAGACAATGTATAAAAAAAGGACATAAATAAAAACACAATCCTGTTTTCAAGGACATATTTATCCAAACATATGATCATTCATTTTGTATAAATACAATAGTTGGCTTGAGGCCCCTTCCGAATACATAGAAAACTGAAGAGTGTTGTTCCCACCATAGGATTGAGAGACAATTAGATAGTATATAAAATTAGTTTTTCTTGAAACCAAAGAGTTGAAGTCACAGAGCAAGCCAGCCTGAAATTTAAAGATAGGATACAAGTACTAACTCTCATGTTAGTACAAAGGAGTAGACAAGGCAAGCCTAGAAAAGGATAAGAACAAGTTCACATATTGCTAACATCTGAGTGGAGTCTAGCATGCAAGTGTAGAACACTGGGAGCAGCATACATGGCAAGCTCAACTTTACAACCTACCTGGGTGAGCATGAGAAATACTGACGGTGGCCAAGAGAGGATTTTTCTAGTGGATAAGGCTTGGAGAAGGAAAGCTATCACAGCTAAAAACAAAACAAAACAAAACAGAGATATCCCAAATCCAATCCTTCATAAATAACAAAAGTCTTAAGTCACTAAGAGATGGGTTAGAACCATTATAAATCTATCACAAGAGGAAAATTACAGTAACTGAGAAAATCCCATACCTGAGTACCAGGGACAAAAGCCCTACATAAAAATGAGGCTGAATCAGGAAAAGAGATAACCTTCCTTATCTTCCACCACTATGACGGTGAGAGTAAGTAACAAGAAGTAAGTTACTGCTGGGGAAAAGTTAATGCACATGGAGAGACACTCTCTCTGAAATGCAAACGCACAGTGAAGGGGTAAAGCTGTGAGTCGTGCTGCACTGTCAAGGGAAGCTCCCTGGCAATTCAACCAAAATCCTAAGTACTACTTGGGAAATTTAGAGCTGATGATTCACTAGAAGTATCTATGACAAAACAATGCCCAAATAATGAATAATTCATGGCAATTTTAACTCACTTTCCAATCATAGTAGAAAAAAAAGGCATGGCCATTTCATCACGAATACTCCTTTCTTTTGTCTCTGTTGTTCTGTGAACTATGCCTGACATACAATGAAAAAATATGTGATACACAAGAGAGAAAGAAGAAAAGCCAAAGACAAGAAACAAAGCATTCAACAGAAGACTCAGAGATGACCCAGATATTGAAACTGTAAGTTAAAGATTTTTAAAATGCTCTCTAAGTAACATTTTAAAGCCCCTAAAAGAAAATACAACATGCCTGAAGAAACTGGGGGTATTTCAGTCAAGAGAAAAAATAAAAAATAAAAATGAGTGACATACTAGAATTAAAGTAAAAACATAGTAAGAGAGATGAAGTGTGATGTTGGTGGACTCATCATTAAACTCAACAGAAGCAAGACAAGAATTGATAAAATTGTATATAGGTCAATAGGAATTATGTAAATTAAAACAGAAAGTGAAGAGGAGGAAAAACAAAAAGAAAGCAAGCAGAGCAGACTATCACGAGATGTAGAATAATATAAAATGTGCACATGTGCCTAAGTAGAAATACAGAAGAAGAGAGAAACAAGAAGATAAAAGACATTTGAAAAGACAGTGGCCGAGGATTTCCAAAATAATGAAAGGGACATGAAATGAAAAATTCCACCTAAGACAACTTCGCACAGAATGAAAATCAAACCAAGCCAAAACAAACAGAAAATAGTTTTTTTGGAAAAGAAAATCTACATGTAGACACATTATACTCAAACTGATAGGGTGGTGGTAAAAGTTAATGTAAAACATTTGTAGTACATAGCAGAGATGAAGAGAAAAATTGTGAAGATAATCAAGGAAAAAAGAGACATTAGTTATAAGAGAGGAAAAAAATAATTACAGCAGATTGCTTGTCAAAAACTATGCAAGACAGACAACAGCTATCCAGTGTTCTCTGTTTTTTGTTTTTATTTTTAAGTAAGTTACACCTACACTTATTTTTTTATTTTTTTATTTTTTTGAGACGGAGTTTCGCTCTTGTTACCCAGGCTGGAGTGCAATGGCGCGATCTCGGCTCACCACAACCTCCGCCTCCTGGGTTCAGGCAATTCTCCTGCCTCAGCCTCCTGAGTAGCTGGGATTACAGGCACGCGCCACCATGCCCAGCTAATTTTTTGTATTTTTAGTAGAGACGGGGTTTCACCATGTTGACCAGGATGGTCTCGATATCTTGACCTCGTGATCCACCCACCTCGGCCTCCCAAAGTGCTGAGATTACAGGCTTGAGCCACCGCACCCGGCCCACACCTACACTTATTATGGCTCAAGTTATGTAGACAGAATTTTGGCCCTCATGACCTTCATCTTCCAGTAGTACACTCCTGAATGTTACTAAATGGGATCTTGCTGTTGTAAATAAGTCTTACTAATCAATTTACTTTAAAATAGGGAGATAATCCATTCTAAATTATTCAGGGGAGCGATATAATCATATGATCTGTTAAAAGCAGGCCTTTATTCTGACTGAAGGAAGAGAAAATGAGAATGACTCCCAAGTATGAGGACTCAATAAACCTTGTTCGAAAATGGAGGGGACTGCATGAAAAATGGAAGTGTAAACTGATTTCTGCCAACATCCTGAATGTGTTTGACAAATTTTCCAGAGTCTTGTGAGCATTGCAGTTCTTCTGACACCTTGATTTCAGCTTTGTGAGATTCTAAGCAGAGAAGTCAGTTGAGAGATTCTGTACCTAAAATTTAGACTTATAAAAACTATGAGATAATAAATAGATTATGTTTAACACCACAAATGTGTGATAATTTGCAGTAGTAGCAATGGAAAACCAATACATTAGATATTTACTCAAGAGAAAGAAAAGCATCTTCACATAAAAACACGTACAGAAATGTTTATATCAGCTTTATTTGTAACTACCAAAAATGGAAATTATTTACATATCCTTTGTTATGTATAAATAAGCTGAGTTCTCTTATGTACCAAGGATACTTAAAATTTGATATTTGTATTCAACAGTACAAATCTTTTTTAAACTAATACTATTTGATTCTGCCTGATAGATGAGAATTCTGTGAACTAAAAAAAAAGAGAGCATTACTGAAACACAAGAATATCTAATATTAACTAATCTATTATCTCTATATAACCTTTGACTATCATAGAAAAAAATTTCTTCAGATTTCATTTGTACTTTCTAAATTCATATAATTTTCTATCTAGTAACTTATATTCTGCTGGATGACTACAATTTGATTATTAGATGCTTTATTCTATTGTCTTCTTAGAGTCTCAGCTTACCGGTTCAGGAATCCCAGTGCAATTCTCTACCACATGCATTTTTTTTTTTTTAAGTTACAAGAACTAGATTATCGTTACAGCTTTTCAGACAGTTTTTTAAAATGTTTAAAAAAAAAAACAGTTTCTCAAAAATAACATCTGCTAAAAGTCATTTGACAAAAGTCCAACATCCTATTATGATAAAGAAAAAAATAATTCTGAAAAATTAGGAGGTTGCATACAGTGGCTTATGCTTAAAATCTTAGTAGCAGGAGGATTGCTTCAGGTCAACAATTCAAGACCAGCCTGGGAACACAGCAAGACCCTGTAACTATCAAAAAAATAATAATAATTAGCCAGGCATAGGGATGTAAACCTGAAGTCCTAGCTACTCAAGAGGCTGAAGTGGGAGGATCACTTGAGGCCAGAGACCTCAGAGTTTTCAGTAACAATGAGCTATGATTGCACCACTGCACTCCAGTCTGGGAGACAGAGTAAGACCCTGTCTGAAAGAAAAAAAAAAAAAAAAAGAGATGGAAACTTTCAAAACATGATAAAAGACATTACTATTGGCTGAATATTTGTCCCACAAAATTTATATATTGAAATTCTAATTCCCAGTGTGATGAGGAGGTGGGATGTTAGTAGAAGATTAATTAGGTCATGAGGATAGAGCCCTCATGAAAGGACATCAGTGTCGTTGTAATAAGAGATGCTGGAGGAAGAAGACAGCTATCCTTGAACCAGGAAGCAGCTTACCAGACACCAAATCTGCTAGCACTTTAATCTTGGACTTCCCAGCCATCAGAAGTATGAGAAATAAATTTCTGTTGTTTATAAGCCTTCCAATCTATGGTAATTTGTTATAACCGTTCAAACTATTACAGAATTTTCAAGCTTGAATACAGGCATCTTTTTATTTGGAAGCTGTTATATTTGTTCCTATAAAAGCTTAAACATAGATATTTATGAAAAGCCTATTGCTAACATTATCCTCAATAGTGAAAGACTGAAAGCTTTCCCCTCGTGTCAGGAACACCACCAGGATTCCCATCCTGACCATGGCTATTCAACATTATACTGTAAGTTCTAACCTGAACAACTAGGCAAGAAAAAGAAGTAAAATGTTTCCAAACTGGGAAGAAGTAAAACTATTTATATGATCCTATATACAGAAAATTTTAAAGAATATGCACATATGTATGAGTGTGCATACGCACACACAAGTTTCTGGAGCTAATAATCAAATTTGGTGAAGTTAAAGATTACAAAAGCAACACAAAAACATCAGTTGCATTTTTATACAGCAGGAACAAGTAATCTAAAAGTAAAATTACAAAAGCAATTTTGTTTATAATAACATTGCAAAGAATAATAATACCTAGAAATTAATTTAGCTAATGTACTGAAAGCTATTGGTGAAAGGAATTAAATAAGAAAAACAAATGGAAAAACATCTGTGTTCATAGAATGGCAAAAGTAATGTTAAGATATCAATACTACCCAAAGTGATTTACAGTTTCAATGTAATTTTTATTACGATGAGAAGTCTTTTTTTTTTTTTTTTTTTTTTTTTTTTTTTTTTTTTTTTTTTTTTTTCAGAAATGGAAATGCCAATCCTCAAGCTCATATGCAATTTCTACTGGATTTTCAAATGCAAAAAAAGTTGAATCTCTACTTTATGCCATATACAAAACTTAACCCCAAAAGGACCAAAAACATAAGTATAAGAGTGAAAATCATAACACTTTTGGAAGAAAGCATGGGGCAAATCTTCATAACCTTAGATTTGACAATGAATTTTTAGATATAATATCAATATCATAAATAACAAAATATGGATAAATTGAATTTCATCAAAATTAAAAGCTTTTATGTACCAAAAATGTTATAAAATAAACAAAATGACAATCTAGAATGAAGGAGAAAATACTTGCAAATTATATCTCTGATAAAACCTAATATTCTTATTATACAAAGAACCCTTACAGTTCAACAAAGAAACCACCTAATTAAAAAGAGGGTAAAAGACTTAAATAGAAAATTTTACCACAGAAACTCTACAAATGACCATCAAACACTTAAAAAGATGCTCATATCATTAGTAATTAGGAAAATGCATAGCAAAACCACGAGGGATGACTTCACACACATCAGATTGTAAACACAAACGCGCGCACGTGCACACACACACATACACACATGCAAAGTTTTGCCAATGATGTGAAAAAATTAAAACCGTTGCATATTGCTGGTGAGAATGTAAATTTATTCAGTTTCTATGTAAAACAGTTCAATGGTTTCTCAAAAAGTTAAAGACAGAAATCCCACATGAATCTGCAATTTCACTCTCAAGTACGTACCCAAAAGAATTGAAAACAGATACTCAGAAAAGTACATGGTCACGCATTTTATAGCAGCACTATTCAAAATGGCCAATAGGTGAAAGCAACTCAAATTTTTATCAACTAATGAATAGAAAAACAAATTGTGGTATATACCTACAATGGAATATTTTCAGTCACAAAATGGAATAAAGTACTGATATATGAAATAACATGAAATAACCTCTAAGACATTATGCCAAATGAAAGAAACCAGACTCAGAAGGTCACATGTGGTATGATTCTATTAATGGGAAATATCCTAAATAGGTAAATTCAAAGAGACAGAATATGGATTGGTTCTTTCCAGTAGTTTGAAAGAGAGAGGAATAGGGAGAGGTTGCATAATGAGTAAGGATCTTTACTTTGGAGTGATGGAAATATTCTGGAATGAGATAGAGATGATTGTACATCATTGTGAATATATTACATGACAGAACTGTTCACTTTAAAATGGATTGTTTTATTTTATGTGAATTTCACTTTAATAAATCCCTTTAAAGAGAAAAGCTACTAATTGCAGATGCTCAACCTCTCAGAATGCTTATCATCTAGCAAAACTGATTTGCATTCATGTATATTTTTAGATCATGCAAGACTCATGTATGTTAATGATTTTCGAACCAGTGGTTGAGCACTACCTACTTGTGTTACCCTGTGGATAGTACACAAGGATGGTTTCCTTTCTTTCTTCTTTGGGTATGAAGTGGGGGAAGAGCAGAAAGCAGCAGGTAGGGAGTTTCATCAGTTGCTTAGTCCAGCCAGGAAGAAGAGCATGTCTGAGGTCTTGATTCTGGTATCTGCAAAATGGATAATCACATAATCAACAGAGTTGATTATAATTGCATAATGTTTTAATTTTACACACTTCTTATGATTGAAATTTATTTCTTTAAGTTGTATGATTTTTTTCACATCAATAGTAAAAATATGTCTTTGGACTCTTTTTTAGCAGCTTAGACTACTGTTATATAAATATTACAAATGTCATAACATACTGTTAGGACCTTAAATATTATGCCAGGCTGATGACTGGTCTTTAGCTCAACTAGAGTTTGAGTCATTAAAATATCTAACCAACATGTGATTCTGACAAGCCATGCTGGTATATTGACTGAACAAAATATCGACTTTCTCAAACTGGTTTACAAGTGTCCATTGCAGTTCCTATCTTACCACCGTTTCCTGTTGATTCTTCCCTATTAACTCTAAAACTCTGTTTGATTTCCTCTGATTTTTCATCTTAGATGACTATATTTTCACAACACAAAAATTTGGTGACACCATGCTTCCCTTTGCCATGCTTATTTATTTGAAATAATCTATGCAGAATAAACCTTATTTTTTTCTAAAGGTTATTCCATTAAACTCTGATTATGATTTAGTCATAATTGAAGTCTAAAGTTAATTTTTAAGGCTTCCATTGATATACACATAAAAAATCAAACTTGAAACCTGCAGGAAGACATGGTAGAAAAGACATTTAGTACCAAAGCAAAGGGAAGAAATGGAGCTTTGAGAATACTTTCTGGTATTTGAAATGCTAGGGAAATAATTAGTTTTATTTCTATGATTCCAAATGTCTGTTTTGAGCTGCTTGTAGATTTCAGATGTGTTTTGTTATACTTACTGAATACTCATAATGCCCTTCTCCTCCCCTCTTCACAACTCTGCTTCTCTCCTGACTTAATTGCTTTTGTTATTTCATTCTCTCTCATTTTCTTTTGGAGATTGTTACGTGTGATCTTTTTGCCACAGCGCATAGAGTACATTGACAGAAGTGGTAAGATTTTCTTGATTATGTAGTTATGCACATGTTTAACCTGTATGGCCCAACCCAGTATTTATTCTACAGCATGTGTATTGTTTGATATATGAAGAAAATGATAAGCTGATGTTTACACAGGCTATTTCCTTTGCATTTATGCTGTATATTAATCCATTATTGATACTTTTTAAATGTGGGAATATTTTCTCTTTTTCTTAATATGATTTCAATAGATATCATGTTCAAGAAAGTTTGTTAATATTTAAAGCGTTCTGAGTCTATTATGTTTCTTTGTGCTGAACAGTTTTGCCTTATCTAATAGAGTGATAATTATGGTCCAATGCATTACCTCCTGGCTTTTTATTTTTATTTTGGTCAAAACTTTTATAATTATATTTCATACTTAAAAATTTTTAGAAAATGTTGACATTGCTTTTTTATTTTGATGAAGCACTGTTTATATGAAAGAGAAAAATTGTTAATAAAATTTTAACTTATGGAACATGTGAAACTACAGACCATTCTAAAACTATATATATGTGTATATATGAGTGTACACATATGTAGGCACACACATATATGTCTATGTGTATAAATATAACCACATACCATAATGGTATAAAGTATGCTATACTAAATGTCTATTTATACATGCTCGATAGAGACTTACACAATGAATAAGACTATCCAATTAATCCAGACTTTTGATAATGAGAAATTACATATTTCAAAAAGTGTTAGATTGAATAAACTATCCAATAATACACAGCACTGCCTCATTTTTCTATTATTATTCATTTACTTACCACTTTTCATCCAAATTTCTTTAGGCATTCAACAGAAAATGATGAATTGCTTAATTTTTCGCGTGAGGCACATACCAATTGCGTCTATCTTAAAGAGAAACTAAAGCATTCTGGCATAGTCTCAGGCCTGTCAAAGACATTTTTGACAGGGTCTTGGATAGAGGGCACTGGGTTTTACTCTCACAAGGGTAAGTGGAGTTTTAAAATGTATATGTAAAAAGCATATTGAATTAATCACTTAAAAACAAAAATAACAACAGTTGACACTTGAGATTCTTTCCCCCTCACATTTCTGGCCTTTTTGGTTTGCTTGGTTCTGGTTGATTTGTTATTCTTTAAATGTACATATCCATAAGAAAGTGGAAAGCAGAGAAGATAAGTAAAAGTCACTTTCAAAAATAGCTATTAAAAAGGTTTTTGTTAATCAGTGAGAAGAAAATGTTCCATGTTGCATGTTGTTTTAATTTAGTGAGATGGCTGTTTATTGTATACGTGCTAGGATAATGTGTCCAGAGTCAGAAATAGCTGAGTTTGGAATTCTGCTCCTAGCTGTGTTACTAGCTGTGTATATTTTCCCAAGTTACCTAGCTTTTCTAAAATTTGAGATTATAGTTCTTATTAACAACTCTAAATGGAATATTGTGTATGAAGTGTTTAATATTGTGGCATAATACACACTCAATAAATATTATTATTACTATTATTATTATGTAATGGTAGAATGTGCCAATACCTAGACTAGAAAGGAATACAACAAGCCTAGTAAGTGTAATCATTAATTAATTAAATTAAATTTGAAATTTTCAGATAACCATAAACCACAGAAAACAACACAGAGAGGAAAATAATTAGAAAGCTTTCTATGAAAAAGAAAAGAACAATTAGATATGTGCAATAGAGTTCATTACATTAGGACTCCTTTTAAAGAGCAAAACTTTTATTTCTTAATCCACACCACCTAGCACAAAACTTTGGCACAGAACGGAAAATAAATGTTTGTTAAATCAATTCACCTGATGACCTTACATAGATACTAAAATATTTTATAAAAATTTCCATCGTGGAAGACAGTGTACCAATTCCACAAGCATCTAGAAATAGAAATTCCATTTGACACTGCAATCTTATTACTGGATATATACCCAAAGGATTATAAATCATTATATTATAAAGACACATGCACATGTATGTTCATTTCGGCACTGTTTACAATAGCAAAGACATGGAACCAACCCAAATGCCCATCAATGATAGACTGGGCAAGGAAAATGTGGCACATATACACCATGGAATACTATGCAGCCATAAAAAATGATGAGTTTGTGTTCTTTGTAGGACATCGATGAATCTGGAAACCATCATTCTCAGCAAACTGACACAAGAACAGAAAATCAAGCACTGCATGTTTGCATTCATAGGCGGGTGTTGAACAATGAGAACACATGGACACAGAGGGGAGCATCACACACTGCGGTCTGTTTGGGTGGGTTAGGGGAGGGACAGTGGGGATTGGGGAGGTTGGAGAGAGAGAACATGAGGAGAAATGCCTAATATAGGTGACAGTGGGATGGGGGCAGCAAACAACCTTGCCATTTATGTACCTATGCAATGATCCTGCATGATCTGCACATGTACCCCCGGAAACAAACGTACAATTAAAAAAAAAGGGGAAAAGAAAAAAAGTTTGGGAAATAAATGAGCTTCCTTTTTTTTTTTTTTTTTTTTTTTTTTTTTTTGTCTAGTTGTGTCCTATACCTAATTTTGAATATAGCAAAGAAAAGAAACAAGGACAGTTTAAGAACAGGAAATTTACTCAGAAAGTGGAGAGAAAGAGAAAAATTCTATATAGGGAAAAGCAGAATACAGGCTAAGTAGTTGTAGAATTGCCCACAGGTTGCCTAACAGCATAAACAGATCCGAGAAAGTTGAACCAAAGTATTTTCTGATTCAAAAGAGAGGTGCTAAATTAACAGGAATATCAGAAATGACTAAACACATAAACATTTTTTAAGAAAATATTTGAACAGGCTCAATGTTGGCGTGATTAAAGCTCTATAAAATCAGATAGAGCATTACCATAAATCTGTTTTAATAAGCTGACCTACATCTGGCCATCTGAATTTAGTATAGAATCAATACAATTAAACATAAATGATTAGCCACAATATACCAGGATTTATGTTGGCATCGGGGAGGCAGGTGTGCGTGGGTATATACCAGCCTTAGGTTCTCTATTCTCAAGGAGTTAAATTTCCAGCAGAACAAAAATAATTGAAATAAATTGGAAAATGTGGTTTAACAAGCGCTGTACTACTTGGTTTGAATATTTGCAAAGAGAGGATTTTAAAGGTCAATAGTGTTTTTAAATAATAGAAAGCTAATTGGATTTGATCCAGAGTCTCTTGAAGTAGACACTCATATTTTATTTTTAGAAAGGAAGATGACTGAAAAAAATTATGTGATGAAAGTTATAATATTGTGAGTTAAAGTTTCAGCCTTCGTCTATATAATCATTGGCCTTTGCGAAGTTTTCATGATGGCACTCTGTTTTTCACTGGATAGATATGTGAAGAAGGCAGAAGAGATAAGTGCCTCATTCAACATTGAGGATATGGAGAACCATTTTGTGAAGAGCTGGTGTCTTTCTAACGGAGAACGAAATGGACCTTGTCTTTGGAAAGGTGGAGATGTAATAATTGTCTTGAAGTCCTTTGAAATAATCATTTTATTAATATTCAATATCTCTTCAATTGAAGGAAAAGGGTAACAGAGTTGGGAAGATAATGTCACTCATGAGGAATTATTTGAAATTCTTGACCCCAAGGGACATGAATTAGCTTTTTCAATTTTATCCTGGAGATGGGCCATTATAAAAGAAATTTCAAAAGTAAGTACAGAACAAATAAACAAAAGCCCATGATTTTTGAGAGCTCTTCATGTTTTTTTACTCAATATATGTGATTAAAATATAAAATGTGACAGTTTTTAGAAGTTTATAGCAGTTTCCAAATATAGGACTTATATTGAAACAGTTATTGTGAGATCCTGCTTTGAGATCAGAAGATAAGTTTAATTCATAGTTTTTAAAATAGATTTTGTTTTTTAGGGCAGTTTAGGTTTACAGCAAAATTGATCAGCAGTTACAGAAATTTCCTGTTTACTCTGTTCTGACACATGCATAACCTCCCTCATTATCAACATTCCCACCAGAGAGATACATTTATTACAACTGATGAATCTACACATTAACATTCAGAGTCCATAGTTTACATTAGGGCTCACTCTTGGTGTTGTGTATTCTATGGGTTTAGACAAATATATGATGGACTGTATCTACTGCTACAGTATCATATAGGGTAGTTTCACCACTCTAAGAATCCTCTGTGCTCCGTCTGTTCATCCCTTCCTTGCCCATTTCCTGACAACCATGGATCTTTTTACTGTCTCCATAGAAGGCCTTTAGAGAATGTCATATAGTTGGAATCATGCAGTGTATACTCTTTTCAGTTGGCTTCTTTTGCATAGTAATATTCGTTTGAGATTCCTCCATATCTCCTCATGGCTTGTTAGCTCATTTCTTTTTAACCCTGAATAATATTCCACTGTCTAGATGAACCACAGCTTATTTATTCACTCACCTACTGAAGGACATCCTAGTTGCTTCCAAATTTTGGCAATTATGAATGAAGCTGCTGTAAACACCCATATGTAGATGTTTGTGTGGACATAAGTTTTAAACTCCTTTGGGTAAATACCAAGGAGCATGATTGCTGGATTGTAAGGTAAGAGTAGGTTTAGTTTTGGCCTGGCGTGGTGGCTCATGCCTGTAATTCCAACACTTTGGGAGGCCGAGGTGGGTGGATCACTTTGTGGTCAGGAGTTCCAGACCAGCCTGGCCAACATGGCGAAACCCCATCTCTACTTAAAATACAAAAATTAGCCTAGCATGGTGGCATGCACCTGTAATCCTAACTATTCTGGAGGCTGAGCAGGAACATCACTTGAACGCTTGAGGTTGCAGCGAGCCAAGATTGCGTCACTGCACTGGGCCTGGGCTACAGAGTGAGACTCCCTCTCAAAAAAAAAAAAAAAAAAAAAAAGTGGTTTAGTTTTGTAGAAACACTGCCAAACTACGTTCAAGGGGCTGTATAATTTTGCATTGCAACTAAAAATAAATGAGAATTCCTGTTTCTCCACATCCTCATAAGCATTTGATGTTGTCACTGTTCTGGATTTTGGCCATTCTAATAGGTGTGTGGCAATTATTGGGAGGTGTGTAATGATATCTTGTTATTTTCACTTCATAGAGTTTTAGTCTTTTGTTTCTTTTATGTTTTCCCCCTAATTACATAAAGTGAAGTCATCGTTTCTGTTTCAACTGAATAATGAACTGTTTTCATAAGTCATTGATTATTGGAGTATGGAAATAAAATAAGTTTTTTTTTTAAAAAAAAGAAAAAATGAGAACAGCACAAATACAGTTCTGTTAGAGGTTTATACTTTACTACCTGTAGGGCAAAAGCATAGCTGATTCATGCACCCTTCCTCATGTTAGGTCCGTGGACTCTGTTCTCCCAGTTTGCAGTGTGGTTGATAGAGCCAAAGAAGGAGTCTGCATTTTGCTGCTTTTCTATGTCACTGTGACCCACTGGGATTGTCTCCTTGAAGACTTCTGTCAATAAAGTGATAGAACCCCTGTGTAATGTAGGTTCATTCTTAAGGAGAAATTTCTTATTGGATAACTGGGCTACATTTGGTTCCTTCATTTTTGGAAGTAGGTAGTAATTACCATTTTAACATTTTTTTGTCTCCTTAATTTCCAATAAATTAGCCTGAGTGCTTGTTTTTCCTGAGTTGATGTTACTTCTGAAGAAGGATTAGAGAAGCCTTTGCTCTAAGGAATCATAATAAAAACAAACTAATTGAGGAATAAAAAAGTAAGGCATGGAAAGAAACTAAGAAATATATTATAGAGGTTGTAATATAGTAGCTTTTAAAAAAGCATATGATAACTCTTGATACATGTTGGAGAAAATAATATCTGATTCCACATCTTATTTTACATTACAGCTTGGGTAATATTTGTTTAAACCAAATTTTGACATTTTTTTCATAGTCATCATGTGAATGGAACTATTGGGTCCTCGACTTAAATAATCCCTGAACAGCAAACTAATTTTTTATTTGTTGTCTGATTTAAATGTTTTTGTCCATACAAAAACTGGGATACACATCCATTCATAATCATAATAAATTGGAAATAATTAAGATGGCCTTTCACAGGATGGATAAACAAACTGTAGTACATTTATACAGTTGGATACTATTAAAGAATAAACCATCAAGTCGTGTTAAGGGATGGATAAGTGATAGATCATACTGGTAACTGAAAGAAAGCCCCTCTAAAAATATATCTACTGTATGATTCCTTCAACTGACTTTCCTAGTCAGTTGGGTTGATCTAGCAAAGTACCATAAGTTTGATAGCTTATAAAAAACAGAAGCTTGGCCATTCGCCGTGGCTCACGCCTGTAATCCTAGCACTTTGGGAGGCCAAGACGGTACGTTTTGTAGGATTATGAGTCTGAAGCAATGTTACCTATCTTTGCTTCTCCTTTACCACTCTTTGCATCTCTCTGTTTTGTCATTTATTTTCAAAACAATAGAGCAAAAGCATGAATGATGTGCCAAGCGTTGCTCTAGTTTCTGGGAAGTAGGGAGTAGAAAAAAATAATCACAGTCCTGGTTCTTATGCTACTTCAAATCTAACAGGAAGAGTAGATATCTTACAAATTTAATTAATTCTAACGGACATAGTATTGTGAATACAAGTGTCTATAGAAGTATATACTGGAGGACCAAGACATATGAAATTCTCATTATGCAATTTACGTTTAAGGCAAATAACTAAAATAAGGGATACACAGTAATAGAACAAGATATAATTTTTTAAAACTGCAGCTGTTTCTTCTGAGGAAATTTTGATAATGCGAGAAATGAAGGACTTCAAAATAAAGGAGACTTAGATAGCTCTCAATAGGAAATTACATTCTCTCTGCCAAATGCCAAGGGCATGTCTAAAGTTTCTTATATTGTAGCAGTAGAGAGAACAGGTATACCCACATTGTAGTGGCAAGTTTTAACATAAATAAATATGAGCCATTATCTAGCATTCACAATGATTTTTTGTAATTTATGCAATGACAAATGGCAAGTTAAAAGGTGATTGTTTCTGAAGTATAATTCTTGATGACTTTACACTTCCAAGCTTCAACTTTGATAGAGACCCAGAAATTTTTGTAACTCCCACATCAGCCATATCATATAGAGTTAGTGGTTTCAATCAAAACATTAGGGACTAGACATAGCCAGGTGGAACAACTCCCAGTGAAGGACCAAGACCACTGGCGTGCTCCTAACAGATCTTTGAAGGGAAGGCACCGAGAGTGGATGCAGGGAAGATGCAAAAGCTGGGCTGAAGGGGGAAGGCTAGGAATCTTGCATGGGGCTACCACACGCCAGGACTCATTAAATAATTGTTAAGTCACAAGTAAAGACAAGAAGGAAATAGCTGTGGGCATATTTGAGTTAACAAAAAACCTACCATAGTTATTTTTTGCAGGAACAATGCAAAATATACCTTGATTGGGAGTTGTTTCATGCACAGTGCAATAATCACTGCCCTTTTTTCCTTTTTTTTTTTTTTTTTTTTTTTTTTTTTAACAGGCATGTATACAATCTTCTTTGGGACCCAAGGAATTAATTTTTCACTGAGCAGTAAACAGGTTGTGACTAAAGAAGAGTGCTAAAGACACAAATAGCAAGATGCTTAGAGTCACTGTGTAAGGATAAATTCTTCATTAACTTGGTTGAATGGATTTAGGATTGGGAAGAGTTTTATGTGTGTTATTTTGATGTGCGAGGGCACGTTTTCTTCTTCACAGGAACTGAAGATTTTTGGAGTAAAAGTCCAATGCTCCAAGTAAATATTCAAATTACCTTAAAGATTAAAATGTTATTTTTGCCAGAAATACCTATCTTTACACTATTATTTTAGCTAAAAGTAGTCTGTTGTTTTCTGAATTTCTCTGAATTTACCACCAATTAGAACTTCATAATTTATTATAGTTTGGTTCATCTTTGTGTAGCTATTGCATATGCATCATTTACATCTACACTACATATATATTTGTGTTATATATCAATTTTCTCCTTTAAAACCACTCTAGAGTAATACTTTTCTAATTTCTACTGTTTAGCTCATAGCCTGCAAATAATGAGTAGTAATGCTATTTTATAAATTGATGACATGGGTAATACATCAGTAGTAAATTAAAAGTATTTTAAGGCTAGGCACAGTGGCTCACATCTGTAATCCCAGCACTTTGGAAGGTCGAGGCGGGAGGATCACTTGAGGTCAAGAGTTCAGGACCATCCTGGCCAACATGGTAAAAACCCGTCTCTACTAAAAATATAAAAATTAGCCAGATGTGGTGGCAGGTGCCTGTAATCCCAGCTACTCGGGAGGCTGAGGGAGGAGAATCACTTGAACTTGGGAGGAGGAGTATGCAGTGAGCCAAGATCATGCCACTGTTCTCCAGCCTGGGCAACAGAGCGAGACTCCCTCTCAAAATAAACAAATAAGCCTTTAATTAAAAAAATAACCTATGATATGGCATTTATTTTATGAAGATAAAAAAACACATTTTTGGAAAAAGGTATTTTGGTCATATGAGGGAGACTTTTAATAAAATTTGAGAAGAAGAGAATGTGCTCAGATAAGTTTTTTAAACTGATGGGTAAGTGGGTAGCAAAGAAAAAAGATTTCTGGATAAGTTTCAAAATAAATTTTTAAGAAAGATACTTATAATAAGATAAGATGTCAAAAGGAAAATACATATTAGCAATGTGGAATCTACCTAGTAACACATTTTCTGGAAGATTATGACATTGGAATAAACCAGAGGAACCATGGGATTTATTTAGAGAGGACCATGAGGGCCCTACTAACCAGAATTTAAGTTTGGACACTTAATCTTATTATTGTGGTGGAAGATTTGGTGAGACTTAATAAAGAGTGAAATAATTTGATATGTAGACCTCTTTTAGATTTCTTAGACTCTAAAATTTGAAAGAAAAATATGAATCTTTTCTAATCACAATAGATCATAAGAGGGTATATAGATTAAAATAATAACATATGTCAAAATAAATTTGTAAGTAATCAAAGCCTAAATAGTCTTTTCTCTCTTACCTGGATTACTAAATATAGCAGCTTCTCTAACTCACTTTTAGTTTTTTCAACCCCAAAATTAACTCTTTCCTTGGAAGCTGAGAGTTCTTAAGTCAATTAAACATAGAATTTTGCCTTTGCCTTAATTCAGTATAAGTTTTATTATGCATCAATAGAGGTATTGATATAGATAGATTTGTGTCATTTTGTTTTTCTTTTTAAAATTTGTCTGATATTTTATATTAATTACCCACATACCTAATTCTTTGTCTAAGCATTCTAAAAATTTATTTTCAGAAAACCGTTTGCTATTAATTCCTCAACAGGAAGGATCATATGTATTTAGAAAGTATTTATTATATCATGTAATTTTAAGTGTGTCCGTTTAGAATATAAAACAAAACCTCAGAGATAAAAATTTCCAGAATGGATAAACTAGTTTGTTCTTTGTAGATTAAAATAAATCACACTAGTATATCATTGGATGATATGTACACAATCTTCATCTTATCACACTGTAAAGTTAGTGAGCAGCCTAGAAAATCACCCTCACTTCTGATACTACCCACAAGTTTGACGATTCCTGAGACCAATCTGAGTTGTAATAATTCACAAGAAGGAATAATAGAACTCAGTGAAAGCTGACTTTTTCATGATTACAGTTTATCATAGTGGAAAAATACAGATTAAAATCAACCAAGATAAGATATGCATGAAACAGTGTTTATGAAAGTTTTGCTTCTAGTTGTCTTTTTCCAGTTGGATCAGGAACAATCCTAACTTTCCTGAGAGTAAAGTGTGACAATATGCATGAAATATTTGCAGCCAGAGCAGCTCACCCAAGCCTTGTTGCACAGAGCTCTATTGAGGCGCAATCACATAGTATAGTTGACTGATTCTGTGGCTGGCTTTAGCCTCCAGACCCTCCGGAGGTAGAGCAGATACAACATGGACCAAAGTTCCACTATAAGTCACATTGTTAGACTATTGCTATGGCTTAAGGCTGTCAAGTAAAGCAAAACACTCTAGCAGGTGGAACACTCCAAAGGCCCAAAGATGAGTTCCAGGAGCTGAGGACAAAAGTCAAACCTCTCTAGAGAGAGGTAAGCTTTTTGTTGTTGTTGTTGTTGTTCATTTTGTTTGTTTTTTTCCTACACACATGTGCACAAAATGCCTTTAGGAAAACAAAATAAAGACAATTATTGCTGCTTTCACAGAAAAGCAAATAGTAAATTATTTTTGAGACATAGAACAGCCTCCCGTTTATATCTTTATGAACCAATGTTTTAGTTTGAAAAAAAAAACACAATGAGATGGACTTTCTTTACCTTTTTTATGTGTAAGGAGTGAGATTTATAGTAATATCAATCTTGTATTTAGTAAGAAAATTAAATATTTTAAATATCCTAAATGAAAGCTTAAGGCAATGAACAATTCAACTTTTGAGACTGAAATTTTAACTTTAGATTTGTAATGTATAGAATGCAACAGACTACAAAATGCACGTATCATATACAGGAAATAAGAAAACTGTTATAAAGTTCAGACTCATAGTGAGTAACTGTAGTTCTGTTGGTTACAAATGTGGCAGGAAAGAGGATATACTGCCAGCCAGAATTTAGTTTTTTGACCCCGTAGTTCTCCATCATGTAAACTCAGAAATATACTTCGCCATTTTTGATTTAGCCAGAGTTGATGGAACTAAAGAACAGCTCCTTCCCCTACAGTGAATGTAATGATTTGTTTAATGTATTTTTCCTGTGGTTGACCAAATGGATTTGATGAATGAATGGTAACGTGAATAATGCATTCTTTAAAAAATATAGTTCCTGTTACTAAAAAGCAAAAGAAGAAATAATATTTGCAAGTGTTTCAGAAATGCATAAAAGTGTCAAGCAAAGTTTTACTATATTTTCTTCTTGATTAATAAATAGAACACATATTTCTCAAAACACATTTAAACCCAACTGCAATTTTTGAGCAGGAAAAATGACTTAGAAACTTAATTTGTTGAGGAATTACTCTGTGTAAATAATGGAATAAGAGAGTTTATGTATTGATTTTTAGAGAGAGTACAAAACTTTCACAGTCCTTACAAAGCAAAAGAGAATTGAAAAGAAAGAAAAGTAACCGCCATATGGTTTTGTGATTTATAACACTAAATGTGAGGGGTGTAGCTTTTTTTTTATTACGTTTATTTATGACAAAGGATCAGGATGAATGTTTGTTATTTTTCAGTGTTTGGAATAATATATTTAAAATAGTAATATTGCCAGTTTTAATTTGATTTGTATTTAAGCAGGTACATCATATTTGTGGAAAAATATTTTTTAAATGTAAGGGAAATAATTAGCCACAGAGATAACCATAATGATATTGCCAGTTTATGCTATTGTATGTTTATATGCATGTGTGTATAACAAAATATAATTTTACTTTTTAAAATATTTTAATTAACAAAAAAGTATAAATTATTTACAACATTATATATTGAAATGTGTATACTACCATTCTACTCTCTACTTTTATGAGTTCGAATTTTTTGGATTCCACATATGTAAGATCATGTGTATTTATACTTCTCTTCCTGGAGTATTTCACATAATGTAGCGTCTTACAGATTTATCCATGTTGTTGCAAATAAGATAATTTATCTCTGTTTTAAGGTTCAGTAGTATTTCATTATGTATATGCACCACATTTTCTTTATCCATTCATCCATTGATAAACACAGGCCGATTCCGTATCTTGCTTATCATGATAATGTTGCTGCGAACATGTGAGTGCAGATAGCTTTTTGACATACTGATTTCAATTTCCTTGAATATGTACCTAGTAGTGGGATGGCTGGTTCATATGGTAATTCTATTTTTTGTTTTCTGAAGAACCTCCATACTAATTTTCATAATGACTGCAATAATTTTACATTTCCATCTAAACAGTGTAAGAGTTTTCCCTTTTCTCCACGTCCTTGACAGCATGTGTTATCTATCAGCTTTTTGGTAGACGTTCTAACAGGTATGAGGAGGTATCTCATGTTACTTTAATTTTCATTTCCCTAATGATTCATGAGGTTGAGCATTTTTTCATATAATTTTTGGCCACTTTATGTCTTCTTTTGAGAAACGTCTATTAAGGTTCTTTGTCCTTTAATTTGGGGTAAGTTTTCTTGCAAAAGACTTGAGTTCTTTAAATATTTTAGATAGTAACCTTTTACTAGATGTATGGTTTGTGCATATATTCTCCCATTTCTCTTTGCTTTGTTGGATATTTGCTGTGCAGAAACTTTGTAGTTTGATATAATCTTATTTATCAGTTTTTGCTTCATTTGCCTGTGCTTTGAGATTATATCCAGAAAATCATTGCCAGACCAATGTCATGGAGCTTTACATCTATGTATTCTTCTAGTAGTTTTACCTTTTCCAGTCTTATGTTTAGATTTTTAATCCATTTTGAGTTGATTTTTGTATATGGTATAAGATAAGAATCCAGTTTCATTTTTCTGCGTGTAGATACCCTGTTTTCCTAACACAATTTATTGAATAGATGCTCCTTTCCACTTGTGTGTTCTTGGCACCTTTATAAAACACTATTTGGCTATATATGCTTGAATTTATTTCTGGGTTTCTATTTTATTACATTGGTCTAAGTGTCAAAACATTGGTCTAAATGCTAAAGCATTTTTATTGCTATAGACTCGTAATACAGCCTGAAATCAGAAAGTATGATAGCTCCAGCTTTGTTGTTCTTACTCAAGATTACTTTTGCTATTTGGAGTCTTTTAGGTTCCATATGAATTTTAATATTTTTGTTATATCTCAAAAGAATACCCTGTGGATTTTCATAGGGATTGAACTGAATTTGTTGATTACTTTGGGCAGTACAGACATTTTAACAATCTTAATTCTTTCAGTCCTTGTACATGGAATGTCTTTCAACTTATTTGTGTTTTCCTTAATTTCCTTTATATCAATATTTTATATTTTTCAGTGGACGAGTTTTCCCTTTTTAGGTTAAGCTTATTCCTAGGTATTTCGTTACTTCTGTTACTACTGTAAACAGGGTTATTTTTTTTAATTTGATTTTTGGAAAGTTTGTTGTTCGTATATAGAATCAACACTAATTTTTTTGTGTTGATTTTGTATCCTGTAACTTTGCTAAATTCATATTTTAATTCTAACACGTTTTTCTTTGTTTTATTTTTGGAATCTTTATGGTTTTCTTTATAAATGATCAAGTTATCATCAAACAGAGACATTTTTACATCTTACTTTCTGATTTAGATGCTTTTTATTTATTTTGCTTTCATAATTCCTTGGGCCAGGATTTCTAATACCATGTTGAAAGAAAATGGTGAGAGTGGGCATGCTTGCCTTGTACCAATCTTACGGGGAAGCTTTTAGTTCTCCCACAATGATTATAATGTTAACTATGGATTTTTCATATGTGGCCTTTGTGCTGAAGTAAGATTCTTTTTATACCTATTTTGTTGAGATTTTAAATCACAAAAGGGTGTTAAAATCTGCCCAATCCTTTTTCTGCATCAGTTAAGATGATCATGTGGCTTTTCTTTCATTAATGTATTGTATCATGTTGATTGATTTGCATATGTTGAGTCATCCTTGCATCCCACTTGATTGTGATGTGTAATCCTTTAAATGATACCAATTTTACATAAAATTTTTGCAACCATGTTTTTCACGAATATTAGCCTATAGTATATTTTCCTGTGGTGTCTGACTGATTTTGATGTCAGAGTGCTGTTGGCCTCATAAAATGAGTCTGGAAGTATTACCTCTTCTTTTACTTTTTCAAAGAGTTTAAGGTGACTTGATATTAATTTTTTGAATATTTACTGTGAGGCCATTAGGTCCAAGGCTTTTTGTTGTTTTCAGGAAATTTTAAATGCTTATTAAATCTCCTTATTTGTTATTTTTCTATTCAGGCTTTCTATTTCTTTCTGATTCAATTTTGATACTTCATATGATTTTAGAATTTTATCAGTTTTTTTCTATGTTATCAAACTTTTTGGCATATAATTGTTCATAATAGTCCCTTATGATACTTTTTGTTTCCGAGATGTCTACTGTAATACCTTTTCTTTCATTTTTTATTTTATTTATTTGAATGTCATCTTTCTTGTTTTAAAATTTGATCTGGTTAAGGATTTGTTGATTTTGTTTATCTTTAAAAAAACACACTCAAGTTCAGTTGATTTTTTTGTCTTTTTTTTAAAACTTTTTTCTCTATTTGATTTATTTTTGCTCTGATCATCATTATTTCTTCTATTCACTTTGAACTTAGTTGTTCTTCTTTTTCTAGTTTTTTAAAGTTAAGTCAAAGTTACATTACTTAACTTGGGTCTCTCGTTTAAATATAGGCATTTAAGCTCTAAATTTCTCTCTGATTACAGCTTTTGCTGCATTCTATAGATTTGCGGTTGCTTATTGCAGCAAAATCACAACATGAATAGAACTGCAGGCCATTATCTTTAGTGAATTTTTGTTTCTCTTGAGATACTCTAAATTATTTGTTGATTTCCACATTGATCCAATGTTTGTTCAAGAGTGTGGTTTTTAGTTTCCATGGATTTGTAAATTTTCCCATTTTCTTTCTCTTACTGATTTCTAGTTTCATTCCATTATGGTCAGAAAATATACTTGGAATAATTTACTGAATTTTAACTGTGACATCTCATATGAAGTTCAGTGTGGAATTTTCTACTTGTGGCATCATGTTGACACCCAAAAAGTTTCAGATTTTGAAGCATTTATGATTTTAGATTTTTGGTTTAGGGATGCTCAAACTTTATCTGAAATCTGACAAGCAGACTATAGAATTTGTATATTTAATCATTACACCACACCGGCTCACATTTGCTTTTCTAACTAAAATATTGAAATTTGGATCAGAATTTTCTTTGATCTTAGATTTTTTCAGAAAAGTGTTGCTTTTAATTATATTAACAGTTGTTATATTATTTCAATAGGACTTTAAAAGAAATAAGTTTTAATGAATTATAATTTATGTGCTACAAAATTTAATCATTTTATATGTAAAGTTTGTTAAGTTTTAGTAAATTTACACAGTTGTGCAATCAATACTGTAATCCAATTTTAAAGCATTGTTTTTTTTTAGATACAGGGTCTCACTATGTTGCCCAGGCAGGTCTCAAATTCCTCGCCTCAAGTGAATCTTCCCCTGCAGCCTCCCAAGTAGCTGGGATTGTAGGTATGGCAATCAAAAACATTTCTTTTATGCAAACAATGCCCCTCATGCCCATCTTCAGCCTTGTATGTTTTTGTTTTTGTTTTTGTTTTTTTTGAGATATTTTACCTCCTTGGTTAAATGTATTTCTGGATATTTTATTGTTTTTTCATAGCTTCTATAAATAGAATTGACTTTTTGATTTGGCACTCAGCTTGATTGCTATTGTTGTATAGAAATGCTACTAGATTTTATACATTGATTTTGTATCCTAAACTTCAGTGAATTCATTTATCAAATCTAGAAGCATTTCAGAGGAGTTTTTAGTGTTTTCTAGGTACAAAATTATATCATTGGTAAATAGTGATAATTTGTCTTTTTCTTTTTCAAAAAGGAGGCCTTTTTTTCTTTCTTTTGCCTTATTGCTCTAGCTAGGATTTCCAGTGCTACATTGAATGGGAGTGGTAAAATTGGACATCCTGTCTTGCTCTAGCTCTTAGGAGAAATGTTTCCAATTTTCTCCTCTTCAGTATAATGTTGGCTATGGGTTTGTCATACATGACTTATATTATTTTGAGGTATATTTCTTGAATGCTTAATCTTTTAAGGATTTCTATCATGAAGATACTAAATTTTCTACATATATTGCAATTATTTAGGTTTTTGTTTTTAATTCTGTTTATGTGATGGATCAAGTTTATTGATTGGCTTTCCCTTTAAATAGAAGTTTTAACTAATTCTTTTTTTATTATTAGACTTTAAGTTCTGGGATCATTTATTTCTTTTCATATATGATCATAGGTTGTTAGTAGCAGTCATGCCACATTTTGAATTTTTTGCTTCTTGGGAAATTTATTCTGCCGGATACCACGAGTCATCACTCATAGGTTCAAATTGCAGATTCCCAGAGCATGGACAGAATGCAGCCAAGTTCTTTGCTGAGATGTAACAAGGGTGACCTTTGCTCTAGTTCCCAATAAATTCCTCATTTCCATCTAAGACCTTTTCAGCCTGGCTATCACTCTTCCTATTTCTATCAGCATTTTAGTCAAAACTCTCAACAAACTCTTATTTTTAGATATCTTTATAGCAGTGCAACACTCCTCAGTACCAATTTTCTGTGTGAGGCAATTTTTGTATCACTATACACTATAAAGTACTATCTGAGGCTGGGTAATGTATAAGGAAGTGGTTTAATTGGCCCAGAGTTCCATAGGCTGTGTAAGAAGCATGACACCAGCAACTGCTCTGCTTCTGTTGAGGACTCAGGGAGCTTTTACTCATGGCAGAATGTGAAGCAAGAATGGGCATATCACATGATGTGAGAATGAGTGAGTGAGAGTGAAAGACAAAGAGGAAGGAGAAGGACAAGGAGGAAGAGGAAGAAGAGGAGAGGAGGGGGAGGGGGAGAGGGAGAGGGAGAGGGGGGGAAGGCACTTTAAACAACCAGATATTGTGTGAACTCAGTGAGCAATCACTCATTACCATGAAGAGGGCAGTAAGCAATTCATGAGGTATCTTACACCGTGAATGAAATACCTTCCACCAGGCCCCACCTCCAACATTGAGGATCACATTTCAAGATGAGATTTGGAAGGGCCAAATATTCAAACCACATTATTATATATTCTGGGTGTAAGACATTTATCAGTAAGTTTTGCTTCTTTTTCTAGTCTGTATCGGGTCTTTTTATTTTCTTAATGCTATCATTTTAAAGCAAAGTTTTTAATTGTTATCATTTAGAGGGTTATGGAGGTGTGAAGGTAAATTCATAGACTAACAATATAAAAATGAAATTCCTCTATATTTAAAAAATAATCTGAATATATTAACTAAGAAGATAATTTGATGTAGAATAACTGTAATTATAAGATATTGGCAAAAAATTTCTGAATCTGCTAATTGTTGGTATTTATGATACACTAACATGAGAGTGGACATTAAATATTTTTTTCAAAATTCAAGAAGCGTTAGCTAACTGCTTAACACTTCTTTAAACTGTTAAGGGAATGTACAAAGCATAGATAAAATCTGGAAAGTTCTGAAAATTATGAATACTTCATCAACCTCCATTCTTTGGAAACATCTCTATCCCACTGAATAACTGAAATGAAAAGAGTATCAGAGAATGTCTCATTTTTAAAATACTGAAATGTCAATCCTCTAGTTATGAAGCATGAATGTTAACACATCATCTTTCTTGAATGAAAAGTACAAGTTTGAAAAGATATGTAAATAGATGAGTAGCTGTTGGTAATTTAAAGAAACCTGCTAGATGAGGTGGCTCATGTCTATAATCCCAGCACTTTGGGAGTCCAAGGCGGGTGGATCACGAGATCAGGAGTTCCAGACCAGCCTGACTAACATGGTGAAACATCGTCTCTCCTAAAAATACAAAAACAATTAGCTGGGTGTGGTGGTGTACACCTGTAATCCCAGCTACTTAGGAGGCTAAGCCAGGAGAATTGCTTGAACCTGGGAAGTGGAGGTTACAGTGAGTCGAGATCATACCACTTCACTTCAGCCTGGGTGACAGAGTGAGAGTCTGTCTCAAAAAAAAAAAAAAAAAAAAAAAGCAGCACATGAAATCTACAGTACTCCATGCATCTATTGAACCACTTGAATGAGATAGGCATGGGAATAAAATTAGGTATATAATTGAGTCTTCTTTATTTTTCTAAAATGATTCAATAGATTTTTCCTCTTTAGCAATCTTCTCTATTCATGGTCTTGTATATGATTAGTTCTAGCATTGATCAGCTCCAATTGCTTTTCATGAGTTACAAAGAGCTGTCACATAATTGAAAAAGCAGGTGAGGCAGTGGTTCTTCAAGAAGGGTGAAAAGGGGACTAATTGATGCAATTATTCTTAGCAAGTCAAAGTTTATCGGTAAATTGTTATTATGAAAATATTGTATTATCTAAGTGGGCAAAGAGATGCTAGTTTGAAGTCAGATACATAAAGCTTACAAAGTACTGATTTTTTTAAGCCAATGCTGTGCAATATAAAGATCACTAACTATATACCCACATTTAGTTATTTGAATAAGAATATTTTATTAATACTGTGAACTAATATAATTACATCAACATTGGTTCTTTAAATGGGATTTCCTAGAGAATTAGGTACCTAAATAAAGTTAAAAGTTATCATCCATTCATAATATCCCAAAACTGATAATATCCAATATTAACTGGACTCGTATTAAATTACTCTTTTGATTATTTATTCTGCAGAGAGCTAATAGCTTTGACCTCATTTACTTAACTTTGTGATTAAGCTCTCAAGCAAGTAATCATTTTTTATTTCTGTAAGAAGTTTATAATGTAATTAAACTTTTTAAAATATTTATTAGATATTGTTAATCAAATGAAAATTTACTATTTCATCTATGCTGTATGATACTAATAGGTATTATAGGCAACTAGATGATCATGGTAGGTTTATCTTTATAACTTATTCTTACCATTTATCTAGGTATTGAGACTAACATATTTGGTATAGCTGTAAGTTAATAGTTTATTAATTTATTCCATGAATACGTTTGGGTTTCTTTTGAGACAGGGTCTCATTCTGTCACTCAAGCTGGAGTACAATGGTGCTATCACAGCTCACTCTAGTCTTGACTGCCTGGATGCAGGTGATTCTCCCACCTCAGCCTCCCTAGTAGCTTGGACTACAGGTGCATGTCACCCTGCTTGGCTAATTTTTTTTTTTTTTTTTTTTTGTATTTTTTGTTGAGATGGCTTTTCACCATGTTGTCCAGGCTGGTCTTGAACTCCCAGGCTCAAGCAATTTTCCTTCCTTGCCCTCCCAAAGTACTTGGATTATAGGCACAAGTCACTGTGCTCAGCCTATTAAGTTACTTTTTACATTCTAGATTTTTAATGATTTATTTTAAAATTAACTACCTAACTTCATTATTTTTTCCTAGAAGTTGTGACTATTTACATGGATAATCAAATCAAGTAGAAAAAATATATTTTATTTTATTTTTAAATTCAAGCCTTTGACAGAATGCTGAAATCCAGGTCCTGGTTAGTCCCTTACTTAGAGCTTTTGCTCATTGATAATTGATGGTCATCTTTTGAAACAACTCTTTTAATAAAATCTTTATACAAAATAAAAATTATAGAAATATAGTATAGATAAGATTGTTTTGATTTTTAATAAGCCTAGCAGAAATAGACCATGTCATTTTCTTGTTTCCTACTAAATTCCACTTTGGTGGTATCAAAAAGTGTGATCTTTATAGTACCTTCACAGTTTCTTTAGATAAAAAATGATCTCTAAAATATAATGAATTTGTAGTTCTGTGTACTCTTCACTATTCTTTGCTACTTAAAATGTTATAGAAAAATGTGATTCATCCTGGTTCACTAGTATTATTTAAATATCTCTTCTTTACATAAAAATAAAACTGGTACTTCTTATCTGGACTGGTTTGGGGAGCAATATTAAATTTCTAGACTGTAATGGTTTTATAATGGTTTTAAGACATTGAATGCTGACTGTGCCCTTTAACAATGCATTTCCTATTCCTATCTTTGTACATATTTCAAAAAATAAATTTCAAATTTCAGGAGCCATGAAATATGCATATAAAACAGGTGTTTCTTGCCCTGCTTTGTCCTTGTGAAATATTACAAGGCTAATGCACTTGATTTTTCCTCCAGCACATAGTAGTATGGGAATAATTAAATACAATGCCTGTCATTGAATATAAAATCAGAAGTGGTAACTTGGCAAATAGTCCAAATAGCAGTATTATCCTTTATAACACAGATAATCTTCTCAGTGTGTTCTATTGATATTGTACATAAAAGATGAGATACCAAAATTTTAGGCATTTCTTCATCCTATCTAGTGATAAAACATACACTGGACGTATATTTTAAATTTTAAAAAAATTTAATTCTCTGAGTAAGGCTTTTTTAGATCAGCTTACATTTAGTTTAGATGAGATACATTTCAGTTTCTCATATATAAACTATTTCTTCAGATTCAGTGTATTATATTGCTATGTATTATTTTGCAGATGAGAGAGGTATTGAAGCTGAGCTTCTTAAGTAAACCTGAATGTTCTCTTCTCTTGTCTTTGGGGCATTATTCTATCGGATGCTCAATGCTGTAGCTTTGACATTACTAGAAATCATAATGCCAATGGATGCCAGTAGGTATCCATGAAAATTTTGGTTCTAAAAAAATGTATTTGAGAAATTAAAAACAAACAAAATAAGACACTTTGAGACCTAATATGTTAATGTTGTAAATTTTCAGGATTTTCTTTGTAATAAATGGTGAAGACATTTATTCATAACTTTTTTTTTTTTTGAGACGGAGTTTCGCCCTTGTTACCCAGGCTGGAGTGCAATGGCGTGATCTCGGCTCACCGCAACCTCCGCCTCCTGGGCTCAGGCAATTCTCCTGCCTCAGCCTCCTGAGTAGCTGGGATTACAGGCACGTGCCACCATGCCCAGCTAATTTTTTGCACTTTTCTTAGAGACGGGGTTTCACCATGTTGACCAGGATGGTCTCGATCTCTCGACCTCGTGATCCACCCACCTCAGCCTCCCAAAGTGCTGGGATTACAGACTTGAGCCACCGCGCCCGGCTATTCATAACTTTTTAATTTTTTAACTTAATCTGGGCAGATTTTCTGCTGAAACCTCTTGGGAAATCTCAGTTTTATAGAATTGCTATTACATCATGTTATCTTGAAATTTGCTGTCAGGAACAACAGTAAGAACCAAGAAGTAAAAGAAACCAAGAAAGCTGCATTCTTAATTATTGTTTTCTGCATCAATTGCATAACTTTCGTGTCCACAAAGAAAGCCTTGAGATTTTTTTAATGCATCTGTATTAGTCAGTTTTCATGCTGCTGATAAAGACATACTCAAGACTGGGAAGAAAAAGAGGTTTAATTGGACTTACAGTTCCACATGGCTGAGGAGGCCTCAGAATCATGGCAGAAGGTGAAAGGCACTTTATACTTGGCAGTAGCAAGAGAAAATGAAGAAGAAGCAAAAGCAGAAACTCCTGACAAGCCCATCAGATCTCATGAGATTTATTCACTATCACAAGAATAGCACCGGAAAGACCAGTCCCCATGATTCAATTACCTTCCTCCCACAACATGTGGAAATTCTGGGAGATACAACTCAAGTTGAGATTTGGGTGAGGACACTGCCAAACCCTGTCATTCTGCCCCTGGCCCCTCCAAATCGCATGTCCTTACATTTTCAAAACCAATCATGTCTTCCCAACAGTTCCAAAGTCTTAACTAATTTCAGCATTAACCCAGAAGTCTCATCTGAGACAAGGCAAGTCCCTTCTGCCTATGAGCCTGTAAAATCAAAAGTAAACTGGTTGCTTCCTAGATACAATGGGGGTACAGAAATTGTATAAATACAGCCATTCCACATTGGAGAAATTGACCAAAACAAAAGGGTTAAAGGGCCCAATCAAGTCCAAAATCAGTGGGGCCATCAAATTTTCAAGCTTCAAAATGACTTCCTTTGACTCCAGGTCTCACATCCAGGTCATGCTGATGCAAGAGGTGGGTTCCCATGGTCTTGGGCAGCTTTGCCCCTGTGGCTTTGCAGGATATAACCTCCCTCCTGGGTGCTTTCATAGGTTGGCAGGGTCTGTGGCTTTTCCAGGCACACAGTGCAAGCTGGCAGTGGATCCTCTATTCTGGGGTCTGGAGGAGGGCAGTCTTCTTCTCACAACTCCACTAGGTAGTGCCTCAATAGGGACTCTGTGTGGAGATTCTGACCCCACATCTCCCTTCCATACTGCCCTAGCAGAGGTTCTCCATGAGGTCCTCACCCTTGCAGTAATCTTTTGCCTGGTCGTCAGGCATTTCCATATATCTTCTGAAATCTAGGTGGAGGTTCCCAAACTTCAATTCTCGACTTCTGTGCACTCGCGGGCTCAATACTACATAGAAGCTACCAAGGCTTAGGGCTTCTGAAGCCACAGCCCGAGTTGTACATTGGCCCCTTTCAGCTGTGGCTGCTGTGGTTGAGACACAAGGCACAAAGTCCCTAGGCTGCACACAGCACAAGGACCCTGGGCACAGCCCACAAACACACTTTTTCCTCTTGGGCCTCTGGGTGATGGGAGATCCTGCAGTGAAGGTCTCTGACATGGCCTGGAGACATTCCCCATGGTCTTGGGGATTAACATTAGACTCATTGCTACTTATGCAAATTTCTGCAGCTGGCTTGAATTTCTCCCCAGAAAATGGGTTTTCTTTTCTATTGGATAGTGAAGCCACAAATTTCCCAAACGTTTATGCTCTGCTTCCCTTATAACAGTGAATGCCTTTAACAGCACCTAAGTCACCTCTTGAATGATTTGTTGCCTAGAAATGTCTTCAGCTAGATACACTAAATCATCTTTCTCAAGTTTGAAGTTCCACAAATCTCTAGGACAGGAGCAAAATGCCACAAGTCTCTGCTAAAATATAACAAGAGTCATCTTTGCTCCAGTTCCCAAGTTCCTCATCTCCATCAGACCACCTCAGCCTGAACCTTATTGTCCGTATCACTATCAGCATTTTAGGCAAAGCCATTCAATAAACTTCTCGAAAGTTCCAAACTTTCCCACATTTTCCTATCTTCTTCTGAGCCATTCAAACTGTTCCAATCTCTGTCAGTTACCCAGTTCCAAAGTTGCTTCCACATTTTTGGGTATCTTTTCACCAACACCCCACACTACTGGTACCAATTTACTGTATTCGTCCATTTCCATACTGCTGATAAAGGCATACCCAAGACTAGGAAGAAAAAAAGAGGTTTAATTGGACTTACAGTTTCACATGGCTAGGGAGGACTCAGAATCATGGTGGGAGGCGAAAGGCACTTCTTATATGGCAGTGGCAAGAGAGAATGAGGAAGAAGCAAAAGCAGAGACTCCTGATAAACCCATCAGATCTCATGATACTCATTCACTATCATGAGAATAGCATGGGAAACAGCCTCCATGATTCAATTACCTCCCCTTTGGCCCCTCCCACAGCTCAGGGGAATTCTAGGAGATACAATTCAAGCTGAGATTTGGATGGGGACATAGCCAAACAATATCAGCAGTGGAAGATGTAAGCTACTGGTACTAATAATTATGATTTTATTTTCTTTACCAAATATGTCAAGACAATGTTCAGAATTTAACACTGAGAGCTACTTCACTGTGGATCTGTTTTTCTAAGACCTGCTTTCATGTGATTTTCCTGCATCACCCTCCCGAGTAGCTGAGACTACAGGCATGTGCTACCAAACCTGAGTAATTTTTTCGCATTTTTTGTAGGGACAAGGTTTTACTATGTTAGCCAGGATGGTCTCAATTTCCTGACCTCGTGATCCACCCACTTCTGCCTCCCAAAGTGCTGGGATTACAGTTGTGAGCCATTGTGCCTGACCAGATCAAATATGTTTTTATGTACTTTATTAGGACTGTAGATGCAACTACACAGTAAAAATTACGTTAATCTTGGGCCCCAGATATTTGAGTCATATCATTTGAACTGTATTTCATTTGTGCATTCGTACATTCTATTGGGAATTTGATTGAATTTGTATTCAAGCATGGCTTGGAAAATTCTAAACTACATAGAATAAATCAAGCTAAGAATACATTTGAAGTAGAATTCTTTATAGAAACTCCTATTTAAGGAAAGTTAAAATGCTTTGAAGCTGATAAACTGAAGATAGCATCTAGTTACTAAAACTGCCGTGTTCCCCAAGATATATGGAAACGTAAATGCCATATTTTTCCCCACCAGTATTTCTTTTTGTTAATTTTGGACGAGAAAAACCCACAAGTTTTTCTTGGTGAAGTAAGTAAATTCTTCAAGCTTACTAGTGCTGTATCATTATAAAAATTGGTTCTCTCTTTCTACCTCTCTCTCTCTCTCTCTCTCTCTCTCTCTCTCTCTCTGTGTGTGTGTGTGTGTGTGTGTGTGTGTGTGTGTGTGTACTTATGTCTGGTTCATGTTTGGCTTAAGTAGATAAATTCTTCATAGATGAGAATTATGTAATTGTCACTACTCTTCATTAAAGCAAGAAAAAAAACAGACTTTGATTTATTTTTGCATGCCATCTACTCACTGCCTATGTATTTGACAATGTGATTGAAGGCAGAGCTCAAAAAATAAACAACATTTTTCAAAACAAAATGACAGAATTGTTTACGGATTATCTGATAGTTCTTTAAGTCAACAGTAGGCAATCATCTTGTATTTCAATTCAGAATTTTCTCTTTTAGAAAATGCCATCTTATATTAACTGAAACTGAGTAAATGGTGGCAGTAGGTAAGGATGATGAAGCTAATAATAATCCATTCAGTGTTTGTACAAATAATACAAAACAAATGTTTTATTGCATTATACCATTAAATTTTTGCATAATATATGAAAGTATATTACATTACATATTTTTGTTTTTAAATCTTGTCAGTCAAAGGCACCACATTTATATGACTGCTGACATTCTAAACTGGCACTTCTCTTTATAGGATATTTAAAATTCTGGGTCCTAGCCAATTAATTACAAATTACTGGAGGTATGGGCTTATCAACCTGTATTCATTGTCTCCCTTATTTACTATTCCACCTTTATTGCAAATCTATGGCAATAACCATTCATAAGCCAAAACCCATGTATCTGATAGGTGATCTGTTAGAGTAAAGCTACTATCAACTGTAATGGACAGTTATCATTAGGATGAGATAGAGTATTTCCTGTTTGGAACTTTTACAGTCAAAGATAAGTGGCAAAGCAATAGTAAAGGAGTTTGTAGAGTGAATTCAAGTAGAGATGGGGGAGTAAAGAAACAGTATAGGGGTAGAAATATATTACATTGAACTTCTAATCTCAGTTTCCAGATAGGGAGACTGAGAAATATTAAATCATTTATTATAATATAGCTATGGTTTGAATATTTGTGTACCCCTCAAATTTACATGTTGAAATTCTAACACCCAAGGTGACAGTATTAGGTGTGAGGGCTTAGAGTGTAATAGACCTATTAATGCCCTACCCACTTCTACCATGCGAGAACACAGCAAAAAAGCCCCATTTATGAACCAGAAAAGAGATCCTTACCAGGCATGGAATCTGCCAGGAACTTAATCTTGGACTTCCCAATTTCTAGAACTGTAAGAAATAAACTTATATTGCTATAAGCTATCCAGTGTATTACATTTTGTTATAGCAGCCCCAATGGACTAAGGCAAATATCAACTTGATCTGGATTATACCAGCACAATTGATGTACCAAACAAAACAGCAAAGCGTAGTAACATTAGATGTAACTACAGGAACTTAATGGATGTATCTGAACTATTGTATAATTAATATCATTTATACAGTTTTCTCTGTATAATTGGAGATATCTTTAATAAAAAATTACCATTTCCATGGTTAGTGCACGTTGAGAGATCTTGAATAGGCATTATGTTTAGTTAAGTGAATATCCTTAAAGAGAGCGATGTTTGGTTAAGAGAGGAATCACTGGCCAGACGTGGTGGCTCATGCCTGTAATCCAAGCACTTTGGAGGCCCAGGCAGGTGGATCACCTGAGGTCAGAAGTTCAAGACTAGCCCTACCAACATGGTGAAACCTTTAAAAAAAAAAAAAAGAAAGAGAGAGAGAAGAGAATCACTTAGGATATGTATTTGAAAGCAAGAAATTCTGGAATTAAAAACATATTTTAAATTTACATTTTTAAAATTTTCTTGAGAATTGAAAGAAGCAATCAAAATATACACTGGCAAAGAGCATAATATTCTTGTGGCATTCATTTAAAGTTTAAGATGAGTAAGCATCAGAAGTTTTATCAGAGAAGCATCTTAATTTCTTAATGTAGGAGCGTATAATTGTACATAGATACTATACTATCTGCTCTTATTTTGTGAGCTTACTAGTTGGTATATGATAACTATAAACTAGAGAAATTATGAATTTGGAAATTAAAATAGCTGGGAAGATTTGTTTTTGAGCATGCAACGTTTTCACAGCATTTCCACTATTTCCTGATTTAGTCAATCACTGAAAATTTAAGTTCATTTCTCATGATGTGGGGGATTGTTGTTTTATATCTTTATAGCTACATTTATATTTATATATATATATAATAATAACGAGTCCCCAATATGGCCACCATATGGAGAGGTTTTAAAACATTCCTCTTTCAGAAGAAACGGATATTCCAGTGTATGTCTAGGAAGACCTCCACTATGGCTTATCTCCTCTAACAAGGGACACTGGAGAATGCTTCACATAAAGAGTAATGAATACCCAGGCATCTAATTATGCAGAAAACAATGCAAAATTGGAATGATTCTACTAGCTAGGATAATTGTTTTCCCTCTTGCCTGATTAAAATTCGACATTTTACAGAGTATTTCTTAATCTACTCAATTTTTAATGAGACTTTTCTTAATGTTATTATGAATATATTTTCAATTGTAGTTTTTGCTGACCATTTAATATGGTAAAACAATACTGTTTATGGTTTCAAAACAAAATTAGTCAGAAAATTCATAATTTAACAAAAATAAGAGATTGTATACATTTAGAAGCATTTTTCTTTGGGGAATTAGTTGAATAAAGTTGGCATACTTATTGATTGGTTCTTTAAATCTATGATATTATATATCTTTGTATTGTACATTTTGGAATAAGTCCTTATTTAAAAATTAAAATAAAATTTACATTGTTAATTGGAAACTTATTAAATAAAGATAAAAAAATAACCAGTTTTTGCAAGAAAGGAGGACTAACACTAATTTGATGATCAGTTTGTAATTATTTGACATTAACCTGATTCTACCGTTTTAATTTTATAGTGTGCAAATGTTTCAGCAAAAGTCATTTATCCTCTTTGCAAAGTCATTAAATGACTTTTTGTTAAAAGTGAAAAAATCTCTTGTACCTTTAAATAAATATGTCATTTTAATATCATTATTTAGGGAAAACACTGATGATTAGACTTAAAGAATGATATTTGTGTTTGTTTTTTAAAAATATATGATTCATTGCATTTTAGGTTTTGGTGTACATGTGAAGAACATGCAAGATTGTTGCATAGGTACATACATGGCAATGTGGTTTGCTGCCTTCCTCCCCACCACTTATATCTGGCATTTCTCCCCATGTTATTCCTCCCCAACTCCCCACCCGCCACTGTCCCTCCACGAGATCAAGAGCAAAACTCCGTCTAAAAAAAAAAATAACAGAGGATATAAAGGACCTCTTCAAGGAGAACTACAAATTACCGCTCAGAATAAGAGAGGACACAAACAGATGAAAAAACATTCCATGCTCATGGTTAGGAAGAATCAATATCGTGAAAATGGCCATACTATCCAAAGTAATTTAGATTCAACAAACTACCAATGACCTTCACAGAACAGGAAAAAAAAAAAACACTTTAAACTTTATATAAAAGCAAAAGAGAGCCTGCATACCCAAGACAATCCTAAACAAAAAGAACAAAGCTGGAGGCATCACGCTACCTGACTTCAAACTATACTACAAGGCTACAGTAATCAAACAGCATGGTAGTCTTACCAAAACAGAGATATATACAAATGGAACAGAACAGAGGCCTCGGAAGAAACATCACACATCAACAACCCTCTGATCTTTAACAAACCTGACAAAAACAAGCAATGGGGAATGGATTTCCTGTTTAATAAATGGTTTTAGGATAACTGGCTAGCCACGTGCATAAAGCAGAAACTGGACCCTTTCCTGACACCTTACACTACAATTAACTCCAGATGGATTAAAGACTTAAACATAAGACCTAACACCTTAAAAACCCTAGAAGAAAACCTAGGCAAAACCGTTAGGACATAGGCATAGGCAAAGACTTCATGGCTAAAACACCAAAAGCAATGGCAACAATAGCCAAAATAGACAAATGGGATCCAATTAAACTTAAGAGTTTCTGTACAGCAAAAGAAACAAATTATTAGAGTGAACTGGCAACCAACAGAATGGCAAAAAAAAAAAAAAAAAATGTTTGCAATCTACCCATCTGACAAAGGGCTAATATCCAGAATCTACAAAGAGCTAAAATAGTTTTACAAGAAAAAAACAAACAAACCCATCCAGAAGTGGGTGAAGAATATGAACAGACACTTTTCAAAAGAAGACATATATGATGCCAACAACATATGAAACAATGCCCATTATCACTGGTCATTAGAGAAATGCAAATCAAAACCACATTGAGATACCATCTCACACCAGTGAGAATGGCAATCATTAAAAAATCTGGAGACAACAGATAATGGAGAGGGTGTGGAGAAATAGGAACACTTTTACACTGTTGGTGGGAATATAAATTAGTTCAACCATTGTGCAAGACAGTGTGATGATTCCTCACAGATCTAGAAATAGAAATTCCATTTGACCCAGCAATCGCATTACTGGGTATATACCCAAAAGATTATCAATCACTCCATTATGAAGACACATGCACATGTATGTTCATTGAGGCACTGTTTATAATAGCAGAGATCTGGAGCCAACCAAAAGGCCCATCAGTGATAGACTGGACAAGGAAAATGTGTCACATATACACCATGGAATACTATGCAGCCTTAAAAAATGATGAGTTTGTGTTCTTTATAGGGACATGGATGAATCTGGAAACCATCATTCTCAGCAAACTGACACAAGAACAGAAAATCAAGCACTGCATGTTTTCACTCATAGGCAGGTGTTGAACAATGAGAGCAAGTGGACACAGGAAGGGGAGCATCACACATTGTGGTCTGTTGAGGGGGTGGCTAGGGGAGGGATGGGATGGGGAGGAATGATGTGGGGAGAAATGCCAGGTATAGGTGACAGGGGGATGGCAGCAACAAACCACCTTGCCATGTGTGTACCTGTGCAACAATCCTGCATGATCTGCACATATACCCCAGAACCTAAACTACAATTAAAAAAAGACATCATAGATCAAATCATATTTCAGCAGTTCCTTCCTCTAGAATTTTTCCCATAATGATATTGATATTCTGCTGTATTAACACGCCAATTGTCATGATTTTACACTTGATCTTAACCAAAAGGCTAAGAAGCAATAAATTGTTATGATTTTATCTCACATAAATGTAAGTGGATTCAGTGAGGTCTGCTATACATAGGTTATCGATAGATTATTGTCTTTTAAATGGTTTTGATTCCATGTCAGTTATTAATTTTATACTCAATACTTATACATACATATGACCTCCAGATAAATGACTGTTATTTATAAAGATGGTTGGAAATATACAGGAACTGTCTTTATTAGGCATCTGGACCTCAAGCTAATAGTAATGCTACATTCAGCATCACTTATCAAGATGGGATTTCAATTGTTAAAAGATTTGTTTAAATATTACACTTTATCTCATCATTTAGCAAATTAATGTCCTAATGAGGCTCAAATGTTTCTTAATACAGCTAATTATTTCTGTCAATAAACTCTTCTTTGTGCAGATCATATTCACTCAAGGACACTGGGTAAGCATCTGGATTAAATATAAAAAATTTAGGCAATCAATGCAAGCAAATACATAAAGAGAAGAGATGTCTATCATTTGACATAATGTAGCTTTTTGCAGCTGGTTATAATATTAAGAATATCAATTTGTTAAGATTTTTAGTTTTATACACTGAGAGTCATTTTCAATATTTATAAACTTTATATATTGCACATGTACACGTTAAATGTTAGTAGCTTATTAATAGCATATTACTTTTTTTAAAAAACCTTAAGAATCACTATATTTAAGTTTACTTGTTAGAATTACAAGAAATAATTATTTTTACAAGGTTTTGTATGCAGATTGAGTATCCCTTATCTGAAAAGCTGGAGATCAGAGTGTTTTGAACTGTGGATTTTTTAATATTTTGAAATATTTGCATATACATGATGAGGTATCTTGGTGATAAGATCCAAGTGTAAACACATTTATTTATGTTTCATATATTCATTTTATATTTTCACAATTTAAAAACATTACCTTCAGGGTAGGTAATGTTATACAATATTTTAAAATAAATTTATAAATGAAACAAAGTTGGTATACATTGAACAATCAGAAAGAAAATGTGTCACTACCTCAGTGACCCATGTGGACAGTCTATGATTGTCTGGAATTACTATCATATCTGACTATTAAGCTATATACTATGGACAAGCAATAATTTTCTTATGCTTATTCACATATAAATACTTAGCAAGAAAAAATATGATGTATCATTAATGCAGTGAAAAAGTAATGTGTTCAGGGTAACTAAGCAGTACAGTAGCATCACTAGAATACCTGTAACAGCTGTTACAGTAGTAGTGAGAACAAAGGACAGCAGGCTTTCAGTCTTCAGCTACAACGCTGTGTTTGGATTATGGACCTTTTTTTTTTTTTTTAGGTAAGAAAAAACAGAAGCATTTGAGGAACAATGAAGTGGTCTCCAGAATGAGGAAGCATTTTGCTGAATCTTTTAACAATATTTCCTCCAGAGTAATTTGCCTCATTAACAATGATTTTTGTCTCAGAAGTCTCCCTTTGATTTTCTAAACTGACATAATTCCTTGTTCTGTTATAATTGCACACTGTTCTAGTCTCTCAATAAGCTCATTGCACATTTGTACCATGTCTTTTATAGGCACTTGTCTGCGGTATTAATAATGTCATCTTCATCATCATTATTATCATGATCACCTTGCTTCAGAACCATTTCAGCTATTTTCACTATCAATCAATAAATGAGCAACTAGAGCTTCATTATTGATGTGAAAATATTATTTGATATTCACTTCTTACAGCTTACTGAAAGACTCAAAGTATGTATTGGGCATATGTAAGGAGGTCAGACTTTTTCTCTTACTTGACATATGGAATCCTTCAAAGCCACCATCTTGTTCATCATGTTCACTGATAAGTTTATGTTAGGCATGCACATCTGTATCTTTGGTCACTGTGTTTCAAGTATTTGAAACAGTATATATAGCATCTTTTATGCCAAACACCTTTTGTAAACCTTCCATACCTACTCCTCTGTTCAGTGCTGCTACTGTGCTGATTCAAGAGTGTTTTTACATTTATTCTTCATTGATCTGAAGATACTCTGGGCATGTGATTGCATTAATGAAGTCACATTTCAAGAAAAATGTATAATATAAACATTATTTTTATGAGAATTTCAGCTGGAAGACGAGCAGAACGGTCGTGAGCAATAACAAAATCTTACAGTCATTGTTCAATCCAGCTTTCCTGCAGTGATCATAAGCTCCTGCAGTAAAGTAAAAAATGTTTCTGACACCAATCAGGAAAGATATCTCTTGTTATCCACGACTTTTTGTTAGCATAATAATGGAATGGTAAGAAATTCACTCCTTGAAAATAGAGAGTACTCAAGCTTTTGCCTGTCATAGCAAGTGCCTTCTTATGTGTGCCTGCTGCATTAGCAAATACCAGCATAGATATTTTGTCTTTGATATCATCAATTCCTGTATATGCTGTCTCAGTACATTTAGTCAGAGTCTTTCTGGGGTACAGCTACGTTTCAGCAACATTATAGACTTGTTCTGGTGTCAAATTTTCATCAGTGATAACCTTAGCAAACTTGTCAATAAATGTGACCACTGATCAGCTGATGCTTTATCACAACAAATCTTTAAAAATAAAAGCCCCGTCTTTTCTTTTTCTTTTTTTTTTTTTTATTGCATTTTAGGTTTTGGGGTACATGTGATGAACATGCAAGATTGTTGCATAGGTACACACATGGCAGTGTGCTTTGCTGCCTTCCGTACCCTCACCTGTATCTGTCATTTCTCCCCATGCTATCTCTTCCCACCTCCCCACCCCCCGCCCCTCCCCCATTTCCCCCCAACAGACCCCAGTGTGTAGTGCTCCCCTCCCTGTGTCCATGTGTTCTCATTGTTCAACACCCGCCTATGAGCGAGAATATACGGTGTTTGATTTTCTGCTCTTGTGTCAGTTTGCTGAGAATGATGGTTTCCAGGTTCATCCATGTCCCTATAAAGGACGTGAACTCATCGTTTTTGATGGCTGCATAATATTCCATGGTTTATATGTACCACATTTTCCCTATCCAGTCTATCATCGTTGGGCATTTGGGTTGGTTCCAGGTCTTTGCTATTGTAAACAGTGCTGCAATGAACATTCGTGTGCACGTGTCCTTGTAGTAGAATGATTTATAATCCTTTGGATATATACCCAGTAATGGGATTGCTGGGTCAAATGGGATTTCTATTTTTAGGTCCTTGAGGAATCGCCACACTGTCTTCCACAATGGTTGAATTAATTTACATTCCCACCAACAGTGTAAAAGTGTTCCTATTTCTCCACATCCTCTCCAGCATCTGTTGTTTCCCGATTTTTTAATGATCGCCATTCTAACTGGTGTGAGATGGTATCTCAATGTGGTTTTGATTTGCATTTCTCTGATGACCAGTGATGATGAGCATTTTTTCATATGTTTGTTGGCCTCCTGTATGTCTTCTTTTGTAAAGTATCTGTTCATATCCTTTGCCCATTTTTGAATGGGCTTGTTTGTTTTTTTCTTGTAGATCTGCTTTAGTTCTTTGTAAATTCTGGATATCAGCCCCTTGTCAGATGGGTAGACTGCAAAAATTTTTTCCCATTCAGTTGGTTGCCGATTCACTCTACTGACTGTTTCTTTTGCCGTGCAGAAGCTGTGGAGTTTGATTAGGTCCCATTTGTCTATTTTGGCTTTTGTTGCCATTGCTTTTGGCGTTTTGGTCATGGAGTCCTTGCCTACACCTATGTCCTGAATGGTTTTGCCTAGATTTTCTTCTAAGGTTTTTATGGTATTAGGTCTGATGTTTAAGTCTTTAATCCATCTGGAGTTAATTTTGGTGTAAGGTGTCAGGAAGGGGTCCTGTTTCTGCTTTCTGCACATGGCTAGCCAGTTTTCCCAACACCATTTATTAAACAGGGAGTCCTTTCCCCATTGCTTGTTTTTGTCAGGTTTGTCGAAGATCAGATGGTTGTGGGTATGTTGTATTTCCTGTGAGGCCTCTGTTCTGTTCCATTGGTCTATATCTCTGTTTTGGTACCAGTACCATGCTGTTTTGATTACTGTAGCCTTGTAGTATAGTTTGAAGTCCGGTAGTGTGATGCCTCCCGCTTTGTTCTTTTTGCTTAGAATTGACTTGGCTATGCGGGCTCTCTTTTGGTTCCATATGAAGTTTAAGGTGTTTTTTTCCAGTTCTGTGAAGAAGGTCATTGGTAGCTTGATGGAAATAGCATTGAATCTGTAAATTACTTTGGGCAGTATGGCCATTTTCACGATGTTGATTCTTCTTAACCATGAACATGGAATGTTTCTCCATCTGTTTGTATCCTCTCTTATTTCGTTGAGCAATGGCTTGTAGTTCTCCTTGAAGAGGTCCTTTACGTTCCTTGTTAGTTGTATTCCTAGGTACTTTATTCTCTTTGTAGCAATTGTGAATGGCAGTTCGTTCTTGATTTGGCTCTCTTGAAGTCTATTACTGGTGTATAGGAATGCTTGTGATTTTTGCACGTTGATTTTGTATCCTGAGACTTTGCTGAAGTTGTTTATCAGTTTCAGGAGATTTTGGGCTGAGATGATGGGGTCTTCCAGATATACAATCATGTCATCTGCAAATAGAGACAATTTGATTTCCTCCTTTCCAATTTGGATACCCTTTATTTCTTTTTCTTGCCTGATTGCTCTGGCTAGAACTTCCAGTACTATATTGAATAGGAGTGGTGAGAGAGGGCATCCTTGTCTAGTGCCAGATTTCAAAGGGAATGCTTCCAGTTTTTGCCCATTCAGTATGATATTGGCTGTTGGTTTGTCATAAATAGCTTTTATTGTTTTGAGATACGTTCCATCAATACCTAGTTTATTGAGGGTTTTTAGCATGAAGGGTTGTTGAATTTTGTCAAAAGCCTTCTCTGCATCAATCGAGATAATCATGTGGTTTTTGTCTTTGGTTCTGTTTATGTGGTGAATTACGTTTATGGACTTGCGTATGTTGAACCAGCCTTGCATCCCTGGGATGAATCCTACTTGATCATGGTGGATGAGCTTTTTGATATGCTGTTGCAGTAGGTTTGCCAGTATTTTACTGAAGATTTTTGCATCTATGTTCATCATGGATATTGGCCTGAAATTTTCTTTTCTTGTTGAGTCTCTGCCGGGTTTTGGTATCAGGATGATGTTTGTCTCGTAAAATGATTTGGGAAGGAGTCCCTCTTTTTGGATTGTCTGGAATAGTTTCAGAAGGAATGGTATCAGCTCCTCCTTGTATGTCTGGTAGAATTCAGCTGTGAACCCATCTGGACCTGGGCTTTTTTTGGGTGGTAGGCTCTTTATTGCTGCCTCGACTTCAGACCATGTTTTTGGTCTATTCAGGGTTTCGGCTTCTTCCAGGTTTAGGCTTGGGAGGTTGCAGGTGTCCAGGAATTTATCCATTTCTTCCAGGTTTACTAGTTTATGTGCATAGAGTTGTTTGTAATAATCTCTGATGATGGTTTGGATTTCTGTGGAATCTGTGGTGATATCCCCTTTATCGTTTTTTATTGCATCAATTTGGTTATTCTCTCTTTTCTTTTTTATTAATCTGGCTAGTGGTCTGTCTATTTTGTTGATCTTTTCAAAAAACCAGCTCCGAGGGGGACTTTCAAGATGGCCGCCTAAGAACAGCTCAGGACTTCAGCTCCCAGTGAAAGTGCAGAGGAAAATAGGAACCTTGAAAAAAGATTGGACGAACTGCTGACGAGAATGGACAGCATAGAGAGGAGAATAAGTGAATTGATGGAGCTGAAAAACGCAACACGAGAACTTCGTGAAGCATGCACAAGCTTCAACAGCCGAATTGACCAAGCAGAAGAAAGGATATCAGAGGTCGAAGACCAACTCAATGAAATAAAAAGAGAAGGCAAGAACAGAGAAAAAAGCGCAAAAAGGAATGAACAAAATCTTCAAGAAATGTGGGACTATGTGAAAAGACCTAATCTACGTCTGATAGGTGTACCTGAATGTGATGAAGAGAATGAATCCAAGCTGGAAAATACTCTTCAGGATATTATCCAGGAAAACTTCCCCAACCTAGCAAGGCAGACCAATATTCAAATCCAGGAAATACAGAGAACACCACAGAGATATTCCTCAAGAAGAGCAACCCCAAGGCACATAATCGTCAGATTCACCAGGGTTGAAATGAAAGAGAAAATGCTAAGGGCAGCCAGAGAGAAAGGTCGGGTTACCCACAAAGGGAAGCCCATTAGACTCACAGCAGATCTCTCAGCAGAAACCCTACAAGCCAGAAGAGACTGGGGGCCAATATTCAACATCCTTAAAGAAAAGAACTTTCAACCCAGAATCTCCTATCCAGCCAAACTCAGCTTCATAAGTGAAGGAAAAATAAAATCCTTTGTGAACAAGCAAGCACTCAGAGATTTCATCACCACCAAACCTGCTCTACAAGAACTCCTGAAAGAGGCTCTACACATATAAAGGAACAACCAGTACCAGCCACTCCAAAAACACACCAAATGGTAAAAAAGCAGCAACACAATCAAGAATCTGCATCAACTAACCAACAAAACAGCCAGGTAGCATCAAAATGACAGCATCAAATTCACACATAACAATACTATCCCTAAATGTCAATGGACTAAATGCCCCAATCAAAAGACACAGACTGGCAAATTGGATAAAAAGCCAAAACCCATCAGTGTGCTGTATCCAGGAAACCCATCTTACATGCAAGGATACACAAAGGCTCAAAATAAAGGGATGGAGGAAGATCTACCAAGCAAATGGAGAGCAAAAAAAGGCAGGAGTTGCAATTCTCATCTCTGATAAAATAGACTTTAAAGCAACAAAGATCAAAAGAGACAAAGAAGGACATTACATAATGGTAAAAGGATCACTGCAACAAGAAGAGCTAATGATCCTAAATATATATGCACCCAATACAGGAGCACCCAGATACATAAGGCAAGTTCTTAATGACTTACAAAGAGACTTAGACTCCCACACAATAATAGTGGGAGACTTTAACACCCCATTGTCAATATTAGACAGATCAACCAGACAGAAAATCAACAAGGATATCCAGGACCTGAACACAGACCTGGAACGAGCAAACCTAATATACATTTACAGAACTCTCCACCCCAAATCCACAGAATATACATTCTTCTCAGCACCACATCACACCTACTCTAAAATTGACCACATAATTGGCAATAAATCACTCCTCAGCAAATGCAAAAGAACAGAAATCATAACAAACAGTCTCTCAGACCACAGTGCAATCGAGTTAGAACTCAGAATGCAGAAACTAACTCAGAACCGCACAGCTTCATGGAAACTGAACAACTTGCTCTTGAATGTTGACTGGATAAACAATGAAATGAAGGCAGAAATAAAGATGTTCTTCGAAACCAATGAGAACGAAGACACAACATACCAGAATCTCTGGGACACATTTAAAGCAGTCTCTAGAGGAAAATATATAGCAATGAGTGCCCACATGAGAAGAAAGGAGAGATCTAAAATTGACACCCTATCATCAAAATTGAAAGAGCTAGAGGAGCAAGATCAAAAAAACTCAAAACCTAGCAGAAGACAGGAAATAACTAAGATCAGAGCAGAACTGAAGGAAATAGAGACACAAAAAACTCTTCAAAAAATCAATAAATCCAGGAGCTGGTTTTTTGAAAAGATCAACAAAATAGACAGACCACTAGCCAGATTAATAAAAAAGAAAAGAGAGAATAACCAAATTGATGCAATAAAAAACGATAAAGGGGATATCACCACAGATTCCACAGAAATCCAAACCATCATCAGAGATTATTACAAACAACTCTATGCACATAAACTAGTAAACCTGGAAGAAATGGATAAATTCCTGGACACCTGCAACCTCCCAAGCCTAAACCTGGAAGAAGCCGAAACCCTGAATAGACCAATAACATGGTCTGAAGTCGAGGCAGCAATAAAGAGCCTACCACCCAAAAAAAAGCCCAGGTCCAGATGGGTTCACAGCTGAATTCTACCAGACATACAAAGAGGAGCTGATACCATTCCTTCTGAAACTATTCCAGACAATCCAAAAAGAGGGAATCCTTCCCAAATCATTTTACGAGACAAACATCATCCTGATACCAAAACCCGGCAGAGACTCAACAAGAAAAGAAAATTTCAGGCCAATATCCATGATGAACATAGATGCAAAAATCTTCAATAAAATACTGGCAAACCGATTGCAACAGCATATCAAAAAGCTCATCCACCATGATCAAGTAGGATTCATCCCGGGGATGCAAGGCTGGTTCAACATACGCAAGTCCATAAACGTAATTCACCACATAAACAGAACCAAAGACAAAAACCACATGATTATCTCGATTGATGCAGAGAAGGCTTTTGACAAAATTCAACAACCCTTTATGCTAAAAACCCTCAATAAACTAGGTATTGACAGAACGTATCTCAAAACAATAAAAGCTATTTACGACAAACCAACAGCCAATATCATACTGAATGGGCAAAAACTGGAAGCATTCCCTTTGAAATCTGGCACTAGACAAGGATGCCCTCTCTCACCACTCCTATTCAATATAGTACTGGAAGTTCTAGCCAGAGCAATCAGGCAAGAAAAAGAAATAAAGGGTATCCAAATTGGAAAGGAGGAAATCAAATTGTCTCTATTTGCAGATGACATGATTGTATATCTGGAAGACCCCATCATCTCAGCCCAAAATCTCCTGAAACTGATAAACAACTTCAGCAAAGTCTCAGGATACAAAATCAACGTGCAAAAATCACAAGCATTCCTATACACCAGTAATAGACTCCAAGAGAGCCAAATCAAGAACGAACTGCCATTCACAATTGCTACAAAGAGAATAAAGTACCTAGGAATACAACTAACAAGGAACGTAAAGGACCTCTTCAAGGAGAACTACAAGCCACTGCTCAACGAAATAAGAGAGGATACAAACAGATGGAGAAACATTCCATGTTCATGGTTAGGAAGAATCAACATCGTGAAAATGGCCATACTGCCCAAAGTAATTTACAGATTCAACGCTATTCCCATCAAGCTACCAATGACCTTCTTCACAGAACTGGAAAAAAACACCTTAAACTTCATATGGAACCAAAAGAGAGCCCGCATAGCCAAGTCAATTCTAAGCAAAAAGAACAAAGCGGGAGGCATCACACTACCGGACTTCAAACTATACTACAAGGCTACAGTAATCAAAACAGCATGGTACTGGTACCAAAACAGAGATATAGACCAATGGAACAGAACAGAGGCCTCACAGGAAATACAACACACCCACAACCATCTGATCTTCGACAAACCTGACAAAAACAAGCAATGGGGAAAGGACTCCCTGTTTAATAAATGGTGTTGGGAAAACTGGCTAGCCATGTGCAGAAAGCAGAAACAGGACCCCTTCCTGACACCTTACACCAAAATTAACTCCAGATGGATTAAAGACTTAAACATCAGACCTAATACCATAAAAACCTTAGAAGAAAATCTAGGCAAAACTATTCAGGACATAGGTGTAGGCAAGGACTTCATGACCAAAACGCCAAAAGCAATGGCAACAAAAGCCAAAATAGACAAATGGGACCTAATCAAACTCCACAGCTTCTGCACGGCAAAAAAAACAGTCAGTAGAGTGAATCGGCAACCAACAGAATGGGAAAAAATTTTTGCAGTCTACCCATCTGACAAGGGGCTGATATCCAGAATTTACAAAGAACTAAAGCAGATCTACAAGAAAAAAACAAACAAGCCCATTCAAAAATGGGCAAAGGATATGAACAGATACTTTACAAAAGAAGACATACAGGAGGCCAACAAACATATGAAAAAATGCTCATCATCACTGGTCATCAGAGAAATGCAAATCAAAACCACATTGAGATACCATCTCACACCAGTTAGAATGGCGATCATTAAAAAATCGGGAAACAACAGATGCTGGAGAGGATGTGGAGAAATAGGAACACTTTTACACTGTTGGTGGGAATGTAAATTAATTCAACCATTGTGGAAGACAGTGTGGCGATTCCTCAAGGACCTAAAAATAGAAATCCCATTTGACCCAGCAATCCCATTACTGGGTATATACCCAAAGGATTATAAATCATTCTACTACAAGGACACGTGCACACGAATGTTCATTGCAGCACTGTTTACAATAGCAAAGACCTGGAACCAACCCAAATGCCCAACGATGATAGACTGGATAGGGAAAATGTGGTACATATACACCATGGAATATTATGCAGCCATCAAAAACGATGAGTTCACGTCCTTTATAGGGACATGGATGAACCTGGAAACCATCATTCTCAGCAAACTGACACAAGAGCAGAAAATCAAACACCGTATATTCTCGCTCATAGGCGGGTGTTGAACAATGAGAACACATGGACACAGGGAGGGGAGCACTACACACTGGGGTCTGTTGGGGGGAAAATGGGGGAGGGGCGGGGGGTGGGGAGGTGGGAAGAGATAGCATGGGGAGAAATGACAGATACAGGTGAGGGTACGGAAGGCAGCAAAGCACACTGCCATGTGTGTACCTATGCAACAATCTTGCATGTTCATCACATGTACCCCAAAACCTAAAATGCAATAAAAAAAAAAAAAGAAAAAAAAAAAAAAAAAAAAAAAAAAAACCAGCTCCTGGATTTATTGATTTTTTGAAGAGTTTTTTGTGTCTCTATTTCCTTCAGTTCTGCTCTGATCTTAGTTATTTCCTGTCTTCTGCTAGGTTTTGAGTTTTTTTGATCTTGCTCCTCTAGCTCTTTCAATTTTGATGATAGGGTGTCAATTTTAGATCTCTCCTTTCTTCTCATGTGGGCACTCATTGCTATATATTTTCCTCTTTATTTCTGCCTTCATTTCATTGTTTATCCAGTCAACATTCAAGAGCAAGTTGTTCAGTTTCCATGAAGCTGTGCGGTTCTGAGTTAGTTTCTGCATTCTGAGTTCTAACTCGATTGCACTGTGGTCTGAGAGACTGTTTGTTATGATTTCTGTTCTTTTGCATTTGCTGAGGAGTGATTTATTGCCAATTATGTGGTCAATTTTAGAGTAGGTGTGATGTGGTGCTGAGAAGAATGTATATTCTGTGGATTTGGGGTGGAGAGTTCTGTAAATGTATATTAGGTTTGCTCGTTCCAGGTCTGTGTTCAGGTCCTGGATATCCTTGTTGATTTTCTGTCTGGTTGATCTGTCTAATATTGACAATGGGGTGTTAAAGTCTCCCACTATTATTGTGTGGGAGTCTAAGTCTCTTTGTAAGTCATTAAGAACTTGCCTTATGTATCTGGGTGCTCCTGTATTGGGTGCATATATATTTAGGATCGTTAGCTCTTCTTGTTGCAGTGATCCTTTTACCATTATGTAATGTCCTTCTTTGTCTCTTTTGATCTTTGTTGCTTTAAAGTCTATTTTATCAGAGATGAGAATTGCAACTCCTGCCTTTTTTTGCTCTCCATTTGCTTGGTAGATCTTCCTCCATCCCTTTATTTTGAGCCTTTGTGTATCCTTGCATGTAAGATGGGTTTCCTGGATACAGCACACTGATGGGTTTTGGCTTTTTATCCAATTTGCCAGTCTGTGTCTTTTGATTGGGGCATTTAGTCCATTGACATTTAGGGATAGTATTGTTATGTGTGAATTTGATACTGTCATTTTGATGCTACCTGGCTGTTTTGTTGGTTAGTTGATGCAGATTCTTGATTGTGTTGATGCTTTTTTATCATTTGGTGTGTTTTTGGAGTGGCTGGTACTGGTTGTTCCTTTATATGTGTAGAGCCTCTTTCAGGAGTTCTTGTAGAGCAGGTTTGGTGGTGATGAAATCTCTGAGTGCTTGCTTGTTCACAAAGGATTTTATTTTTCCTTCACTTATGAAGCTGAGTTTGGCTGGATAGGAGATTCTGGGTTGAAAGTTCTTTTCTTTAAGGATGTTGAATATTGGCCCCCAGTCTCTTCTGGCTTGTAGGGTTTCTGCTGAGAGATCTGCTGTGAGTCTAATGGGCTTCCCTTTGTGGGTAACCCGACCTTTCTCTCTGGCTGCCCTTAGCATTTTCTCTTTCATTTCAACCCTGGTGAATCTGACGATTATGTGCCTTGGGGTTGCTCTTCTTGAGGAATATCTTTGTGGTGTTCTCTGTATTTCCTGGATTTGAATATTGGTCTGCCTTGCTAGGTTGGGGAAGTTTTCCTGGATAATATCCTGAAGAGTATTTTCCAGCTTGGATTCATTCTCTTCATCACATTCAGGTACACCTATCAGACGTAGATTAGGTCTTTTCACATAGTCCCACATTTCTTGAAGATTTTGTTCATTCCTTTTTGCACTTTTTTCTCTGTTCTTGCCTTCTCTTTTTATTTCATTGAGTTGGTCTTCGACCTCTGATATCCTTTCTTCTGCTTGGTCAATTCGGCTGTTGAAGCTTGTGCATGCTTCACGAAGTTCTCGTGTTGCGTTTTTCAGCTCCATCAATTCACTTATTCTCCTCTCTATGCTGTCCATTCTCGTCAGCAGTTCGTCCAATCTTTTTTCAAGGTTCCTATTTTCTTTGCGATGGGTTAGAACATGTTCTTTTAGCTCATTGTAGTTTCTTACTACCCATCTTCTGAAGTCTGATTCTGTCATTTCATCACCCTCCTTCTCCATCCGGTCTGGTTCCCTTGCTGGTGAGGAGTTGTGATCACTTTTAGGAGGAGAGGTGTTCTGGTTTCGGGAGTTTTCATCCTTTTTACGCTGGTTTCTACCCATTTTTGTGGGTTTATCCACCTGTTGTCTGTCTCTGTCCCAGGGAGTTGGAGCTTTATGAGTTTCCGTTGCACTACTGCCTTTTTTGATTTTTTTTTTCAGGTCGGACCCGCCCAGCTAGCAGCACGCCTAGCCTCTGCCTGCCCGCAGGGGCTTTGCTGAGCTGCTGTGGGCTCCGCCCAGCTGCCCTGAGCTCTTCCCTGTAGTCCTTTTTATATGGGCGTAGTTAGAACTGTCTGGGCAATGGTGGCCCCGCCTCTGTTATGGCGGACTCTCTCTGTTGTGGCAGGTTGCCTCGGCAACGGCGGGTTGCCTCGGCAACGGCAGCCTGCCTCCGTAGTGGTGGAGAGTCTCAGTAATGGCGGAAGCCCCTCCCCCACGGAGCCAGACCGTCCGGTTCAGCTGTGCTTGGTTTGAAGGGCTCAACCCAGAGGGTTTCCAATTACTGTTTTTGTTTTCGTTGTTGTTGGGGGTGGAGGGGTGGGACCAACCGAGCCTGATCACCTGGCTCCCTGACTCAGAGTCTTTTCTTTTAAGTTGAACGACCCCGCGTTCCGGTCGCTTGTTGAAAAGGCGCCGGGATCTCCCGTGCTGCGACTCACGGAGTCGGCTCGAACCGCGGCGCCGGCTCCTGGCGGATTTTTTGCCTAGGAATCTCCTGGCCTGACTCGCTATTTCAGATGAGTGGGGAACTCTGCCGTCTCAGGGCTCTGATCGCCAGCTAAGAGGGCTCCCAGACCATTGGCTTTCGTACGGAGAACCGCAGCAAGAGGGAGTGGTCACAGCAGCCGCGCGGGCGGAATCAGCCTCACGGGGGCCAAAACAGCCGCACCGGCTGGGACTGCGACGCTGGCGACCCCTCTGCCTGGGTATCTCCTGGTCTGTGGGCAATAAGAGTTCGTCTGGAAATGCGGCGTCCACTCACCCTCTGCACTTTCACTGGGAGCTGAAGTCCTGAGCTGTTCTTAGGCGGCCATCTTGAAAGTCCCCGTCTTTTCTTAAATTTCTGCGATGAACCTGTTGATATTCACAGTTCCCTTCACTTTTCAGTTCATCATGACGGATCGCTTTCTTCACAATCAAGATACTATTAAGTGACATTTGTTTACTGTGATCCTGATGGATCCACTCTTCAATACATAATCAAGATCGTTATTTTTATCTTTATAAATATTTTCTGTTTTCCATTACTTCTACTCATCGCTTTTAGCATAGAATATCAACAATTCATTCTTCTCTTCTTGAGAGTCATATATGGGTGTCATTCCAACACCCTGCTGTTCTGCAACAGATTTCATACATATCACTATACTATGTTAATATAGAATAGTTTCTCCAACAGCTTCACTTTCTGTGCTGTAGGTAAATGTAAGTGCTTTTTGCTTTTCTTATCACTGTTACCCATAGAGTTATCTGCAGGCCCTTTTAACATTTCAACAATATCTTTAAAACTCAGAGAAGAGAATAAGCAAAAAACACAGTGAGTAATGCGTGTAGGTCTGGGGCCTATGTAGGGCATCACTGGAAACCAACCATTGGTGTGGCAGGGCTGCACATGTGCCATTTTATTAACCTTTGTGAGCATGCTTATGTGGGCGAGTCGACGCATGTGTGGAAATGAAATATCGCAGCTGAAGAGGGGCAGGAGGATCTTTTATCCCTTGGGGACACTGAATAATCTCTCTGTTGTGTGCCTGTGTTCTGACTGTGACCCATCACATGAGGTCAAGTCTGTAATTTTGCAATTGTGTCTGGGAATATTCAACTTGCAAATTTGCAATTGTGGTGACTAGGAATATTAAACTTGCAAAATAAAATCACCAAAGAAGAAATGAAACCTACAATGTTGAGATTCCCTCAGGATTAGTTGACAAAATATTACAGAAAATATTAGAGATATATTAGAGAAAGATTAGTCTCAAATCTTTTAGAAGGCTGAAAGTTTTTATTGGGGCAGGCTGATGGTAATGGCAGCTGGCCAGTCCATTAAGTTAGGAAGAGATAGAGACAATCAAAGGCATTACCTTATACCCATTTGTCTCCACTCTAGCTGTTCACTCATGTTAATTTTGTGCTGAGTGGCCTCTGCCCTGGGAAGATCAAAGGGGAATTATCTGTTAATAGCATTTACTCTGGGCCCCAGAACCTAAAGCTTTTGTCAGTCTTAAAGCCATTCTCTTAACCATGTTAATTACCCTCAAGTGTGTTAACTTAGAACCTCTGTTGTAAAATCTCGATGGAATAAAAGTGTGGACAGACAAGAGGGTCTGGGTCCACTGGTTGCACTTTGTCCTCTGAAAGCAGCCAACGGCCATCCCTAGCCCACTGGAAACACTGTAATGGTGTGAGAATGCATTCATTCATCAGTCCTTGAGTCAGAGGTCTGCAGATCAGACTTCCACAGACGGTGTCCCACATCTCATTACAATATTTTAGACACAGCTTAAAATGGAAAAGTGAAAGTTCGATTAATGAAATTCTAAAACACTTCTAGAAATGTTTTATTTTATATAAAATAGTTTTTATAAATGTACTTTAGAAATAATCAGGGTTTTGAATTGGTAATTGTTAACAGTCAAATAATTTTTTTTAAACCAGAGTTACTGCTTTGTTTCTTTCCTATGCACAGAAGCTACCATTAAGTACATCTAAAAACAACACCTCATAATGATAGCATTCATCTTTTTATCTTTTATCAGGTATTCTGTGAGAATCACTTGTCTTAGTGTTTGGTTTTCTATTTCTGTTCTGAGTGATATCTGTTTAATTATTCAGCCCTTTAGGTGTTGTTTATTAAACACATTTTTGTTATCATTCACATTCTTTAACATATATGTTATCAATCAGTTTTTAACATGCTAAAGCAATCTGTTGTAATTTTGTAAAAAATGCTCTTTAATCTTTCAGCTGGTATGAATTTTAACTAAATTTATATTTTATTTCCATGAATTCCGTTTCTTTGTTTGCACCTTGATGGCTACTGTCTTATTAGCTAGTTCACACTTCATCCCTATTGTTTAGAAAAATGACTGCCCACATAGAGTAGGTAGTCAATAAACATTTGCTAAATAAATGAATATTTGTGTATTGCAAATTTACCCCATATGAACTCTGCAAATTTTTGGAAAGATTAACTGTATATACATATTTACAAGTGAATGTCTGACTTGATCAATATTTGAAACTCTGCTATGTTTCCTCAGTTATTTTTAAAAATTTCTTCTCTCCTTGGCAATGAATACAGATTCTGAGAATAAACTCTCTCTTTTCAGTAAGGGTAAGTGGAATAAGTAAATGCAATGTTCGTGAGTTTTATTTTTGTTGGGCAAGGAGCTGTCCCCTGAGTCAAACAGTCCTTGTCTAGGGTAGTAATTTAAAGTTCCCTGGAGTGTTGGTTCTACTTTCTTGTGCCCCTAATTTCTGTACTAAGGAACACTTCCTATAGTTACCTATATACTTTGGTAAGCACTCTTAGCTATTGTAAGATTTACAAATATAAAAGTGAATGAAAATCTAATATATTGGCTGATAGAATTGTATATTACAGCTATCATATTGGACTAAAAGCAATATGACAATTTTTGAGATGAAGAATTTTGATTTTATTTGAACAATATAGCTATATGAATAGAAGATTTGATGCAAAAAAAAGTTCATGTGAAATAGCTCTGGGCTTTGCTCATGCTACCTCTTGCCAAATTAACAATATAAAATATAATATTCAGAATTAAGGGATATAATACCTTAATTATACTACCTCTGGAATATTGCATACATTTAGCATAACATATTTTCAAGGAAATTTTGAAAAACAAAATTACAAACTATAATAATCAGAATACTGTGTGTTCTGAATCAAGATGGATGGAGTTACTAGAGGTTTATCCTAGAAATTACTTTATTCATTATGGCATTATCAAATATTTGAATACTTCCTATACACAAAAAGCAGGTATTCTTTATTAGTCTAGTAGGTAATAATATAATAAAAAAAATAAAATACAAGTTCCTGTATTTCACTCAATCCAGTGAATAATTTTTAGTAAGAATAACTTCTCTAACAATGGCTCTTGTTATCTGTCAGTGATTGTCTTCATTGAATAGTTAGTAAATTTTAAAGGTCTCTGTAACTAAATTTATATCATAATACTTATCATTATCATCATCATCATCATCATGACTTATAAGTTTATTTCAAAAACATTTACAGAAGTTGATTTCTGGAATTCAATCACTTTTTTTCATTACCATTCTCTAATATCTCAATAAATTCCAGTTTTGAATATGTCACATAGCTGAAGAATTGGATGGCATGATTCCTTTGATCACAATAATTCATATATACATGTGCCTTAAGTGTACTTTTGCCTGTATGGTTATCATCTAAGATTTATACTTCCCCATTCTGCTCTGTATTTTGTCCTTTCCTCTCAATACCTGTAATAGTTTCCACCTAGTTCACCTAATTCTCTGTTCTCTTTCACACTCATGACTAATGAGCCCATCTAAATGTAACTTTACCTTGTTCCAACCACTTATTCAGCTTTTCCATTTCACTGACCCCTTTATATGTCCACATTTAACACTTTGCCTCTCACTCACTTTCTGCTTAATACTGTAACTGTGGGAGTATACCCACCTCCCAGAGCTCCTAGGCTCTTGGCCTCTCTAACACCGAAGAATGGAGAAAGGTGCCCTGAAGGCCTGGTGAGTTTACTGTTCGAATAAAATCCTCGACCCCAACAGTTTTGTGGAAGAGTGATTTATGAGACAGAGAAAGAGAGAGAGGAATTATTAGATAACTTGTTATTCAGCCCACCAAATTGCAAAAGTAAGTAAAGCCTCCAGTTCCACTCATTAATAAAGACTGTGCTTAAAGTGAAAGATGAACAATCCAGTCAAAGACATGGGAAATATTGTGCCAAGCTATTGAGGACCAGATCTGGTTAGACTATACTGTTGTTGAGGGCACACTATACTGTTGTTGAGGTCCACAGCATCCGGAAGAAAAGTCCAGATTAGACCAGAACTGCTTTGAGCATATTAAATAAAGATAATCTTCATTTCTAGGACTGGAAATACATAATCTGTATGAAATACCCTGAAGAGCGTGGACTTGGTTTGAATGTGATGGTCGTAAACAGCAAAGATATAAATTGTATAAAGCTGAGGAGGAGGAAAACAATTATTTAAGGTTGTAGAACTTTGAAAAAAACAGGTTATTTATTCTGACAACTGTGTTGATTAATTATGTGAGAAACTAGAACATTAATTATATGAGAAACTAGAACATGAAATGGGTGGAAAAGCTAAAATACTAAAAGGTTTTATGGTTCTATCCCAGGTACATGTAAGGAAACATCCATGGAAGAGACTTTTTTTGTAATGGAAGGGAAGCAGAAATTGATGAGCCAATTGCTCAAGAAGTGGCTAGTGGAAAAGCAGCTCCCTAAGTATGTAAAAAATGTAAATATATGTATGTGTGTGTATATTGTGTCTATAGCTAGAATAAAAAAATTTTCAAGTATAATGTATTTTAACTTTCAAAATATTTTTATCTCTATGTACTTGAACCTGTTATAAGCAATAAATGTTTGACATTTTAAATATTTTATATAAAATGAACTTAAAATTACTGTAATTTAAATGTTTCACGATATTTCCAAAGTGGTCAGTTAGTCCCAAATGGTTTAATCACTCATTAGTTTAGTGCTGGGGTATTAGAACCAATTAAGTACCATAAAGGATAGTCACACTTCAATTATATTTCATTTTAATGTCTATAAGAAATGTGACCCTACCAGACTGGAAACAATTTGAAAAGGAAACATTTAGGCTGCTTAACTTCAATATAACAAGAGGGATGGTATAAAATTAATTATCTGAGTTTTTAAAAGAACATTCTAGCATATGGGTTGTGGTTGTTGTTTTAACATATAAATACTGTAAGTCATAAAGCATCTCTCAGGAAAGATAAATATCTTAGCCTGTTTCTACTGTTGTAACAATATCATGGACTTGGTAGTTGATAATGAATAAAAATTTCTTGGTTCACAGTCCTGGAAGCTGGGAAGTCCAGTATCAAGATGCCGGCAGGTTTAATGCCTGTCTGGTGAGGGCCTGTCTCTGCTCCCAAGATGACATCTTGAATGCTACTCTGCTCCTGCTCCTCACAAGACAGAAGAGCAGAAGAACCAAGAGACAAAAAGGGACGAACTAGCCCTTCGAGAATGGAGTTTTACATTTGAAGTATTACATGTAAGTTTTTAATCCACTTTGAATTGATTTTTGTATGTGGTGTAAGATAAAGTACAATGTCATCATTTTTCATGTGGATATGTGGTTTTCTCGAGATCATTTATCAAGGAGGCTATACCTTTCCTACTATTGTGTCTTCTTACATTCTTATCAAAGAAGGGTTGACTGTATATGCCAAGGTGTTTTGTCTGGGTTCTCTATTATGATCTATATGTATGTTTTGTTTTGTTTTGTTTTTTAACTAGTACCATACTGTTTTGATTACTATAGTTTTGTAATGTATCTTGAAATCAGGAAGTGTGATTCTGCCAACTTTGCTTTTCTTTCTCAAGACACTTTGGGGCTAATACTGGTAGCACAGATCTGCAATCCAGCACTTTGGGATGCTGAGGCAGGAGACTTGTTTGAGTCCAGCAGTTTGAGACCAGCCTGAGCAATATGCTGAAAGCTTGTCTCTACAAAATTTACAAAAGAAATACCCAAGTATGGAGGCACACACCTGTATTTCCAGATATTCAGGTGGCTGAGGTGGGAGGACAACCTGAACCTTGGAGGTTGAGGCTGCAGTGAGCTGTGATCACACCATAGCACTCCTGCCTCAATGACAGAGTGAGATCTTGTCTCAAAAAAAACAAAAAAAGAAAAAGTTAAGACATTGCTGATATGGTTTGTCTTCGTGTCCCCACTCAAATCTCATGTCAATTTGTAATCCCTATGTGTCAGGGTAGAGACCTGGTAGGAGGTGATTGGATCATGAGGGTGGATTTCCCTCTTGCTGTTCTCATGATAGTGAGTTCTCATGAAATCTGATGGTTTAAAAGTGTTGCGCTTCTCCTTTATCTATCGCTCTCTCTGTTTCTTTCCTGCTCTGCCATGGTAAAACATGCCTTGCTTCCTCTTCACCTTCTGCCATGATTGTAAGGTGCCTAAGGTGTGCCCATTCATGTGGAACTGTGAGTCAATTAAATCTCTTTTCTTCATAAATTACCCAGTCTCAGGTAGTTCTTTATAGCAGTGGAAATGGACTAATACAATTGCTTTGGCTATTTGGAGTCTTCTGTTGTTCCATATAAATATTAGAATTGTTTTTTCTACTTCTGAGAAAAACATCATTGTTATTTTTATAGGTATTTGTTTAGTCCATTTTCTGTGCTTATAATAGAAAACCTGAGACTGGAAATTTATACGTAAAAGAGGTTTATTTCTTTCAGTTCTGGAGGCTAGGATGTCCAAGATCAAGTGGCTGCATTTGGTTGCTTCTGGTGAGGGCTTTGTGCTGTTTCACAAATGACAGAAAACATCACAGGGCAAGAGGAGGTGAGTTTGCTAATGCAGCTGTCCCTTTATCCTCATGTACAGACACTAATGCTCAACCCTCACTTTGTCATCTAATCTTAGTCACCTCCCAAAGGTCCCATCTCTCAAATAGCATAGTCAAATTTCCCACCCTCTAAACACTGTTACAGTGGGAAATAAGTTTCAACATGAGTTTTGGAGAGGACAAACATTAAAATCATAGCAGGATTGTACTGACACAGAAAATTACTTTGGATAATATGGATGTTTAACATACTAATTCTTTCACTTAATGAACACAGGATACTTTTCTATGTATGTTTTCCTCAATTTATTTTATTAATATATTATAGTTTTCATTGCACTAACCTTTAATCTCCTTGGTTAAATTTATTTCTAAGTACCTTATTATTTTTGATGCCATTGTAAATGGAACGGTTTTCTTAATTTCTTTTTTGGATAGTCTTTTGTTGGTGTATATAGACTCAATGGAGTTTTGTATGCTAATTTTGAATTCTACGACTTTACCGAAAAGTTAGCTGTAACATTATTTTGCAGATTCTACAGTGTCTTTTATGTATAACATCATCTGCATATCTTCAGCAAACAGCAACAATTGAACTTCTAAAACCTGCCAACAAAGAAAAGCCCAAGAACAGATGGCTTCACAGGTGACACCTACCAAGCATTTAAAGAATTAGCAATTCTCACACTCTTTCAGGAAATTGAAGAAGAGGGGAACACTTCCAAACCCATTTTATGAGACCTGGATTACCCTCAAACCAAAGCCAGAAAAGGACACTACAAGACAGTAAAACACAGGCCAATATTACTGGTGAACATAGATGCAAAATTTCTCAACAAAACACCAGCAAACCCAATTCAGTAGTACATTAAAACAATCAAATATCATGGCCAACAGAAATATTTTTTTCCCTGAGATACAAGGAGATTTCACATATGTAAATCAATAAATGTAATACACCAGAGTAACAGAATTAAGAATAAAAATTATATCATTATCTCAATAGATGCAAAAATATCATTCAACAAAATTCAACATTCTCTTATGATTAAAAATGTATTAAAATAAATAATGAATACAAGGGATGTACCTTAATATAGTAAAAACCATATATAACAAGTCCATAGCTAACATTATAATCAATGGTAAAAAGTCAAAAATATCCCTTTTAAGATCAGCAACAAAACAAAGGTGCCCATTTTCATCACTTCTGTTCAACATAGTACTTTAAGTCTTCGCTAGAGTAACCAGATAAGAACAAAATAAAATGAAAGATATTCCTGTGAAAAATAAAAAAGGGAAAAGTGATTTTAAAATAAAAGGTGAGTTAGGTCATAAACCTAGACACACTGAGTAATTCGTTTATGTTTTCTCAGCCAAAGTTCTCTCCTTGGATATTTAGGAATGACATTACCGACCTTGTTTACTTACTGTGAACACTGAATGACATAATACCTAAGGAGTCACAAATAAACATGAACAAGGACAAAAGAAAACTAGCATAGCATTTTTAACTAGCATAGCATTTAGAATATAAAGACGAAGATTCAGAAGTGAGATATTTTCCAGGGTGTCAAAGCCATTTGTAAATTTTAGTTTATTATTTTTAGGCACTGTATCTCCTAAGCAAGTCATCTAATTTCAAAGGATTGCCAACACAATCCTAAATTTTTATCTAGTTTTCTTCTTGAAAATGAAAATCACGTGAATGATATTTTTAATTTCTGCTTAGATCAAGGAATTTACTGTACATGTTCTATTTTTACAAAAAAATTCATTAGAAGGTAAGAATGGATAAAAATGTGGAAAGGCAGTGAGAATTTGGGAATTTAGACTACCCTTTGGTCATAAATCTGCATACATTTTCTGTTTTTTTTTTTTTTTTTTTAGGGGGGCTGTTAATGAGAAGAATTTTTAAAAGGTTATGAAAATCTCATGGCCGGGCGCGGTGGCTCAAGCCTGTAATCCCAGCACTTTGGGAGGCCGAGGCGGGTGGATCACAAGGTCGAGAGATCGAGACCAACCTGGTCAACATGGTGAAACCCCGTCTCTACTAAAAATACAAAAAAAATTAGCTGGGCATGGTGGCGCGTGCCTATAATCCCAGCTACTCAGGAGGCTGAGGCAGGAGAATTGCCTGAACCCAGGAGGCGGAGGTTGCGGTGAGCCGAGATCGCGCCATTGCACTCCAGCCTGGGTAACAAGAGCGAAACTCCGTCTCAAAAAAAAAAAAAAAAAAAAAAAAGGTTATGAAAATCTCTTCCTGAATTAGTAAGGAATAGAAGCACTGACAACTTGGAATAGAAAAAAGAAGATAAAGTGGTAGCCAGAATATGATTTTTTACTATACTGTCGAAAACAATGGGCCTATTGAAGGACATTAAATTGTCATTAAAATAGCATTATAGACTTCAGTGCCAAGTATAAAGCTACTAATGTCTTTTGAGGTAAGTTGTTTGAAAGATAAGTGCTCATCTGGGTTGAACAGGTAAAGGTCAATTGAAGATTTCAAGTTACCTTTCGGATAAAAAATTTTCAAAGTAAAACATGCACTTTGAACAACGTAAAATGGTAAAAGGTAAAATTTCCCCTTCTCACAGCTTGCCACATTATCTGAAGCCTCCTTCTCAAAGACAGGCAGACCACCCTTCCTTATATATCTTCCCAGAAATTTAATATAAAGATATAAGTAAATATACATTTTTAACCTAACCAGTGTCATATTGGTAAAACTTGCTTTCTCACTTAATAAATTATGCCCAACACTATCCATATCACAACATATACTTTCTCCTTTTTAAAAAATCTATATGTTATTTTATTGTATGGATAATTATATTTAACCAGTCCCTTGCTATTAATACATTTCAGTTGTTTTAATTGACCTTTTGACGTTGTAATGTAATACAACAAAAAAATTCTCTGACATGCATGTTGAGAATACTTGGATGAATTCCTAAGTATGGGATTGCTGGTTCAAAGAGTATGAGTATATCTAATTTTGATAGAAATTGCAAATTACCATTCCAAAAAGTGGGACCTATTTCTAAACCCACTAAAATTATATGAAAATGCCCTATTTTCTTATCTGATAACCAGGTCACTTTCGTTCTCTGGGACCATGGGCCAACTTGAATTTATGCATCCATGATTCCAAGACAGTCAGAATAGCATTTGATGGAGAAGCTAACTTATAAAGCCAGCTTTTCCAATGAGTATCAGTTGGAATAAAGTTAAAAAGAAATTTTTAGAGACTACTAGAAAAACTTGTGACAGCAAGATACGGTAAATGGAACATTTTTGTATAGTAACCATTCCTAAAAATTTAGAATGCGCAAAATGTCACTGCTTTTGTCTTTTTAGTGATTTCTTTATAATACAACTATTTTATGATTTTATTTTAGAGAATACAAACTATTTTAGTAATTATACAAACACAGACGACACCCAACTCTTTTTTCCTCTACAATATTTAAATCCCTTAAAGGTGAGAACTCTCCTATTTTTTAGAATTTTTTGATGGAAAAACCGTAGGAAAAGCTTATTGTTTTGTGACAAACTGAAAATTTATTTTGTTAGCCTCACTCGTTTTGTGTGTCCTCAATACAAGTAAAGGAGTATGTACTGGCTTTAAATGGTTCCCTTGGCAACTTCTGTAAAATTCAGAAAGTTAAGTGTTTGTGTGTGCATGTACAATATTTAAGGATTCAGAGCATTTTCAAAACTCTGTATAAGACATCACTGGGAAACCATATGGATTGAAATTTTGTGTGTTTATTAGTATAAAATATGCAAGGTTGCAATAAAAATTACAAAACACATTATAATATCTAAATTTTAGGTATATAAAATTGAAATCTAATAGTTTATAAAAATATATTTTTCCATAATACAGAGTATGCCTTAATTTTTGTTAAATTAGCCATCATCATTAATTACTTTTTAAAAAAGAAACATCTCTCTAAAATGTAATTGAATATATAATTAAGTTCACATACAAGTATTCTAAAACTCTAAAATGTGTAGTGATAGCAAGCCTTTAAAGCAGTGAATTTGTAGAATGTTCTCAGAAAAGTGATAGTAAAAGGTGATTCTAAGTCATTGAAACCTAAATAACCCTAGTTTTATAAATCATTCTCTAAATCTTTTACACCCTGAGAAGGGCTTGTCATTTTATTAATAACCTAATACCTGAGAATGATGTACAAGATTATTTTGGAAATTTCCCTTTTCTAGCTGCCTGATGAGCTGTTAAGATCGTTTTTCTGCAATTGATGTTATATTCGGTACTTCAAGAAGTCGTTGAAATGTTAGTTTCTAGTTATGTATTACCATGGTAGTGCTTTCATTTTATCTGAACTTTTATTGAACATATTTAATGTCTGTGGTAGTTCTAGTTCAGTTACTGAAAAATGATCAAGTTCCTCAGAATATGTTTTATGGTTTTCAAAATCCTACAAATGATGTCTTGCTTGTCCTTTGATATAGCAGAAACAGTTAAGTGGAATAACTGTAACAAGAAGAGATATTTATAATGAATTCATTTCAAAAGCCTCATTTGTCTTTCACTGATGTCAAATAATAGAAATAAAATGTAAAATTAAAGGTTCTAAGTTTTACAGTCTAAGAATGTGGATCCATCATACTGAAAAAGACTATTAATAATCCCCATAATTACACCATATAAATACTCAGTGATGATAAAGCATATAACTTGAAGGCATGACCACATAAAAGTTGATAACTGTACACTTAAGGTCACTACACTGAGGAAGCAAGCCATCAAAATACAGTACATAATCTCTTGAAATATTAGAAGTAATTATTCAGTGAATAATCCTCAAAGTGTCACATGTTTTGTGATGAGTAGAAGTGGTTCTAATTTAAGTTTTGGACTGCTTATAGGTAATTAACCTGTAGAGCTGAATAATTTTTTTAAATTCCACATAATTATTAAAACCCTTTCTCATTGTGCAACTACAAATGCTATTCCAGCTTCCTTTAGTTAATCTAAAAACTTTTATAGTTTCACATCGGTAATTAATTTTCCTTTTAATATTGAAAGGTTCTTGAGTCAGTGATATCAAAGCATATAATTATAGTGAAAATAACTTCATCATTAAACCAAAATAACCAATAGTCAGCAGAATCAACAACATGTTATTTGACTGGGCCAACTAGTTTGTGTTTTCAAATGAATGAATCCACCGGGGAGACTGGTCATTTTCTATTGAAATAGAAGTTCATAATGTTCATGCACACATGCAGTCTGAGTCAAGGTTCTTCTACCACAACATGATGAAGACAGAAATTTATAAAACACAAATGTAAGATTATTTACAATGCATGAACTGAAGACCTTTTGAATACTATACTTGGTATTGTCTTTTTTAGTAAGTCGTTACTTAGGAGGGCATGTTTTCAGAATTTTATATTTGTCTTGAGTTAATGACAGATATAAAATTCACTCACATAATATTGACTGTGAAAAATTAAATAAGAGTTGTCTTGATCTAGATTATCTTCAAGATGTGACTTATGGTTTTCAAAAGCAGTTCTGAAGAATGTTTCTTTACGATAAATACCACCTGCTAGCAGAACTCGTCTTCCCCTTTATGCCTGTGAAGTTAAAATTTATTATACATTTTTTCAAATCACCTGAAGTTCCAGTTAGATACACCAATTATTATTATATAAATACCTACACAGTAATCACACATATAAGGGGTGGGGCCTAGGAAACTATTTAAAAAAATGAAAGTAGCTGATTCTGGCCAAGTTTGGTAAATACCACATTAAACCTGAAAACTCATTTTTTTTTTGGTAGTTATTTAAGACTAAATTTTCCCTTTAGACTTGTTTAAATGCTGGATTTCTTAAACTTACATGGAATCTTAATTTTCTATAATAGACTTTAGCAAATACGAATGAAAGCAAAGATATTATTCTAGTATCTGTTAGGATATTCTATTGCGCCTTGCTTCACATTTGGCTTTTTTTCCTATTAGTCAGGAAGCTATCAGTTTTACTAACGGATCTTTAACTACAATATACACCAATATAACTTCATTCCAGTATTTGTCCATAGTCTTACTTGCTACTCTCTTCTGTTTCATATCTATAGCTATATCATCTATATCTATGCATCTATATCAATATCCAATCAATTACTCCTGATCCTCTGTCTTTTGGCTATCTCATCCCTATTCTTCAAGCTTCAGTTATTTTCACTTTTATTTTCTCTGTTCCTTATCAGTATTCATTGACAGATATTTACTGAACACTTTCTCTGTGTTAAGCACTAGATTATGAAACACAGAGATGAGTAAGTTTCCATCATTTCTGACAAAATGAGCTTACAGTTTAGATTATCTTAATGGCTTTATCTCTCTGACCATACTTTTGTTCCTATCTGTTGTAAAGTTTTCAGACCTCTACTTTCCATTATTTTCATTTCAAAGTAAAAGGAATGAATAACCAAAGATAGCTTGGAATTAGAAAATGGAGTTTGAAATTGTTCCACACCTGACTTTACGCACCCAGAGATCTGAAGCAGGCTGAATGTTTTTTTTCTTAATATTTTTCATTTTCGTGGAAATTTTCTGAATAAATCATAATTTTTATTATACTTATTTATTGTTTTGGTCCTTTCTTGTCATATTTTTTCCTTTTTTTATTGTACTTCTCTTTAGCATGTTTCACACTCTCTTATCATTCTTTATTGTGTCTTATTTTATCATGCCTTATTTCTAGGTAAACCAATAATTATAAACATTTTAAGAATTGCAGTGTACATTAGACTCAGTAAAATGACGAATAAGAACATCAAGATGAAAGGACTTGGCTTTGATGCAAAGGCATTTTATCATTTATTCTGAGATTGCCAAATTATTCTAAATGCAGCTATACTTTCAGAGCTGAATACACACTGATTGAGGCTTCGCTAGAAGACTTACTTATAAGGTACAGTTCACTCATTTTTTTTTTCAGTCTTAAACAGAAGTTGTTCTACAGCAATTTGTGAACATATATTATAACCTCAGGTCACAGTGGGAAAATGTCTTTGGGGAGTTAGAAATGTCTGCAGAGGGCCGGGTATGGTGGCTCACGCCTGTAATCCCAGCACTTTGGGAGGCCCAGGTGGGTGGATGAACTGAGGCCAGTAGTTCTAGCCATGGCAAACATGGTGAAATTCTGTCTCCACTAAAAATATAAAAATTAGCCAGGCATGGTGGCAGGCACCTGTAATCCCAGCTACTTGGGAGGCTTAGGCAGGAGAATGTCTTGAACTCGGGAGGCGGAGGTTGCAGTGAGCTGAGATCATGCCATTGCAATCCAGCCTGGGCAACAAGAGTGAAAACCTGAAAAAAAGAGAGAGAAAGAGAGAGAGAGGAAGGAAAGGAAGGAAGGAAGGAAGGAAGGAAGGAAAGGGGAAAAAAAGGAAAAATGTAAAGAAAGTACCAACGGTTCTTTTTCACATGGTTCAGCCAAGCAGAGAAGTCTTAGTTTTATTGTTAATCAGAATAAATGGAAATAACCAGTTTTAAAGAAATAATCGATTTGAGGCAAATGAACTCTTTGAGAGTATAATGATACCATCTGGTAAATGAGCTCTTCCCCAACTTCAAATACTATTCTAAATGGTGTAATTCATTCAAACATTTTATTTCCAGAGAATACTCCTTCACCTTTCCAATATCAGATTATGAACAAGGCAATTTTAGATGCTACTATGTGCTGGGATTAGTGGGACCCAAATTAATCTATTTTCTTTCATAACTTTATTTTCCCAAGCATAGTCTTATAGCACATGCTGAGGAAATGGCCACAAATCTTGGCTGCTCAATTCACCGACAAATTGACTTTTGCTGACTAATTATCCTCAACAGATCTATGAATTAGCAGTTGTGTTTATGCTGATTTCCAGGCCATAATGGCAATAGTGAGTTTATGTTCCAATAATGAATTTTCCTCACAACATATAGCAGTAATAAAATATTAAAAAAAGCACTGACTGGGCTTATGTACAATAAAAATATTTGTTAATCATGGACAGTACAAAAATCAAAAGCAGGAACTGCAGCTGAGTTCTGCCTGTGGAATTAGACAGTGGTGACTGTGAGCTTTTCTTTCGCAAGGTAAGTGGGGTGGGCAGGGCAAAATGTGGTTGGTATAAAAAACATATTGAGTCAGACTATGGTGCTGCCTCACATTAAAAAAAAAAGAAAAAAAAAATAAAAATCAAGCAGACACCACTATTGACAATCCTTGCTGATTTTTTTAGTTACCAAAATCTAGAGAGAGACAGAGAAATGAACAAGCAATGGTAACAAATATTGAACCTCACAAAGTTAGCTTTAAAATCTATCTTTCAAAATGTATCATTAAATCTTTTCCTAAGAAACATAAAACATAAATCTTGTCCTAAGAAACATATGTCAAAAACCAATAATTACAACATGAATTATCTTCAGATGACAGTAAATTTATTGAATTATATGATAAACATTCTCAAATGATCAATCAGATATAACTTCTAATACAAAATATAAAAGACATTTTGAAACAAGACAAATGAAAAATTAAAACAAGTGATTTTTTTCAGATGAAAGGATTAAATTTTTCTAAGAAAATAAAATGAACAAAGTGATTTAAAGGGGAATTTAGTAGATTGGAAGTTACACTGAGGAGTTCATAAAGAACATCCTGTTGTAAGCCTAAAAAATACTTTTAATTAAGGAGAAATTAAGAGTATAGATTAAGAAGTTCTACTACCTATTCAAAAGCACTTTCAAAATGAGATAAGGAAGTGGATTGGGAAAATACAATATTTAATTATATAATTGATAAGAATTTTACATAATTCAGAATTTCTTCATCCTCAGACTGAAAGTGTATTTGGAATTTTGATCAGGATACATTTTAAACATGAATATTAGAATGAAACTGAGGGATAGCCTGCAAAATAAATAGGCAAACTTTCAGAGAGAAAAAATAGTTAACATCTACTAGAATGGCAGCATTTCTGTAATGAACACAAATGGATATTGAAAAAAATTGATTATAACAGCCAATATTGAGTTTTATGCTTAGTTAATCTTTCATTCCGGGGAAAGAAATACAAACAGTTTAAAAAAGGCAAATGTAAAGACTTTACCACACAGAGAGCCCCTCTGAAGTATAACACCACTCAACCAGTATTTAAAAGCAGTAGAAGGACACAAGAAAAATAATAGAGACAGAACTTGGTAAAATAAGTTCATAACCACCTGTTGGGAAAAAGTAGTGACGTGTCTATATATGCATTTTAATAAAACGATGAAACAAATGCTCTTAACAATATAATCATGGTTAGAAAATAGTCAAATAAGCTGTCTCTTGTACAGATGAATATAGAAATTATTAATTTATAAAGAATTATTTAGATAAATGTTAATAGATAAATTTAATAGTTTAAAAATATTAGTCAATTTAAGATTAATAGAAAGACAATCAGATGAAGTATGGGGAATATAGAAAGTCAAATATAACAGAAGGCAGAGGATAAGGGCAACAATTACAAACAATATAAAAAGATGATTAAAAATAAATTCAAAGATAATAGAAATAAAACTATAAAAATTCTGGATGAAAATCTAAGAAATACTTTTCTGTACATTGGCCATGGTGAAGAACTTATGGCTAATTCCCAAAAGCAATTGGAACAAAAACAAAAATTAACAAATGGGACCTATTTAAACTAAAGATCTACACAGCAGAAGAAACTATCAGTGAAGTGGACAGACAACCTACAGAATGGAAGAAAATATTCACAAACCATGCATTCCACAAAGATCTAATGTCCAGAATCTATAAGGAACTTAAAATAATCCAATAGGCAAAAAACAAATAGCCCCATTACGTATTGGGCAAAAGACATGAACAGACACTTCTCAAAAGAAGTGGTCAACAAACACCTGAAAAAATTCTCAACATCACTAATCTTCAGAGAAATGAAAATCAAAACCATAATGAGATACCATCTCATAGCAATCTAAATGACCATTAGAAAGTCAAAAAACAACAGATGCTGTTGAAGCTGCAGAGAAAAAGGAATGCTTCTACTCTGTTGGTGGGAATGTAAATTAGTTAAGCCACTGTAGAAAGCAGTTTGAAGATTTCTTCTTCTTCTTTCTTTTTTTTTTTTTAAATAGAAATGTCACATTTACTGCTACAGACCGGTCATATACACAACTTCATCCAGTAACTACAGATGGGAAATGGGTAATAGCCTTGACCAAGCTGGGTTTGTTTTTGTCTTGAAGGAACTCCAGCACACAATCTGTTTGGACACTCCTTCAAATCAGAAATACACCAAAAAAAAAAAAAAAAAAAAAAAAAAACCATGAAAAAAAATTAAGGCACTCAGCAACACATTGAAAACAAAGTGCAACTGTTTATCTTTTGTTTTGAAATGTTTTCCCTTTTTTCTCTGTTTTTTTTTTTTAACATTTTCTTAAAGTTTTTAATGCTGCAACCATGTGTACAGTCACAAAAAATGTTCCTGCTGTGATCTACAACTGAAAAAAAAAAAAAAAACTACCCATACAGTTTCATCTTGCTAACACATAGTAAAACAACATCTTTTAAATAGTAAAATAAAGTAACAAACTTTCACTCATAATGATTCCAGAAATCTACAAAGAATAAATATTCATAAACTGACAATATTTTTTGTAATAGTCGTGGTATAAAGGGATTGCTCCTGTGAAAAATAAGACAAATATGTTTTTTATTTTTAAATTTATTTTTTCCCCACTAGGGTGTATTACAGTTTATTTTATAGCAAAAGAACACTAGACAAACAAAACTTTATAACAAAAAGCTAGGCACTGATACGTTGTAAATCTCTGCCTTTTTTTTTTCTTCACTTAATTGCATCACAAGTAACAAGAATGGAAAAGGCCACAGTTCATATATTTTCATCATTACATATGTCTATAATACTTGAAATGAGTCTGGCAAAACCAGCACTGCACAAAGACGAGTCCACTTCAAGTCTCATGAGAAAGCACGTCTCTAAAGAAAAACAAACAAAACCAAAGCAAAATAAAAGAAGAGGCCTAAAGGCCTGGTGCCCCATTGTGCTGGAATTCATCATATTCCATCTTGACTTTTTTGCTTCCAGTCAGCCAGCAGGCTAAATTTTTGTGTTTGTTTATGCTGAAATTGTTTCATTCCTGACTCAAGTTCACTTTTGGACACAGATTATATTCTGCCTGTTGGATGCAAGATGAATTATCTTAATTTCAAGTCTTGGTTTGACTCCTTCTCCAATCCCCAGTCCCTCCTCAAAATCAAGATCTCTCTCTCTCTCTCACACACACACACACACACACACACATAGACACACACACGGGATTCAGAAATAGAAAAAAGTGAAAAACAAAAAAGGATCAGAAGACTGAATCAGAACCAGTTGTACCACTGGGTGAATGGACAGTTGTATAAACGTTAGTGTTCCTTGCAGCCACAGAATTATCATTCAACTCAGCAATTCCGTTATTGGAATGTTAGCTTGCCTTTGTGAATTATCATACTGAGTTTCCCTTGCCAATATTCATTTAATACTTAACTAGGTGCCATACATTAACCTATGGACAGCAATTATTATACGTTAACCTAGCAGTTAGCTCAACAACCCTGAGATCGTTTCTCTTTTATTCTTGTAATTCAGAAGAAAATGAGAAATAGAATATTTAAGTAATTTCCCCAGTAATCTACCTAATAAATGATTGAGTTCTGTTATGAACTCAAGAATTTTTACCAAATAATAACCAAAAGAGCTTTAGCAATTTTAACACCAGAGAAGCCAGAATTTAAGATAAAATGATTAATAGGATTAAAATGAAATAATAATTTAATTAAATAAATGCTTCTGCAAGAAGCTAAAATTATTATTATAAATCTGTACTATACATAAAATAATATTGCTTTGAAGCATATAAAAACACTGACATTAAATAAATTTATTAGACTGAACAATTTCAACAAAATTAACAAGTTTTACCGTGTGTTCATATATACAAAGTATGCATTATTTTGAGTACTGCAGGGAACACTTAAAAATTGACCATGTATTATATTTAATATATAAAGAGTATAAATAGATTTCAAATAGTTGACATCATATATACCAGGATTTTTAACCATAGTTATTTCAATTCAATTTTAAATAAATTATAAATTAACTATACTAAAAAATTGAAATTAAAAATATATTTACAAATTTTAAAATACACTCATAAATTAGTGAAAAATAAATGTGGAAATACTAGTAGAAATCACAAAGTTAATATTCAACTCAAGAAATTAGAAAAATAACAAATCTTGTTCAAGAAGAAAAAAATAAAGAGCAGCAAATTATGAAATAAAGTGTAAGTTGGTTTTCTTAATTTTTATAAAATAGGTAAGCATTTTCCAAAATTCGTAAGAGAATGAAAGAAATAAGACACTGACTTCGATATTAGTAAAAGAATGTGAACTATAACTGATGGAAGATAACATAATTATTAAAAGTCCATGACAAACTTTCAGTTACTAAATTTGAAAATGTAGAAGAAATGTTTACTTTTTCTAGAAATATATATAATTGTCAAAATTTGACTCAAGATGAAATAGAGAATGTGATTAAATCACAAATCCTTCATTAAATTAAATTGGAATTCAAAATTTGTTTAACAAAGTCATTTTTAAAGTACTTGTCAAAATTTCAACAATCAAGTAATCACATTTTATAGACACCACTTCCACAACTGGAAAAAAGATGGAGTTTTTTTATATTAATAGAACTTTGATATCTAAAAGGAGGAGACTACTAAATGGTGTTCAGCAATTATTCCTTCTTACAGAACAAGAGAAAATTAAGATTATACTTCAGAACATGCAGAGTAATTTATTTCAGATGGATTAAAAATTGGAAACTAAATAAAGCATAAGTTTAGAACTTTCAAAAGATAATACAGGTATTAGTTTTTGAAAAGGGAATAATAAAGTACTTTTTCAAAAGACACTCTCTTCTACATATACCGAAAGAGAAGACTAGTAAATTTTACTAAATTAATATTTCATAGCAAATGAAACTATAATACAAAAGGATAATAAAAATATCATTTATTTGTAACACGACAATAAAACAGTAGTGTTTAGAATATATTGAAAGTTCTAAAAAGAAAAAAAGAAAAGACAAATAGCACAAGAAAATAATAGGGAAAGGGTAGAAATGAGCAACTCACAAAAAGGAAAACAATTTCATTAGTTAGACATCACATTGATAAAAATTAAAATGTCTATATAAAAGTCCAGAAAATATAAATAATATGAAATATTATTTTAACAAATCAGGAGAGCAGTTTGGTAATATTTGAGATATTCACATTTTAGGTATCAGAAATTCGTATCCTGACATTAACTTTTAGATATCTGTCTAAAAGATACTCCTGCATATGTACAATGGCAAATATGTGTAATAACCTACTAGTTGTAGGTATTTTTAATAACAATCAACAAAAACAATGAGTTGTCCTTCTTACAATAGAATTTCGTGTAGTAAATGAATTAATGATCGACATGGTCATTACTAATGAATGTAATACTCTACCTCAAAATGTAGAATGGTATATATGACACAGCAGTCTGGTAGACTAAATGATTGTTAGCACTTACCCTTTTCCCTGAAAGAGAATTGTTCAGCCCTTACACTGACTGTGGGTCTGCGATCTAATGTTTAGCCTAGAACAGATGTGTCTTATGCCGTATCCAGCAGATATCTAATTCTCCACTTTCTTATTCTTCTCTCCCTGCTTTCGGAGTGGTATCTCTGATTAGGACTGTCTCTTCTGCCTGAGTTCTGGACTGAAAAGCCCCATGGAGCAGAGCTCTAGCTGGCCTGTGGCTGGCTTTTTCTAAAGTAAGAAATAAACTTCTTGTTTTGTGACTCACTGCCATTTGAAATTTTCCTCCTCTTTTTTTTTGAGATGGAGTCTTACTTTGTCACCAGGCTGGAGTGCAGTGGCGCGATCTCGGCTCCCTGCAACCTCTGCTTCCCGGGTTCAAGCGATTCCCTTGCCTCAGCCTCCCGAGTAGATGGGACTACAGGTGCGTGCCATCACACGCGGCTAATTTTTCTGTTTTGTAGTGGTTTCACCATGCTGTCCAGGATGGTTTCCATCTCCTGACCTGGTGATCCGCCCACCTCGGCCTCCTAAAGTGCTCGGATTGCAGGCGTGAGCCAAGGCACCCGTCAATTTTCCTCCCTTTACCCTTTTCCTCTTTCCCCCATCCTTTTCCTCATCCTCTTCCTCACTTCCCTCTTCCTCCTCCGCTTCCTCCTTTTGTTAACGCCACCTCATACTGCAAAATAGACGATTTTATAATTTAAAACATTTAGAAAATAATATAATGTGATATTTTTGATATGTAAAGATACGCTTTTTAAAATTAGGAAATGATGAATATTTGGGAATGAAGACATTGTTTCAGTTGGGAAGAAATGGCCAGCAGGTCACAAAATTTCAGCGGTATAATGTAAGCATAAATAAGACAAATTTTTAAATACTTGATAAAATAGTAAAATTGAATGTTCTTTATTCTCCATTCTTACCTTGTATGCATATATATATATATATATATATATATATATATGTATATATAGTCTGTCACTGAAATTTCTATGAGAGGGATGTAGCTCTCTGTTAAAGAGAGAACTATATCCCTCTCATAGAAATTTCAGTGACAGGCAATAAAGAAGTATTTGGTAACACCCCTCCAATCACACTTGATGCAATCTATATAATAAATTCGGCATTGTCTCTGGAATTAGAACTGAATTCATATCCAGGTGCCACGATTTATTTGCCTGATTTCTATGAGCCTTCGTTTCTTCATCTATGTATTAAGAACAGAGATTTGCCTTAGAGTTGCCCTAAGGTTTAAAGGAAATAATTCCTCTTCAGTGCCTAAACATATAATAATTTTAATTGCTGAAGATGTATTCATTTTTACTTCTATTTCTTAAATATTATGTTCTAATATTAGGTCAGTTCTACTTTGGGAACACAAGCAACTTAGATGATAACTCAGGTTTAACGTTAAGCCAAGCAGCTATAGAGATTTATGAGAATTATTTCAGCTTTATAATGAAAATATGATCACTGTTTAAAAAAATACTACCTTACTAATATAATCTCTGACTTTATGCAGGGGTTGGTGAATATTTTCTATTAGGAGGCGGATAATAAATATGTTCAGCTATACACCCATCTGACCTCTGTTGCAACAACTCAACTGTGCTATTGCAGTGCAAAAGGAACCATCGACAAAACTAAATGCATGGGCATGGCTGTGTTCCACTAAAACTTTTATCATGGGTTTTGAAATTTGAATTTCATATAATTTTCATTTTTCATGGAATATTAATTTTTTTTGACTCTTCAACTATTTACAAATGTAAAAAACACTCTTAGCCCTCATGTCATAGAAAAACAGATGGTGAGCTGTATTTAACACACAGATCTGAGTTTGCTGATTCTTTGCCTTTGCCTTGACATCAAGGCTTTTAAGATTTTTGAAAAGCACTGATGCTAATATATATGTAATATATAATATACATGGCCTATAATTTTAATAACTTGGTTCTCGAGAAGAGCTCTCTCTATATATACAGAGAGTCTCATGGAGTTCCTAGTCACATTGTTTTAATTTACATTATCTCTATTGCATATTACTGGGCACTGCCCTTTGCATTACTTTATTTTAGATAATTTTAGGATGGAAACTTACCTCATAAAGGTCCTGTTTGAGATGTCTTACTTTTAAAAGTCAAAGTCTATTTCAAATCTAATTAAATAATCTAATTGGTTTTGGATTGTCTGGTTTTGTCCTGCTGAGGTTTAATGTTTCTCTTCCTGAACCACTGAGTTTTATATCCTAATAATTATCTTTTTTGTTTCATAATCCAAAATAGTCCTGGTATAGATAGTACTGCAGTAACAAACTTAAAAAAAAAAGGCTTATAATATTCTGCCCAGGAAGTGATGATCTTTCTTAACTAATGATTTCCGAGTCTTTATTCCTTTTTTTACTTGCAAGTATCTGCTACACTTTGATTCATAAGTTAGCATTGTAAAGAGATTATTTCATCATATTTTTATCTTTAGTAGCAATTATGTTTATTTTCTAACGTAAGACTTTTTCTATTTAAAATATCACATTATAACATAAAATATAACTGAAGAAGTTTCCTTTGAAAATTTTTCCTTCTTATAAATTATTAATACTTATATTTGCTCTAGTTTTTGTTCATTGTGTATGTTGGTTGCATCTTGCACAGAAATTGATGTTTCTTTAAAAGCATTTTATTTAATTTTTTTAACTTTATGGTCCCATTTTTTAGTCTGTCATTTTCATTAACATAGGACTTCTGCTTTTCTACAGTCAGTAAAAGTATATTTTTTCCTTATTAATTCTATTTTGCATTTAGAGAGCAGATTTAACATTTTTACATTGTTACGTGCAATGATTCATTAGCAAACTATAAACTTCAAATGAACCACATTTAAATCTAAGAGATATTAAGCAGATAGTAAAGATTCATTAGTTCTGCTTTTTAAGCACTCGTGTTTACTAATAATACATAAACAAAGTGTTCTGATAACTTTATGAAAGTTAGAGTATAGTGAAATACGAAGTATAATTATATTGACTTAATTTTTACATCAACCATCTCTCTCCTTCCTTCTTTTTTCTAAATGTTTCATTTTCCAAAAGAGAACCTGTAAGAAGACATAATAACTCAGTATAGGTTACATCCAAGATAACATAATTTTCCAATATTATCCGTATAAGTAGATAAATGATGGATAAAGTGTGGTCCATAGACATCTAGGAGTCCTGGAAACCTTTTTTCCAGTGAGGTCAAAACTATTTCCATACAAATTCTAAGGTGTTTGCCTTCTTTGTTACCATTTGCACAGATACTGAAAAAGCAATGATGGCTAACACTGCTGTCCTTTTAACATGGATCACTGCAATGGCAGCAAACTGTTTCAGTTTTTGTGTTGTTCACTTTTACACACACAAAACCTAAAATAACATGACCATTTTAAGAATGGCTTTGAGGAGGCAATAAAATACTTACTTTATCACACCTTGATCCTTTATTCAATGTCATTTTATTATTTCTTGTGTCAAAATGACAAGCATACATAAAAGTATGTAAATTTTACCTGAGAGTTGCAGACTATGCTCAAGACAATGTCCACTAGCTGCCAAGAGCTGATTATACGGACCTCTTGTTTCTTTCTTTTTTTATTATTATTATCTTTTATTGCATTTTAGGTTTTGGGGTACATGTGAAGAACATGCAAGATTGTTGCATAGGTACACACAAGGCAGTGTGGTTTGCTGTCTTCCGTCCCCTCACCTGTATCTGTCATTTCTCCCCATGCTATCTCTTCCCACCTCCCCACCCCCATCCCTCCCCCATTTCCCCCCAACAGACCCCAGTGTGTAGTGCTCCCCTCCCTGTGTCCATGTGTTCTCATTGTTCAACACCCGCCTATGAGTGAGAATATACGGTGTTTGATTTTCTGCTCTTGTGTCAGATTGCTGAGAATGATGGTTTCCAGGTTTCTTTATTTTCACAGACAACATCTTGGTAACTTGAAATCAGCCACGGTGAGAGAACTTACACCACAGCAACTGGCAAACACTATACATCCTAGCCATTATTATGGGCTATGATGAAAAACACGGAGAAAAACTCTTAGCAAGGACAGAGCAACTGAAACACACTTTCCTGGCAAAAGTATAAACTAGTACAACCACTTGGAAAAGCTGTTCGACAATTTGTTATAACGGTAAAAATATATTTATACTGTAACTCAACAATACCATTTATACATTTTTTTCCCCAAGAGGAATAAATACAAACTTTCATAGAAAGCCTTGTTCAATAGTTTATACCAGCTTTGTTCATAATAGTTAACAACTTGAAACACTGTTTTTGTACATCATTAAGAAAGCAAACGTTGGTATATTCGTATACCTGTGAATGCCATTCATTAATACAACAAAATGTGCTGTATGTTTCCCTCAAAAAATAAGGTTTCAAAAGTCCTGTGGTGAGTATATAGTATGATTCTATTTATATGAAGTTCGAAAATGGGCAAAACTAATATCCAAAGATAGAAACAGAGCAGTGAGTGGCTGTAGGTGAGAGGGCAACCAACTTCAATCAGTGTTCTACTTTTGCCTGTTTCATCTGTTCACTAATAAAATTATGAAAGCCATGATAATAATATGCCATCACAACATAGGGAGCATATGTATAACACAGTTCAGATTTCAGGCCAGAATAGAAAAGGTTCTGCCCTAAAGGCAGAAATTATATTTTATCCCTCAACCTACAAAAAAATTTCAGTGTCCAAACATTCTGGATAACCAAGTTATTGTCATACATCAAAAATGAAACATATAACTCCAGAAAAGTCAAAAGCAAATGGTAACTGATTTTATTCATTTGACACATGCAAGAATGAAGTTAAGTGTTTATAATTTAAAATGAGACAAAAAATACATATAGGTAATTACACCATCTTTTATTTCAGCATCATTATCAGTAATCACTGTATTGAGCAATTCACCTGATTACAATGGTAAAAGCACAACTTTAAAGTTGATTGAATGGCAGTAGAATGTGTTGTATCTGCTTCATACTTTTAACAGTTATTTATTTATAAAAAGCAACCCTAGAGATGTCACTTTGAAAATGCTGTAATATGGTTTGATGTTCTCTTTGATATACTAAAATTTAACATATAGATCTTTTAACAACTGTATTGTATACCTAGCTAAACATGACAGAGATTGTTACCACCAATGTATTCTTTTTTGTAAGGTTATTTTGACCTGAAGTTAGATCTTAACCTTTTTTTGGCAATTCTCTTGCTTCGTGCTTTAATGAAAACCATGCATCATTGCATTAAGTGAAGTATAGCACTGAATAAAATAGAACATTGCTATTAACCTCTAACATTAATGTGTAGGGAGGCAGAAACCAGTTTAATAATTCAGAGATAAAATACTCACAGTGTAATTACCTAAGCCTGCTCTACCCTAGCATATTAACATAAGGTAATAAACTTGAGTCTATTTTCAAAAAGGAATGAAATCATTATCAATAATCAATTGTATTCTTTTTATGGCTTATAAAGTGATTGGCCTTTTAACATGGGTCATCATCTGATGTTTGACTTTTGTAAAATGGTGCAGTGTTTCCTTTTATTGCTACATAAAACAGATTTAGATGTTCTGCCCAATACTACAATAACTTTAGAATAAGCAAACTTGAATTAAGCAGTTAGTATTCAAAAAAGTATTTTGTGTTAAATCGAATGCATGCCCAACATTATTTCTAGTTTGTGTTACACAACTTTATACATTTCCAGGTAATTCAAAGGTCAGTAATAAAACATTTACAAGGTTACATACAAAGGTGATTTGCTAGAATCTAAATTTAATTGTTTAACATAGCCATGTCTTAACGTAAGTATAAGAAAGAAGTATTTTGTGACAAAATTAGTGCTTATTGTTAAAAAATATGAGAAATGTTTTCTCTTTTTTTCTCGCTGAATTCATTTGACTTTAAATCTCCTTTATTCATATAGTTTTTTTCTCTGTAAAAAATTTAAAATATTTTTGAAATATGTATTAATTCAAATAAGATAAAAATAGTATCCACTATCAGTAAGATTCAATTTAGTAATGACAGTTGAATGTGAATCCTCTATGAATATTGGAAGTATATAAGAAAAATATTTTAGGAATCCAAAGTATATTTTCTCTATCTCAAAAACAATTTGAAATATTGAATATTTTAAAAAATCTTTTAGAAAGTCAGAATCTTAGCCCTAAATGAAATTAGTTAGTGGACCTAAACAAACTTATAATGTAAATTTGTATTCACAAGCAAATCTTCAATTTGGTTCTACTACAGAAGCAGTTGGAAATATGGCCCTGAATCTAAAGAGAACTGAAAATCTGTGTTTTCGAGTCATGAGCAGAAAGATGCTCCTGATTAACTGGTATGTTCTTCTTAGGGGTTAAAAAAATCTTGATCTTAACATTCTCTTTGCATTTATAAGCTCATTTATGATTATGATATTTTAAAATTATTATTCATTATTTACAGGGATGTCAAACAAAAACATTGCTCAGCAATTAATTGCGTATCTGGGTAGCTATTTCTACAGTTTAAATATCCAACAACTTGTTATGCTCTTCCCATTCATAGGGCCTGCCAAACTATTTAAAACAATTTGAAATAAGTATAGTTTAGTATAAAAGATGTTTTCCAATTGAAAAATAGTAGACTTTAAAAATGTATAATAAATGTAGAAAACATACTCTAGGTATTTTCTTTTAGAAAGATGATGTAATTTAACATAAAGTAAAGGAGGTTTCCCACGGCTAGAAATTAATTTAAAGCCTATTCCAGAAATTTTATAACAACAAGCATATTTGAGGCCAAAGAAACTGTAGTAAAATAAATTCCATCACAGAACTATTGCTGACCTCCATGCCCATTAGCTTTGCTCACCCATGAGGGTAACTGTTACAAAGGCTGTTAGATTTAACTGTAAGGTAGATTGAAAAATAGGTTTTAGCTGTTTTATATTATTATAGCCCAAAGGTGAAAGCAGGTTTCCAAACTGCTTGTCGTTTTGAAGTATGGATGCCACAGGGAAGAAGGTATATGAAAAAAAGAAAACAAATTTCATTAGGTCACAAATTCCACTGATAAGTCAAAAAAGGGACAAAAGTCATGTTATAAAATTATGGGAGACTCATGAAAAGCAAACCCCTTCCAACTTCATGCTAGAAAGGCTAAAAAGTACATTTCATATGGAACTTGGCAGTGATGTGAAAAAAATTCCCAAATGGCTAAGGTGTTAGGTAGTTTCAGTGGTGTTATTTAAACCCTATGCTTAGAAACTGCTATCAAAGATGAAAACTAATAAGGCAAATGACCTTTACTTGTTCTTATTTTTTAAAAATACTTTTTACAATCCTGTTAAACAGAAACCTTTGTGGGTGGTCCTGTCATGAATTAGAATATCAGATGTGATTAGGGAGAATAAACCTTTCTAAATCGACAAGTTACATCAAAGTTAATTAAAAACATGGGAATAGCTTGACCTATCAAAAACTGCAGTAAAGTTTAATGAAGTGATGACAGATTTGTTATTGGTAGAATTTGCTCAATTAATTTAAAGAAGAAGAATGAGAGCAAATATAATGCCCTATTTCAAACTTTATCAGAATACATCATTTAAAAATATGTGGCTTCAGAAATAACTTTTCATAAATTTAATTTACCTTCTGAGCTTAAAAAAGAATAACTGATGTAAACTTTATTGTTGCTAATTTTTGGTCATTAGGGTTGTTAATTGTAACGATTGTTTATTCTTAGGATTATCAAATCAAAGTATGTAAGGATTTACTCCAAAGGATTTTGAAGTCTGGTCCTATCATTTGCAGTGGCTGTGGTTTTCTTTTCTTTTTAATTATTACTTTTTTGCCTTTAGTTTTATAACAAAGTCTTCTATAATTATGGTTAAGAGTTGGAAGTTTATTCTCATGTAAGAACAAAGTATCTCCTAAACCATATGTAAACCTAAAGAGTAATTCAATATAATTTTTTTAAAGTACTTGTAATAATGCTTATCTAAAAAGTTCATGTTTGTTTTATGCTTGAAATGCTTTTATATTTATTACAATATATGAAAGCTGTCAGAGAAGCATGCATTTTTCTATACAAATTGCATGTAATGCAATAACCTTTCAAAATTCAATATTTTTTGGAATTTATCACTCTAAGGTAGTTAACTTGGACATGTTAACGTAAAACTACAGTTAACCCTTGAACAATGCAAGGGTGTTAGGGAAGCTGACCCTCTGTGCAGTCAAAAATCTGTGTAACTTTTGACTCCCCCAAAACTTAACAACTAATAGCCTGCTGTTGACCAGAAGCCTCGCTGACAATGTAAACAGCCTATTAACAAATACTCCTGGTTTTACATGTACTATATGCTATATTCTTACAATAAAGTAAACTAGAGAGAAGAAAATGTTATTAAGAGAATCATAAGGAAGAGAAAATATATTTACTTTCCGTTAAGTGAAAGTGGGTCATTATGAGGGTCTTCGTTCTTGTCCTCTTCATATTGCAGAGGCTGAGAAGAAGAAGGAAGAGGAGGTTAGGTTTGTGCAGGTGTGGCAGAGGCAGAAGAGGTGGAGGAGGTGGAAGGAGAGTAGGAGAGGCAGGCATACTTGACGTAACTTTGAAAAATAAATCCACACATAAGTGGACCTGCCACTTATGTCCACACATAGTTCAAACCCATGTTACTCAAGTGTCAACTCTAATAGATATATTTTAATAACATTTAATCTACATTCTATTGAAATATGACTTGTTTAATTTCTACATATTGGCACATTTCATTGTAATAAGTCTTTACATAAAAATATTTATAACTTTGAAACAGCTAAGTTATATTATGTTCACATTGTATAGAGATATAATGTAGAGGTTAAGCCCAGCTATGTAATACTGTATAAATTGTGTATATTCTCAATATTTAGAAATTATAATATTCTTTAAAAGGCTTTAGGTCTTTAAGATTACTTCAAAAAATAACACTTTACGTTTTTAAGATTATCTTTATTTATGCTATCTTTATTCTTTTACTGGAGGAAGTTCAGTTTCTAGCTATGCACTTGATGGGCTGGTAAGAGCTCCACTCTACAATCTGCTGCTCTCCTTGACGTCTTTGATTAAGTATATGCAATGCTAATATGTCCAAAAAGGACTTCCTGATAGCCATACTACCCACCAGCTTCTGCTGAAATTTCTCTTTCTCAAGTCAGGACAATTTCATTTTCAGAGTTGCTTAGGGGAAAACTTTTGTTGTTATCTTTGACACCAGTCCATTAGTAGATTATATTAGTGTTATCTTCAAAATAAACTCAGAATTTGACCATTTTTTCCCCTCCACGCCACTTCTAATACCCTAATTCATCTTCTTTAGCCTGAGTAATTACAATAGCTTCTCCACTGTTTTTCCTGATGATGCTCTCCAATCCTCTGCTTTCCCTCCCCAAAACAGTCATTGACATTCTCAGCACAGAATTCACAGTGATTCTGTCAAAACACCCATGTGTCTTTTTTTTTTTTTTTTAAATTATTGTACTTCAGGTTCTGGAGTACATGTGCAGATCATGCAGGATTGTTGCATAGGTACATACATGGCAAGGTGGTTTGCTGCCTTCATACCCTATCACCTGTATCTGGTATTTCTGCCCTCATTATCTGTTCCCACCCTCCTGAACCCCCCACTGTCCCTTCCTTACCCCCTCAACTGACCACATTATGTGATGCTCCCCTCCTTTTGTCCAATTGTTCTTGTGTTCTCATTGTTCAACACTCACCTATGAGTGATAACCTGTGGTGTTTGGTTTTCTGTTCTTGTGTCAGTTTGCTGAGAATGATGGTTTCCAGATTCATCCATGTTCCTATGAAGGACACAAACTCATGGTTTTTTGTGGCTGCATAGTATTCCATGGTGTATATGTGCCACATTTTCCTTGTCCAGTCTATTGTTGATGGACATTTGGGTTGGTTCCAGGTCTTTGCTATTGTAAACAGTGCCACAGTGAACATACGCGTGCATATGTCTTTATAATAGAAAAATTTAGAATTCTGTGGGTATATACCCGGTAATGGGATTGCTGGGTCAAATGGAATTTCTATTTCTAGGTCACCTTTTTAGCTCCTACAAATGAGTAAGAATATGTGATAATTGTTTTTCTGTGCCTCATTTATTTTATTTAAATTAATAAGCTCCAGTTTCATCCACCCTACTGCAAATATGTGATCGTACTCTTTTTCTAGACAAATAGTATTCCATTGTGTATGTATACCACATTTGCTTTATTCAGTTTTTGATAGACACTTGATTCCTTATCTTTATTATTGTGAATATTGCTTCATTAAACATGGAGTGCAGATATTCCTTTGATATGATGATTTCATTTCTTTTGAATAAATACTTAGCAGTTGGATTGATTGATTATATGGTGGTTTGATTTTTAGTTTTTTGAAAAATTCTCATACCGCTTTTCATAGTGGCGATATGAATTTACATTCCCACCAACAGTGTATGAGAGTTCCTTTTTCTCCACATCCTCACCAGCATCTCTTTTTATTGTCTTTTTAATAATAGCCATTCCTAATGGGGTACGCTAATATCTTACTGTGTTTTTGTTTTGCGTTTCTCTGATGATTAGTGCTGTTGAGCATTTTTTCTAAACTTAGTTATTCTTTTGCCTTCTAATTGATAGTTTTCAATTAGTACAGAACAGAAGCCTTTTACTTATAAAAATTATTTTGAACATCATTGTAATGTTCGTATTAATTCATTTTGCATTGCTATAGAGGAACGTGTAAGTCTGGGTAATTTATAAAGAAAAGAGTCTCTTTTTTGGCTCATGATTCTGCAGGGTATATAGGAAGCAGGGTGCTGGCACCATCTTGGCTTCTGGTGAGGCCTCAGGAAGCTTTTATTCCCTTTGTAGAAGATTAAAAAAAGCTGGCATATCACATGGCAAGAGAAGGAACAAGAGCTAGAGGGGGAAGCACCAGGTTTTTTAAAACTATCAAATCTCACAGTAACTAATGAGTGTGATAACTCATTACCTCAAGGAGGGCATCAAGCCATTCATGAGGTATCTTCTCCCATGACCCAAACACCTCCCACTTGACCCCACCTCCAATGTTGGGGGTCACCTTCAAACTGAGATGCAGAGGGACAAACATCCAAACAACATCAATATTGGAAAAGGTTTGTTCATACAATACTTACTTAAGAAGTAGGAATGCCGGAACTAATTAGTGGCTATACCAGATGACAATCAAGTGACATATTTATAATATTTATGACATTCTCATTTGTGTTGATATGGATGATATATTGATATGGTTGGGTTTAAGTATAGTATTTTTCTATTTGTCTTCTAGTTAATCTATTTTGCCCCTCCACTTCTTTTCTCTGCCTTCTTTCGGATTAATTGGATATGTTTTATGACTGCATTTTATGTATTTGTTGCCTCATTAGCTTTAATTTTTATTAACTTTATTATTTAGCACCTTAGGACTATACTATGATGTTTATAGCATATACCAGTAACTTAGCAAAGTTGACTTTGAGCTAATATTGGATCACTTCTTATCTAGTAAAATAAGCTTTTAATCATAAACTTTGGTTTTCCCAGTTCTATTGTTACCACATTTTTATTTTCTACTGATATAAAACACAAAGCATTGTATTATTATTTTGTTTTAAAGAGTCATTTATGTTTTAAAGAGATATAGAAAAAATGAATGTTATATTTACATGCCCAGATATTTCCTTTTCTCTTCATTCCTTTATGTTGATACATATTTTTATCCAGATACCATTTTTTCTAACTTAGAAGACTTCCTTTAGAATATTTTGTAGTGCATGTCTGCTGTAGATGAATACATACAATTTTTTATGTATAAGAATGTCTTTATTTCAACTTCAATGTTTACAAATGCTTTAGCCAGATATAAAATTCCAGATTGACATTTTTTTCTCTATCTTTCATTATTTCAGGGTACTTACTCCATTATTTTCAGAGATAATAACAATAATCAACTCCATTATTGCTATTTTTTAGAGAATAAGTCTTTCCTATATTTTTTTTTCCTTTGTACACATCTTATCTCCTTTTTCTTCTGATTGGCGGTAAGAGTTTATTTTTATCTCAAGTTTTTATGATCATCTTTGCTGTAATTTTACTCGTGTTTTTTATACTTGTTGTTCATTGGGTTTTTTACATCTGCAGGTTTGTAGTTTTCATTAAATCTGGAAAATTTAGGCATTATTTTTTCTGACCACTATCTCTTTTTTTCTGGAATTTCAATCCCACGTATATTAAGCCACTTCAATTTTTTCCACAGCTCACTTAAGCTCTGTTTAAATTCAGATTTTTTTTCTAATTTCTATTACTATTTCTTCAAGTTTACTCATCTTTTTTTCTGCAGCTCTAATCTGCTGTTAATCCCATTGTATTTATTTTATATCTCATTAATTGTATTTTTCATCTCTAAGTTTTATATGTGTCTTTATATCTTTCTTGTGTTTATTTAACATGTTCACTCTTTGTTCTACCTCCTTGAATATATGGAATGTAGTTTTATTAACTAATGTCCTTCTTTACTTAACGTCATCATTCATGTGTCTGTTTCTCGATGGTTCTTTCTCTGGTCTTGGATATTTTCCTTGCACTGATCTGTTCATCAGTAGTCAGCTACAGACCTTTAGGGGTTCATTATGTAGGTCTGTGCCACTTTCTCTGAATTGGCATAGCTGTTTTGTTCTCCCTGATTTTTCAGCTCTGCCTTCTAAATTCAGGAAGGCCACCAGGCTCTACCTGCACTCCTCTCTTCTAAGAGTTGCAGCCTGGAAATTCACTCTAGCCTGTAATTTAGGGATATCATATGGTTCAGCCCATTTGTGCCTCATCTCTCAGGGATTAATGCCTGCCTGATGTCCAATGTCTTAAAACTGTTACTTCATATATACTAGTTTTACAGTTGGCTCAGCAAGAAGAAAAAAATCAGGTCCGTGTTATTCGTCTTCTCTGGAAACCTAAGGGGGAAAAGTAACACTTAAAACAGTGTTATGACTTGAGTTAGTATTTGTCCATTTATATTTTACAATAAAATACAATAATTAAAATTACCAAATGTAAAGGCTTGTCGGTTTATATAAATGTTCCATTTTACCTGGATCCTATTGAATTTTGTATATATTTTGAAATTAAGGTACCAAATTAAGCAACTAGGCTGAATGTATAACTATTTTTCAATCCAATTTTACTGTGTTTTAAAAGTCAGATGAAATCGGCCAGTCATGGTGGCTCACACCTGTAATCCCAGCACTTTGAGAGGATAAGGTAGGCAAATCACCTGAGATCGGAAGTTTAAGACCAACCTGACCAACATGGAGAAACCCCATTTCTGCTAAAAATACAAAACTGGCCAGATGTGATGGTGCATGCCTGAAATGCCAGCTACTCAGAAGGCTGAGGCAGGAGAATCATTTGAACCTGGGAGACGGAGGCTTCGGTGAGCAAAAGAGGTCACTCCTTTGCACTCCAGCCTGGGTGACAAGAGTGAGACTCCGTCTTAAAAAAAAAAAAAAAAGAAGATTTTTAAAAATAAAATAAGATGAAATCATTGAGAAGCAAAGTTTTTATTTTCGTTGTGTTTTTATTTATAAAGTTTAATTAACATTAGTAGACTTTTAGTACAGAAAGTGGGAAGTGACTATATTATACACAAAATATATTATTTCAATTTTCCTTTCCTTCCTTCCTTTCTCTCTTCCTCCCTTCCTTTCTTCCTCCCTCCCACCCTTCCTTCCTTCCTTTCCTCTCTCCCTCCCTCTTTTCCTTCCTTCTCTCTCTCTCCCCCTCCGTTCCCGTCTCTTCCTTTCCCTAACCCCTTCTTCCCTCTTTCCTTCCCCTTCCCTCCCTCCCTCCTTCCTTCCTTCCCTCCTTCCTTCCTGCCTGCCTTCCTGCCTTCCTGCCTTCCTGCCTTCCTTCATCTTTTCTCTCTTCCATTCTTGCTTTTCTTGCTTTCTTTCCCTTTTATTGACAGAGTCTCACTCTGTCACCTAGTCTCGGGTGCTTGGGTCACTGCAACCTCCGTCTCTTGGGCTCAAGTGATTCTCAGGCCTCAGCCTCCTCAGTAGCTGGGATTACAAGTGTTCACCACTATGCCCAACTAATTTGTATTTTTGGTACAGACAAGATTTTACCATGTTTTCCAGGCTTGTCTGAGCTCAAGTGATCCACCCACCTAAGCCTCCCAAAGTACTGGCATTACAGGCACGAGCCACCATGTCTGGACTCAATATTTTCTTAAATATAAAGTATATTACATTTGCAGTCTTAAAAAGCAGACCAAAAAAACTTAAGATAACAGGCAAAAAATCAAAGTTCAGAGCAAGTAGATTAGTAAACATATCAAAGATTCAAACAGCGAATGTTTTTGTTCATTCAAAAATCTTTGAAAAAATGATTTCAATGTATAGGAAATGTCACATATTTAGAAATTTATTTACACATGTTTTTATAATTTTCTAACTAGTATTTAATTAAATTCATTTTTTTTTTTTTTTTTTTGAGATGGAGTCCTGCTCTGCCACCCAGGCTGGAGTGTGGTGACTCATTGCAACGTCTGCCTCCCTGCTTCAAGGGATTCTCCTGCCTCAGCCTCCCAAGCAGCTGGGATTACAGGTGTATGCCACCACCCCTGGCTAATTTTTGTATTTTATAGTGACAGGGTTTCACTATGTTGGCCAGCTGGTCTCCAATACCTGACCTCAAATGATCTACCTGCCTCAGGCTCCCAAAGTCCTAGAGAGCCACCGTACCCAGCCAATAACTTTTTAATCCTGGCCATTGTTTTTTCTAACAATTAAGGAATCAATGTAAAATAAAGATTATGATGACATATGAGAGGTCTTACTTTCATGTACATGTTTGGATTTCAAAGGGAAGAAGTTCTATTTCCGTAGTTATAGTATTGGTATATGTTCATCTTCCATTTTCCTTAACTTGCTGGTCCACATATTACTTGGTATTTATTCCTTTTTCTTAGAAAAACGAAAGGGCAATTTTTTAGCTCTCAATCGCAGAAATATATCTTAAATTTATTTCTGACTGTTGTCTATTTGCTTCTTTACTACTGTTTCTACCAAATGTTAATGTTTTTCAAGATTTTCCTATGTTTATTCCTTAGTAACCCCCAAATACTTGAAGCTCTTTGAACAACAAGTAAACTAGCCATTGTACAACTTACATATTATTTTTCAGTAGCTACATTTAGTCCCAATACATAGTTCTAAACTTCTATAAAAGAAATTGTAACTTTGTTTGAAAAATAAGATAGCCACAAAGAGACTTTTGTTGTGCAAAATAAACACCATAAATTGGTAGACAGTTAAATGAAGGGCAAAATTAAGCTAAGATAATGGTGCTTGAATATCAGCAGGCGTAGTCAGAAAAAAAGTGTTTAAAAAATACGCAAACATTCGAGAACAGAACACCAGACAAGTGGTACAATTTTATGAGGATGAAGCTATTTTTAACTTCAGCAGACATAAATAAGATGTAATTAGTATAGTTCTCCTCAGCAGTTCCTTATTAAAAATCTAATATTCAAAACTGATTGCAAATGAAAACCATTTTGTAATGTGCAACTAATTCAGGCATTAAATATTTCAGCTCATGTAGATTACTGAAATTATAAAGGTACAGAAAACTATGGTGCCAGCCACCTCTTTGCCACCAGCGCCATAATAGTCATCAGGATGTGATATTTATTATACTATAATTGTCATTGTCTCTTTAGTAAAAACTGTCTTAGTGAAGTCCTTTCTAAAATGCATTGTGTTCTTGTAATTTTCCATAATCAAGTAGGTATATATTGTGTAAATACTTTTATGTTATATGTTATCTCTTACATATGTTAAGAAAATAAAGTATCATAACATTATTTAACCATCTAGATTATCTAAATACGATATTCTATTATGTAAGGAAATAAAAACTTTGGCGTGACATTCTTGTTTTAGCTGGCTGATTGTTAACTTGAATTTTTCTTTTTATGTGTATTGCAAAAGGTGGCATAATTTGAATTAGTCTTGGAATGTATAGCTCTCTTCCTCTTTACATTCCTAATATTTCTAAGAGCTTAACAACTTTTAAATTCCTGATAAAGTAGATCCAGAAAAAAATTTATTATCTAAAATATGTTTAAAGTACATATAGTCTACCTATATATTCTTAAAACATTCAAGCTATCTTTTTAAAGGTTCATATTACATAAAAATCCCCCTATCACTTTTTAACCACTAGCTCATAAGTATTATCGATTAAATTGTCCCTTATATTCTTACTATCATGTCTTATATGCAGTACACTACGGAGCATTTATTATATCTAGAACGTTGATTATTCTGACCATTCTGGGCGTGTGTTTTCACAGATTTCCTGTCTGAACTGATTATGTCTTCATATCAAATGAGATAGTTGAAGGTATCAGTTATTTTATCAATGATTAGACAAATTTAAAATCAAATAAAACGTCATTTTCTAGAAAGAAGAGGATTTTTTTATTGTTTGAACGAATCCGACTTTATCAAGAATGTACAGTTTTTGTGTTTTTAATCTTTGAAAAAATATCAGCAGGCTAGACTGGAGTTTTCTATATAAAAGTCCTCAAAACAGTGCCTATGTAAATCTGTTTGTCTCTTCTTTTTTAGAAAACAAAGACTTTTCTGCTGCTCAACTAGAAATTTTCAAATGTTTCTATACATGAATGTGATGTTTTATAGGGCATCTCTTAAGAAAGAAATACCCTGCGTGAAGCCGTTGAAGGAGGATCAAGCACATTTGTTTTGACTGTTCTGACTGCTTGCACAAGATTGCTGGTTACTCTGTATGCATAGCTACTATAAATGATGACGGAAAAGACTCCAGTCCCTAACAGTTATGTAAGTAATTCAAAACATATTGCTCCACTGTTCAGATGTTTAATAATGATGCCAACTTTGCATCTCAGAAAGTAAATGATGTGTAGAAAGGTTTGTTTGGAAAGCAGTTACAAGTTTGTGTTATATGCCAGGAGGAAAAAAACGCTACAGTAAATCTTTTATTTTACTGTAGTGGTATATACAGACCTGTGTGTTCAGGTGTTCTACAGTTTAACTCATTTAGAGACAGAAAACACTGAGATATTCCCATGTGATTACATCCGGTTGCCAGAAAATGTGCCCCAAATATATTGAATGACATCATTAATGAAAACTATATTTGTGCCCAATTCACTTAGAATTAAGAAAAATACACATACACATAAGCGTATCAAATCACCACTTTGGTAAAGATGAAAATATTAACAATGAGATTTATATATTGTCTCAAAAAAGATTGGGGCTGAAGATGCATAGATCCCACAGGGAATTTCAGAATTTAACTGTATGGAAGAAATAGGAGAGAAACATTAGGATACCACAGTGGATATATTCTCTAACTCAACTGGAATAAATCCAGATGATTGCCTAAATAACAAAATATTTTGAAAGGAATTTATTATGAAATTTCAAAAAAATGGATATTTATACTAGATCTGCTCCACTGATTGCAGAAAAAAAATATTCAAATATTCAGCACATCATTAGTTTCCCTTTCTTACGTTTGTAGAGGGACTGTAATAATGATTTAAAAGTTTATTGAAATAGCATGTCATCCTCAACATATTCATTTGCTTTGTTGAGATTTTTTTTTCTCATTTCCTTTTGTAGTTTGTCTTATCCAAAGGTGATTAGTTGAAGAACCAGTTTTATGAGCCTTCAGTCCGCTGCCTGGCAAGGTAGGCCCCTTGTTTCCACCTTGCTAGTTCTATTTACAGAGTTTAGAAAAGCAATTATGAATGGGAGTTCATTCATAATTTGGCTCTCAGCTAGTCTGTTGTTTGTTTATAGGAGTGCTGGAAATGTTTGCTCATTGAATTTGTATCCTGAGGCTCTGATGAAGCTTTGGACTGAGACAATGGGGTTTTCTAAAGATAGAATCATGTCACCTGCAAAAAAAGATAATTTGACTTCCTCTCTTCCTGTTTGAATACATTTATTTATTTCTCTTGCCTGATTCTCCCGGCTGAGACTTACAATGCTATGTTGAAAAAGAGTGGTGAGAGAGGGTATCCTTGTCTTATGTCGGTTTTCAATGGGAAATTCTTCCAGCTTTTGCTCATTCAGTATGATGTTGGCTGCTGGTTTGTCATACGTGGATCTTATTATTTTGAAGTCTGTTCCTTCAATACATAGTTTGTTGAGAATTTTTAACACAAAGGGATGTTGAATTTTATCAAAGGCCTTTTCTGAATCTATTGAGATAATCATGTGGTTTTTATGTTTACTTCTGCTTATGTGATGAATCACATTTATTGATTTGTGTATGTTGAACTAAACTTGCATCCCAGGGATGAAGCCTACTTAATCATGTTGCATAAGCTTTTTGATGTGCTGCTGGATTCAGTTTGCTATTATTTCATTGAGGGTTTTTGCATTGATATTCCTCAAGGATATTGGCCTGAAGTTTTCTTTTTTTGTTGTATTTCTGCCAGGTTTTGTTATCAGAATGACGCTGACCTCATAGAATGAGTTAGGGAGGAGTTCCTTCTTTTCCATTTTTTTTTTTTTTGGAAGAGTTTCATGGAATAATGAGAATGCCCATCAATGATAGACTGGATAAAGAAAGTATGGTAAATATATACCATGGACTACTATACAGCCATAAAAAGAAATGAGATCATGTCCTTTGCAGAGACATGAATGGAGCTGGAAGTTATTGACCTCAGCAAACTAATGAAGGAACAGAAAACCAAGTACTGCATGTTCTCACTTGTAAGTGGGAGATGAATAATGAGAACACCTGGACACATGGTGGGAACAACACACATTGGGGCCTGTCAGAGGGTGGTGGCGGGGGGAGGGAGAACATCTGGAAGAATAGTTAATGGAAACAGGGCTTAATACCTAGGTGGTGGGATGATCTGTACAGCAAATCACCATAGCACACATTTAATTATGTAACAAACCAGCACATCTTGCACATAGAGCCCTGAACTTAAAATAAAAGTTGGAAATCAAAAAGAAAATAAAAGAGAAAAGAAAAGTAATTGTTTCCATTCGAATGATGTAGTTTCCAACTCTGAAATGTGCTGTATAATTAAATTCCTGAAACCATCTCTCTGTTTCAGCCAAGACTGGATTCAAAAAAGTAAATTGAGTGTCTACAGAGTATGCATTTTTCAGTGTTCTGAAAGAAGTGCTAAGTCATAGATCACAGAGGGCGATAAGGGCAGGAAAGAGGAAATGTTGGTTCTTTATGGCAAATGAACAACACATCACTTTGCTTCAGATTCTGAAGCTAAATTAGTAATGGTGTGATTATGCTTGCTATTGTATGTCTCTGTGTTTTAAAAATCAGGCAAGCCTGTTCCTCAAATATTCTAGTGTATGAATGTTATACCAAAGGGATTGTCTATAATTGTCTAGTATTTATTTCATTAATATCAATATTTGTTTCTAACACATTCTACTTTCTTTTCTTTATCACTATCAATATTTAGATTTGGGGGAAAATTCTTGTTGATGTTTGTTGAAATGTTAATTAAAAAGAAAAATAATATATGCTTGGAAAAGCTAATATTGGAACAGAAAATAGTAGAAATAGTAGTCATTTAAAAAATTGATGATCAGTAGACTCGTTATGACAAACTACAGAAAAACTTTTTTGTTAAATAATTAATCTCCTAACATTTGTAAATCTTTTAAAGCCACGCAATTAGTTTTACATTAATAAATCAATAATTTTACAAAGTTTTTTCTCTTTTTCTGCTTCCTTTTGAAGTTTTTCATATAGTGCCTAGCATAGAATTGTTAACAGTGACATTATTAAAGAATATGGAAATCTTGGCAATGTGGCCAATACAGACGCTCCATGTCTCCTAACCATGGAGGGAAGAATCTACTTAAGAAAATGTTGTGACAGTTCAGATGAGATGAAGTCTGACAAGGAATGCAGAGTTCTAAGGCAGTTAAGGTGTACTCTTGCTGAAAAAGGAGCAACTCCGAGTAAGTTTACTGGTTCTTTATGATCAAGATATCGAAGACATAGAAAAGCCAGAAATATGGGGCTAAAGAAAGCAAATGTCAAGAAGTAAATTAATAAGCTTGTATTTATAGTGTGTTGATTAATGATACAACTCTGTGGTAAGGAGACACTGGGAAGGCCTGTAACTTCAATGTGTGGAGTTAAGGAAGAGCCACATTACGTCTACTTACAGAATTACACAGTCTTTGTGTTTATAAAGCCTTTTGTGCTTTCCTATGTATTCCCACATGCAAACTACTTGTTGTTTTCTTTCCATCTTCTCCAGTCCCTTCCTGCCTCAATTTGTTAGAAAATATTAACTATAGAAATTGATATTAAGCAAAGAATAAGATTTTTGTATTCTCCACAGATTGTTAATTTGTCTTTAAATACTGGAGATTTGAAAACAGTGTGCATACTTTCAATGATTATCTGCATATACAATTCTGCTAATTTGTCCTTTTGCCTTTGTCTTCCATCGATGAGAAGATAATTGAACTCCTAGCTAAATATAGTGCTGTACTGGAAATGCTTTAAAACTGGCACTCTTGTGCTAGGGAAAGAGGCTGTGTCTTGTAGCATTTTATAATTTCTATGGTTTAAATGGTATAAATACTGTGACTAATTTCAAACTTTCAACATAATGACACTACACCCAGAATTGAAAAGAGATGCACATAGTTGTGTCTGAAGTGCCCATGCAAGTCAGTTCCAGCACACCATTGCCTAAATATCTTTTTTGAAAGGAAATTCTTTTCTGTAATTTTTGAGTCTCTCTCCTCGAAAGTATTAACATGCAAATATTGTGTAATCCAAAGAATGTTAGAGAAAATACATTTTTGTTAATACAGAATGCCAATCTTTTCTTAATGTTTTCAAAGTAATTTGATAATTTCCATGTTAGCAAAAGTATACAAAATATTGTTTATATATACTCATACAATGAAGGGAATTAATTTTGAATGAAAATATAAAGAAAACCAATAAAACTTTTAATTTACTGGACCAAAGCCCTGATATTTGTTGAACCCACATTATGTGGCCAGCACTATACAGAGCACCATCAGGAAGGTAGAAAATAAACTTATCTATTGCTTATATCAGTAATTTTTCCTAATGTATATTACATAACTATCTCAAAAATATTTTCATGTTCTTATCTTACAGGTGAGGAATCCGAGGCAAAGCAGAGATCTTAATTTGCCCAAACTAAGACTTGAACCCAGACATAGACGTCATCAAAATTCATCCTTTTCTCATGGAATTTCTATGATTAATTGCTCTCAATGTGTGTTATTGAATGCTATGCAAAGCTCTGCAATTTAGAGATGGAAAAAACACTGACTACATTTTGTAAACTTAAAATGACAGAGAGGTGAGAGACAGTTGGACAGTCTCTTGGATGCATGTGTTTCTCAAGCTTAAATAATATATTTAGGGGCAGGGATTAGGGCAAGCCAGTCTAAAAATATTAAGTTCTGCCTTTATTTATTGTTCATCCAGTTGCCAATCAGAAGCCAGTTTCCATCAAGTTGTGTGGTTCTGAGTTGATTTTTTAATCCTGAGTTCTAATTTGATTGCACTGTGGTCTGAGAGACTATTTGTTATGATTTCCATTCTTTTGCATTTGCTGAGGAGTGATTTACTTCCAATTATGCCATCAATTTTAGAGTAGATGTGACGTGGTGCTGAGAAGAATGTATATTCTGTGGATTTGTGGTGGAGAGTTCTGCAGATGTCTGTTAGGTCCCCTTGGTCCAGATCTGAGTTCAAGTCCTGGATATCCTTGTTAATTTTCTGTCTCATTAATCCCTCTAATATTGACAGTGGAATGTTACAGTTTCCCACTATTATTGTGTGGAAGTCTAAGACTCTTTGTAGGTTTTTAAGAACTTGCTTTATGTATCTGGGTGCTCCTGTATTGGGTGCATGTGTACTTAGGATCCTTAGCTGTTCTTGTTGCATTGATCCTTTTACCATTATGTAATGCCTTTCTTTGTCTCTTTTGATCTTTGTTAAAGTCCATTTTATCAGAGACTAGGATTGCAATTCCTGCTTTTTTTTTTTTTCTCTCTCCATTTGCTTGGTAAATCTTCTTCCATCCCTTTATTTTGAGCCTTTGTGTATTCTTGCATGTGAGATGGGTTTCCTGTATATAGCACACTGATGGGTTTTGGCTTTTTATCCAATTTGTCAGTCTGTGTCTTTTGATTGGGGCATTTAGGCCATTTACATTTACAGTTAATGTTGTTATGTGTGAATTTGATCCTGCCATTTTAATGCTAGCTGGTTGTTTTGCCCATTAGTTGATGTAGTTTCTTCGTTGTGTCAATGCTTTTTACCATTTGGTACCCCTCTGCAGTGGCTACTACTGGTTGTTCCTTTTTATGTTTAGTGCTTCTTTTAGGAGCTCTTGTAAGGCAGACCTGGTGGTGATGAAATCTCTCAGCAATTGCTTGTCCATAAATGATTTTCTTTCTCCTTCACTTATGAAGATTAGTTTGGCTGGATATGAAATTCTAGGTTGAAAGTTCTTTTCTTTAAGGGTGTTGAATATTGGCCCCCACTCTCTTCTGGCTTGCAGGGTTTCTGCCAATAGATCTGCTGTGAGTCTAATGGACTTTCCTTTGTGGGTAACCTGACCTTTCTCTCTGGCTGCCTTTAGGATTTTGTCCTTCATTTCAACCCTAATGAATCTGATGATTATATGCCTTGGTGTTGGCCTTCTTGAGGAATATCTTTGTGATGTTCTCTATATTTCCTGGACTTAAATGTTGGCCTGCCTTGCTAGGTTGGGGAAGTTCCCCTGGATAATATCCTGAAGACTGTTTTCCAGCTTGAATTCATTTTCTCTGTCACATTCAGGTATACCTATCAAACATAGATTAGGACTTTTCACATAATCCCATATTTCCTGGAGGCTTTGTTTATTTCTTTTCACTCTTTTTTCTCTAATCTTGTTGAAAACAATGAGAACAAAGACACGACATGCCAGAATCTCAGGGACACATTTAAAGCAGTGTCTGGAGGGAAATTTATAGCAATAAATGCCCACATGAGAGACAAGGAAAGATCTAAAATTGACACCCTATCATAAAAATTGAAAAAGCTAGGGGAGCAAGATCAATAAAAATTCAAAAGCTAGTAGAAGACAAGAAATAACTAAGATCAGAGCAGAACTGAAGGAGATAGAGACACACAAAAAAAAACCCTTTAAAAAATCCATAAATCCAGGAGCTGGTTTTTTGAAAAGATCAACAAAATAGACCGCTAGCCAGATTAATTAAAAAAAAGAGAGAGAGAGAGAGAAATCAAATAGATGCAATAAAAAATGATAAAGGGGATATCACCAATGATTCCACAGAAATAAAAACTACCATCAGAAATTACTACAAACAATTCTATGCACATTAACCAGTATACCTGGAAGAAATGGATAAATTCCTGGACACTTGCACCCTCCTAAGCCTAAACCAGAAAGAAGTTGAAAGCCTGAATTGACCAATAACAATGGCTAAAGTTGAGGCAGCAATTAATAGCCTACCAACCGAAAAAGCCCAGGTCCAGATGGGTTCACAGCCGAATTCTACCAGACATACAAAGAGGAGCTGGTACCATGCCTTCTGAAACTATTCCAAAGAATCCAAAAAGAGGGAATCCTTCCCAAATCATTTTATGAGACCAACATCATCCTGATACCTAAACCTGGCAGAGACTCCAAAAAAAAAAGAGAACTTCAGGCCAATATCCATGATGAACATAGAAGCAAAAATCTTCAATAAAATACTGGTAAACTGATTGCAACAGAACATCAAAAAGCTTATTCACCACGAACAAGTAGAATTCATCCTTGAAATGCAAGGCTGGTTCAACATATGCTAGTCTAAAATGTAATTCACCATATAAACAGAACCAAAGACAAAACCACATGATTATCTCAATAGATGCAGAGAAGGCCTTTGACAAAATTCAGCAACCCTTTATGTTAAAAACTCTCAATAAACTAAGTATCCATGGAACATATAATAAAATAATAAAAGCTATTTATGACAAACCCATAGCCAATATCATATTGAATGGGCAAAAACTGAAAGCATTCCCTTTGAAATCTGGCACTAGACAAGGGTGACCTATCTCCCCACTCCTATTCAATATATTAGTGGAAGTTCTAGGCAGAACAATCAAGCAAGGAAAAGAAATAAAGGGCATTCAGTTAGGAACGGAGGAAGTCAAACTGTCTCTATTTGCAGATGACATGATTGTATATTTGGAAGAGCCCATCATCTCAACCCAAAATTTCCTGAAACTGATAAGCAACCTCAGTAAAGTCTCAGGATACAAAAATAAATGTGAAGACATTACAGGCATTTCTATATGCCAGTAACAGACTGTCTGTTAAGACAGCCAAGTCAAGAGTGAACTCCCATTCACAATTGCTACAAAGAGAATAGAATACCTAGGAATATAACTAACAAAGGATGTAAAAGACCCCTTCAAGGAGAACTACAAACCACTGCTCAAAGAAATAAAAGAGGACACAAACAAATGGAAAAACATTCCATGCTCATGATTAGGAAGAATGAAAATTGTGAAAATGTCCAGGCTGCCCAAAGTAATTTATAGATTCAATGCTATCCCTATCAAGCTACCAAAGACCTTCACAGAACTGAAAAAAAAACCACTTTAAACTTCATACAGAAACAAAAGATAGCCCACATAGCTAAGACAATCCTAAGCAAAAAGAATAAAGCTGGAGGCATCAGACTACCTGACTTCAAACTATAGTATAAGGCTACAGTAATCAAAACAGCATGATGCACCAAAACAGAGATATAGATCAACGGAACAGAACAGAGGCCTTGGAAACAACACCATACATCAACAACCATCTGATTTTGACAAATCTGACAAAAATAATCAATGGGGAAAGGATTCCCTGTTTAATAAATGATGTTCGGAAAACCGACTAGCCATATGCAGAAAGCAGAAACTGGACCCTTCTGACATCCTACACTGAAATTAACTCCAGATGGATTAAAGACTTAAACATAAGACTGAATACCATAAAAACCCTGGAAGGAAACCTAGACAAAATCATTCAGGACATAGGCATAGGCAAGGACTTCATGACTAAAACACCAAAAGTGATGACAACAAAAGCCAAAATAGACAAATGGAATCTAATTAAACTTAAGAGTTTCTGCACAACAAAAGAAACAATCATTAGCATGAACTGGCAACCAACAGAATGGGAAAAAAATGTTTGCAATCTACCCCTCTGACAAAGGGCTAACATCCAGAATCTACAAAGAACCAAAACAGATTTACAAGAAAACAAACAAACAATCCCATTCAAAAGTGAGCGAAGGATATGAACAGACACTTTTCAAGAGAAGACGTATAAGATGCCAACAAATATGAAAAAATGCTCATCATCACTGATCATTAGATAAATGCAAATCAAAACCACATTAAGATACCATCTCACGTCAGTTAGAATGGTGATCATTAAAAAATCGAGAAAACAGATGCTGGAGAGGATGTAGAGAAATAGGAACCCTTTTCCACTGTTGGTGGGAGTGTAATTTAGTTTAACCAGTATGGAAGGCAATGTAGAGATTCCTCAAGGACCTAGAAATAGAAATTCCATTTGACCCAGCAATCCCATTACTGGATATATGCCCAAAGGATTATAAATATTTCTATTATAAAGACACATGAACACGTATGTTCATTTCAGCACTGTTTACAATAGCAAAGACCTGGAACCAACCCAAATGCTCATTGATGATAGACTGGATAAGGAAAATGTGGCACATATACACCATGGAATACTATGAAGCCATAAAAAATGATGAGTTTGTGTATTTGGTAGGGACATGGACAAATCTGGAAATGATCATTCTCAGCACACTGACACAAGAACAGAAAATCAAGCACTGCATGTTCTCACTCATAGGCGGGTATTGAACAATGAGAACATATGGACACAGGGAGAGGAACATCACACACTAGGTAAGGGACAGTGTGGGGTAGGGAGGTTGGGGAGAGATAACATGAGGAGAAATGCCAGATACAGGTGACAGGGATGGAGGCAGCAAACCACATTGCCATGTATGTACCCTATACAACAATCCTGCATAATCTGCACATATACCCCAGAACCTAAAGTACAATAAGAAAAAATTAAAAAATAAATAAATCAAAAATAAATTTCTTTAGATAATGGGATTTTAAGGAGAAAATAATAGTCTGTGCTCTATGAAAATAATTGACTTCCATGTGGAGGTGATTTAAGAGGTTGCTGCAGTGTTCTAAGACAGAGGCTAAACTAAGGTAGGGCCGTGAGAAAAAATGTTAAGATAAGATCAAGAAATATTTATAAAAAATAATGAATAGAATTTCCTTGATTTCATGTAAAGGAAGAGAGAGAATTATACTAACTATTGCTATGATCTTTACCAATGCAGCTGTGAGTTCCGCTAACCAATAGCTGTCTTCTCTAGTGAATTGCCCTTGGCTGAGTTACTTCTCTCCAGAAAGGTATAAAAAAACAGTAATGAAAGCCTGGCTCCTTGTATTAACAAAGAAATAATAGGAGCAGGTTTATGTTTATGTACCAGGCCAAGGCCAGGCTTTGTCTGAGACCACATTCTCTTCCTTCCTCTTTCTTATCCTGCTCTCTTTTCTCCCTTGCATTCCCCCAATAAATTAGTCACATAAGAATTCCTGTCTCAAACTCCACTTCTAGCGAACATGACTTGAGACAAGCATCAATAGCGTCCTAACGTGATAACTGAGACAGGTGATGGTATTTTTCACACATTGATGGTGCTGTACTGTTTCCAAAATTTTGATCCTGATATAGTATTCTCTATGCCTTCCTTGGGGATGGAGTAGAGCTTTATAAAAGAGTAACTTAAGATAAATACTATTTATAGGTTTGTTATTGGGCATCCCAAACTCCCTGTATTTTTTTATTTTTTAATTTATTTTATTTTATTTTATTTTATTTTTTTGAGACAGAGTACCGCTCTGTCACCAGGGGCCAGACTGGAGTGGAGTGGCACAATCTCAGCTCACTGCAATCTCCGCCTCCTGGGTTCAACCAATTCTCCTGTCTCAGCCTCCCGATTAGCTGGGACTACAGGCATGCGCCACCACGCCCAGCTAATTTCTGTATTTTTTTAGTAGAGACAGTGTTTCAATCATATTGGCCAGGATGGTCTCGATCTCTTCACCTCATATTCCCTTGGCTTTGGCCTCCCAAAGTGCTGGGATTACAGGCGTGAGCCACGGCGCCCGGCCACCTGTGTTTTTATTGAAGATGAGTAGGAACATTGTTATTTACAAATGTAAATATTTAACATGTAAGGAAATAAAATATTCTTGCATGTGTCTCTAATGTATAATCAGGTTTGAAACCAACTTATAATCTAACCATTTCTCCTATATCTAATAGAAGATGTTCCTTATTGTGAATGAACACAAGATAGATGATTTAGTTGCCTGGCTTGTCTCAAAACAAAACAATATTTAGAAGGAGGTGGGTAATAGAGATTATCTCGTTTTTCACACATATGAGGATTTTATAAGCATCCACACACTGTGAATTTATAAAGATAACTTTTGTTTATCATATTTTCAAATTTTGTTTCATACTGCCTACTTTCTTTACTTTTTTCTGTGTGTCAGGTGGAGGGTCTTGCTCTGTCACCCAGTCTGGAGTGCAGGAGTTTGATCACAGCTCAGTGCAGCCACAATTTCTTGGGCCCAAGCAATCCTTTCTCCTCAGCCTCCCAAGTGACTGAGACCACAGCTAGGCATCACCATACCAGACCGGTTTTTGAAAAAATATTTTGTAGAGATGGGGTCTCCCTTTGTTGTTCCAGGTGGTCTTGAACTTCTGGACTCAAGCAATCCTTTTACCTTGGCATCTCAAATTCTGGGATTTTAGGCTTCAGCTACTATGCCTAGCCTCTATTTTCTAATATTAAGAAGCAAAGACATTTACAAACACATAGGTTTATAAATACTGAAAAATTACTGAAAATATATCTTTATTTTTCATGGCTACACTGGTGTATTGAGAGCAGAAATGTTTACATGCTTAAGGTTTGCTGTGAATGCAACATACATGTAATTTTGTATTTGTTATCTGCTTGAAAGTTTCATTAAACCTGTTATTATTGCCTTTAATGTCAGATTGTACCTTCCTGAAAACATTTAATATCAAAAGGACTTGATAATTTTTGAAGAAACCATTAGTTTTTTTTCTAAGAATTCAAACAGTTAAACTGAAGTTGATTCCTGTTTTACACAACCTCCATTTAATAATATTTAGAGACAAGTCCAATAGAGTTGTAGTGTTGTTTTTTATTTTATTTTATTTTATTTCAATGTTTTAAGGCAGGGTCTTGCTCTGTTGCTGGGGCTGGAGTACAGGGCTGTGATCACCTCCTGGGCTCAGGTGATCCTCTCATCTCAGCCTTCCAAGTACTTGGAACTATAGGCATGCACCACTTCACCTGGCTAATTTTTTTGTATTTTTTTGTGGAAATGGGGTCTTACAGTGTTGCCAAAGCTGGTTTCAAGCTCCTGTGCTCAACTGATGTTCTGATCTCTTACTCCCAAAGTGTTGGAATAATAGGTGTAAGCCACTAAGCCCAGCCAGGCTTTATATTTTAAAGAAAATGTATGTGTCACTCACCTATAAATTTGGACAAATTTGCCCAAATATGTAGTTAACTGGATCTAGAAAATAAAATTATATTAATTTTACATTCCACTATTAACTCGAAGATAAAATCTTTGGGAAA